>NC_139221.1:220978008-221578008 GCF_055691185.1 Crinia signifera
CAGATAATGTTTGGTAGATATATTACACACACACACACACACACACACACACACACACACACACACACACACACACACACACACACACACACACACACCTACAGTTCATATCTATCTATCTATCTATCTATCTATCTATCTATCTATCTATCTATCTATCTATCTATCTATCTGTGTTTGTTTGTCTACCAATAAAGTATAAAGTGCTGGTCTTTTGGAATATACACATATGTAAGATGTAAGATATGAACTGTGTAAAGACAGACAGACATAAAATGAGAGCGAAAGATAGATGGATGATAGATAGATAGATAGAAAGAATGACAGACAATATATATATGATATTGTAAACATTTCTACTTCAGAATTTCCTGAAAGTATATAATAATTAACCTTTACATACTGTAAGCCTACAGTACATGCAGTGATGTAATTTAAAACAATCTGGAAAGAAACAGGCGATGGTATAACATCATCAGGCATTTAAATACAAAATGTTTTCTGCACTATTCCTTTTTTGCATTTTACTGTGGGTTTAGGCCCTTATTTAGTCTCCCTCGAAAGAACTGCATGTGAGGATTTATTATGCACCTGTATACTTGTTTTTATGTGTTTTTTTTTTTGCTGGAATTGTTATACAGTATGTGTGTGTGTTACATACACCACTCAGGTCTGAGCCTGCAGAGTGCATGGGATTTTACATATATATATATATATATATATATATATATATATATATGCACTTTGTTTCATTTTTATTTTATTGTTTTGCGTGAGCATGGTAAAAATTTGTGGAATAGGAGAAATCATTATAAAAATATTGCCAGAACCACAGCAAAAACCTCATTGCTAAATATTTAGTATTTTTACTTTTCGATTGTTTTTGAAATCTGATATTTTTTTCTTTTATCCCATTATTGTTTCTTTTTAGATGGTCTTTTTCTTTTTCTTCTAAGGATTGCATCCCACTGTGTTTGTGGAACACAAAGGATGATCACAAGCACCCACATTAAATGGAGCTTATCCCAGTCTGATTCTTAAGCTATGGGAACATATACAGCGCGTTAGAAGAATGTTCACACTTTGACTTATCAATTTATCAGTACGGTGTAGGCCCCTTCCAAAACCTTTTCACTCTTCAGCTTTCTTCCAATGGCAAAGAAAAAAGACTGCCATCTGTACCTTTTTATCAACAGATTCAGAATCTTTTTCCCCATCTGGCAATGTGAAATGTTATTGGTTATACCATTCATTTACTAATAGTATTTAAAATAACGCTCAAACCTCGCGTTAGGTATAAGTACGGTATACAAAGCAATGTAACTGGAATTGCACAGAAAGATTTACTATGGTCAGATATGGTTTCCGTAAGCGCAATTTTTTTTTAAAAATTACTTTTTCAATACAGTACAAACCTGTACAGTCTTTGCAATGCTGCCCATTATTACCCGCTTTCCAAAATGACTTATTCAGTGACATTTATTTGACTCTGTTTGAACTAGTATGATGTCTTTGATTTTCTAAAATTATATTTTTTTATTCTTCATTGTTCTGTAAATAAAGTGAATCTTTAGATAGTGAATATAGCGTTGGACTGGTATTTGACAATACTAGTCCCTGATTCAGCTTCTTATATTTTTTTATGAAATAAACAGAGTTGGCACATTTTTGGTGAACGATACAGTTAACATTTCATTAATTCTTTTTATTATTTTCTTTAACTATGTGCAAATGTAATTTTTTAATTGTATAGAAAAATTAAACTATAGTACTTTTTAAGATGTAATTAAGATAACATGGTAACTCGTAAATTGTTCACATCTTCTGTATAACCTCACATACATAGAATGGAATGTTGCTGTAACATGTATAGAGTTTAATGTAAATCGGTACTTTATTGCCTCATTACAATAAAAATGAATATAAAAAAAAAAAAAAAACTATAGTACTTTTTTAACAAATGGTTTCCTAATTATAGGCTGTATATACTGTATTTTTTACTTTGCATTAAACATTTAAAAAATAGAGTGGCAAATCTCACTCATAGGCAAACAGTGACAATGGGAAATGCTCACCATTTGCTATTGCACCAGGCTCCCTGCCGAGTACGGGGACGCTAAAGAAATGAGGTGCAAGAATAAGATGCATTATTTCTCCATTCTGTGTTTGAAGATAGGCCGATTGATACGGACATGGTTCGTCAGTCTTCATCTTCAGCCTTAATGCATGAAAGTAAATATTTTAATCCACCCAACAAATGTATGTTTATATATAGAAATCTAGAAATTAGTTGTGTGTTGATATGTACGTATGTGTGTGTGTGAAAGGTAGAGAAAATACAAAGGATTTACAGTGTATATATATATATATATATATATATATATATATATATGTGTGTGTGTATATATATATATATATATATATATATGTGTGTGTAGAAAGATAGCTAGTTTTTTATCCATTACTCGAACAGTCTTCCATTTAATTTATTTATCGAGTGAGTGTTGTTATTACTTTAGTCATAAACATTTCTGAAATTTTACAAATTGTGCCTTACTAATTTGATCCTATGATACTGTGTAATTATATTGTAGACATACCGGATTTACTGGGTTTTATTTATTTAATTTTTTTATGGTTTTAGTTATTTATGCAGATTAATTTACAAGATCAACTATTCATGTGACTGCATGGATGAAATTCTGTTACTTGAAGGCTAAATGTAAATAAGCATATAAATAAAATAGGGTTCATGCAAACATTGGTGATTTCCACATGATACATCTACTAGTTTCACAGTTATTATAATTCTGTAAAATAATGTTTTATTATTTTGGGGGTGAATATATTGAACATGCACACACATGTATACAGTATATATATATATATATATATATATATATATATATATATATATATATGTGTGTGTGTGTGAATGTACTGTACGTGTGTATGTGTTTGTGTGTGTGTGTGTGTCTCTCTCTCTCTCTCTCTCTCTCTATATATATATATATATATATATACTGTATATATGTATATATATATATATATATATATATATATATATATACTGGATACACACACACACACACACACACACACACACACACACACACACGTTGCTTTCTTCTTTTCAGATGTTGCTTTATGCTATTATAACCTGTTTGCTGTAGAATCCGGGCCTGTTTTGTTTTTGTGTCCATATTGTACAGTCATACTGTTAGGAATTATTCCTCACTGAATGTATAGTGCTGCAAAATATTGGCACAATGTGATAAAGACCAGTATGATTTCCGTAATGCTATTTCTAACTTTTCTTTTATTTAGACCATGTTTCGGACTTTATTGTTTGTTTGGAACTGACAGGTTTCTCAGATAGCCTCATGCAATGTGAGAGACTTATATATATAGTTCCATTTTTAAACATAACTGCTACTAGAAATATTTCTATGTAACAGGTTCTGTTGTTAAGCACGAATATGCATCCAACACACTGCCTGTCAGCCACAACTAAAAAATGGGTTTCTATCATACCAATTATTCACCAAAGCCACACAACAGACAATGTTCTCATATGAGGAATATTGAACATACATCGGTCGGATAAGAAAAGGGTTAAAATTTGACAAGGACATCTCCAACACAGTTAATCCATACAAAGCTCTAGGATTTCTCTGCAGTCATCTTTGTGGTTTTCATTAGCATTTTTTTTCCTTCTTTTGTGAAATCTTTTCTTCTTTCGCTTTACCCTTGCGCTCTTGCAGAAATTAGCATATTATACCAGGAGTAGAAGATGTAAGAAGCCAGCCCCCTGCTGTTCAGTGGTTTGTGCAATCTGCAGGCGGCATCAATTTTTCAGCAGTTTGCTCATTGCTCATTACAGTCAGAGCACCAAAGTGGCTATCAAACCAGCACAATTCCCTCTGGTTCTTCTGCCGAGCATATGGGCTGTCTATAGCTATATCAATACTGTTGTTGCATTAATATGATTACCTATACTTGTTTCCCAATTAATCACACTGCCCATGTATAGCGTGGAGTTCAAAGGTCCAACAAATGGCTTTTAGACACACATTGCTATTACATTGCCCGGAGCTTCATTTGGGATAATTGACAGCCTTTCTGTTGGCTTCTAACAATGTGGTCAATCCTTCAAAGCTATGAGAAGTTAGAGTAAACATATCTAAAGACACTTACTGTAAACACTTCCTTCTTCACCTGCATGCAGCCATTGGCTTTTGGTAGATCTGCTTTATTGTTGTCATGGTAAAAAAAATTAAGCGATGCCATTTAGGATTCATAGATTGAATAATGACTATTATATGGCAGGGACCTGTTTTTTTTATTATGTCATTTTCTTTATTAATTCTGAAGCATGCTAAACAACACAACAAGCAATGAATGTATGGTACAGGTATTACATGTGTCCTAAATAATAGGGAATGTTAATAAATATTGCTATGCAAAGGCTCAAGCTCTATTTCTGTATAGTTCTCTGTATCTGATAACACATTTAGATAATTATAAATTGATAAAACTTTTATATTGCAGCCATAGAGAAATTATGCCACTTTCATTTATGTTTATTTTGTCAGGGTTCATTAAAAGTTCAGAAAAACTGTTACAAAAAGGGCAAACCCATGCCTCCTTGCAGTGCGGTCGCTAGGGTGGTGCAGGGGTCAGTGGGCGTCAGTGCTGGCTCCTCCTCAGGGTGCTGCACTTAACATTACTGTATGTGTAGCATGTCTCCTGTCACAGTGCAGGAGCTGGCATTGCCTCAAGACAGTCTCCCAAGGCAACGCAGCATCAAAATGGGCCATGAGGCCACACCCATGTCCAATGAGAACATGCAACCTTTTTTGGTAGAGCACGCCTTACATGTGTGGGGGGTATTTACACCAGGTGTTGCGGAATATATTGAAGCCCCTGCTCCATACACCATAGCAAAATTCTCCAAATGCTGAAGTAAAGTTGAAGATGCACTAAAGTAAGCATTCAATTTGTGGTTCCACAATGCAAATATGGAAAAATAAAGATAAATCTACACTTAGAATTAAAGAGTTATCACTTCCATAATCAGTATGTAAGAATTGTAAATAAGTTTATAGTATAGTAAGTACATTAAGTGCCTGTTGGTGTAACTGCACGCTATGCATTTTTCCTGCTTACACTTACAAGTAATATCAGTGCATCCTGAGGGTGTTCACTTGTAATAACCATAATCAGGGATGGGGGCTGATTCTGGCGGGAAATGTACTATGGGAGTTCTATTTCACATGGGATGTTGCTATGGGCAACCAATCAAAATCTACTTCTTATTTATTTAGCACCTTATAGAAGATAATGGTATCTTATTAGTTGCCCGTAGCAACATACCATGTAAAATAGAACTCCTATCTTAGTAAATTTCGTCTTGTGTTAGGTCCAATCTCATCTTGATGACAGCGTAACAAATGCAGTTGTCCAGCTCTTTTGGGCTACATACAAAGCACCCACACCATTTGATGTTCGCTGACCATCGAATATTGTGGAAGGCACACGCACATCTAAGGTTGATCAGAGCAACCTTAGATGTGCGTGCACATTCGGGAGGAAATGGGCGGGCAGCTGACATTCGGTGATGTCAGCTGCCCGCCCCCTGCACCCACGTCAGCGGTCACTCACCATGGGAACACCCACCGGCCGCAATTTTGGGTGCGTGCACCTGGCAAACAATTTGTTCGCCGTGTACGCACTCTCCCGGCACATGCAAATGCATTTAGTAAACATCGAGCTCGCATGCAAATTCGCATGCGAGTGAACAGACCTGAATAAGGTCATTTGTTTCATGCAGACAGTGCTGGGGCAGGATACTTGGTTTACACCCAACACTGCATCAAGCCTCTATATTCATCATTAAACTTTTTGTTCAAGTTCAATGACATTTTACTCGGATATTTGGATACACTTATTAATGCTCTTAGCATAGTATTCAAGCTTATTGGATAATCTTTCCAACATACCTAGTTTTATTATTGTCTACTAGCAGCTAGAGAAACAGAAAGAAACATATATAGAGTTAGGGACATATATGCTGGACAGCTTTGTATTTGTGATAAAGAGTTTTTATTCCAATAGCAGCAAAGTCCTTAATACCAGGTTGATCTGAATGTCTGTAGCTGACATTAGGCACTGCACACCTATAGCAAATACATCTTTTGAGAAAACATACTCGTCAACAACCGTGAGCAAGAGGAACGGCATACATTGAAATTGCAGCAGGGGGCACTCTTGTGAAAGTCGAGCAGTTGACCATAATGCATGATTTTATGACAGTGCTCGTTAGGAGAGATAGGATAACATTTTAATTATTTATTTACTTGTCTTGCAGCAATGCTGATCCAAGGTTAAAAGGCGATGCGTTTTTCGATCCACTGGAAGCATACGAGTTAAGCGTTATAAAGAAAGTGTAAATTCTTTGCATGATGACTAAGTATAACAGCTGACAAGTAACGGTCCTTTTCTTTTAAGAATTTTCCAAACCACCTTAATTGAGAGTGTCATATGAATATAAATCTCTTACCTTTTTCACAGAGGATTTGCTTGGCAAATCTACCGGGAAACCTTTGACTAGTTTAATAAATAGTGACATCTTATTGATTAATAATTGTAAAAGTTCTATTGATGCAAATCATAATAAAGTTACAATGTGTGCACCATGTATAACCTCTCGGATTAATGTTTTTGTCGTAGAGAAGCCGGATTACTCAAGCACTATTGTTTTGTCACGTAAATTTATTTTGTTGTCCTTCTTGTGCTGTGCTTTGTTTAGCTTTTTTGCTCTTTGTGGTATGTATTTGACTTATTTCTTAAATGGCTGGAGCCTCATGACTAGTTTCTGCATTGTTCATTTGGCAGCTTTGCAGTAACTGACAGGTCCTTACAATCTTGACACGAAAGTCTGATCCTTTGCCCTCAGCTCCTCACAATTGACGGCCAGTTATGCTCCAAACTACAATGTATAAAAAAATCTTTGCTGCCTTCATGCATTGGTTTCTCAAGTGTATGTTTTCTTTTTAGCAACTGTGTTGGAATATGGAATGTTTAGGAAACTTTAAGTCAGTAAATGAGCTCCAATTGATTTAAGAGACTTTTTTAAAGATGTCTTGAGTTGTTATATTCTTCTTGCTTCCTTTCTATGGGCTATAAATGACCATCATTGTTGTAGGGTATGTCTACATAAATGATCATATTGTGAGTTCCAACTTGAAGACACCATCAATTGATTTTTTTTGGCCATGTTCCAATTAAGTGTCTACTAAGCACTAAGTCCTGCTCATTTGCATTCAAAGGGAAGTTCGATTCCAACTAAAGAGAGATACATGAAAAAAATATATTAAGCAGATAACACCATCAAATTACTTTCCTTTGATATTTTCACATAAATTGATGACCTTTTATTGCGAGGACAAATCATGGAAAACTTTAAATTGTTATATAAAGCTAAATCGTCAGACTGATAAAAGATTTAAGAAACAAGTTAACTATGTTGATCCAGAGGAAGACATGTATGCATAGATGCATAAAACAAATTCTTGCCAACAAGGCATTAAACATGTTCTCAAATCATTTACTCTTCTATCACCACATATTTTGGTACAGAATGGTATAGATTGTTTAAGGCTGAAGTGATTGAACGCCTTCCTGTGTTTCTGATGAAACCTTTCATCCAGTCCAGTAGATACTGCCTTAGAAGTTGCATAGTGTTATATATGACAAATTTATTAACACAAATGTTTCATGCATAGGAAAGTATTTTTATATTTTTGCAATTGAACAGATTCTATCTATCTATCTATCTTTTTTATACTGTCATATTGATGCTTATATTAAAACCTTATATTAGACGCGATTATACAGTACTATTGATTATTTAATGATGTGGCTAAAGGAACAAAGTGAGCATGTTCCTGCCTGTATATAAGATGTTCCGTCCTTTGTTACTACGCATGAACATTTATGCATGCCCTTCTGGAGATGGATAGTGTTTTGTAGACAAGTAAAATATAACCTTGGAAGAAACTTTTTACCTGTACTGTAATATATCAGCTACTAATGGGCCAGATGCACCAAGCTTCTAAAAGTGATAAAGTATAGAGTAATAAACAGCCAACCAGTTACCTCCTGCCTGTCATTTTTCAAACCCAATCTGTATCATGGCAGTTAGGAGCTGATTGGCTGGTTGTTCATCACTACACTTTATCACTTTTTGAAGCTTGGTGCATCTGTCACTATGTAGCATACATTTATTGTCATTGAACCTGTCAACAGGTCTATTTAATGTGTATTTGTGTAGGCAACAAGTCCATATTAAATGGTTCTTTCGAGGATTACTGCAGAATATGCACAGCCAAATGTATTTGCTTCTTCTTGTATGGTTGGGAACAATGTTCTTTTGCAACAGCAAACATATCAGTAACTGTTCCTAATGATATTTTAGATTTTTTTTCTTTGCCAATAGTTTTTCATTCAACTGAATTTTGTCCATGCTTATGCTGCAAGGCTTTATGGCCAGCGGAGATCTTTGGGGATTCAGGAAATATTAGAGATGTTCACAACATCCCTTTTTTTGCAGAAGGAAATATATTTTTTTAATATTTGACTTATATACACTATATAACATTTAGCAAAAGATCATAAAACTGTAATTTTACAAAACTACAGTAATAACCAGTTTCAAAAGAAGATAATCCAAAACCTTTATTTTTTTTTAGTTTAAATCTATAAATCAAATCTTAGAACACCCAAACGCCAGCTAAATCTATTGCACTATCTTGCTGCAGAATTTAACTGTAAGAATTGAAGGTTATATTTAATATTTGTTACTCCTCTAGTATTGTAGTTTGTTTCGGTGGATGTGCTTTTCCAAATGTAATCCCAGATTACAGCGATAGTGAGACATTTATTTCTACATTTAATAGTATATAATGTACTTTTGATGGTGTTGAGGGAAAGACGTTATCTTATTTAGTATATTTTATTGTTAAGTAATTAAATCAGAATAGATTTTATACTGTAGGTGCAAGTTTGATGTTCCATATGTTTATCTTTATGTGGCTGGCTTTGCCACTCCACCTCCATTGAATACTTCTTTAATATATTTTATCGTAAATGAGATACAAGGCGTACAGTATAATTACAAACGTACATGCAACACCCAGCTCCTGTCATTGTGTAGGAGTTGGCATTGCAGCCTACACTTTCACCTGGGGCAGCCCACATCTCCTGGACTTCCTGTGAGTGTCAAAAAGAGGGGTCAGGCTGTGAGGCCATGCCCTTCCCAAATGAGGACATGCCCTTCCAGTGAGGTCACATGTCTTCTATTGAGGCCATACACCCTTTTTCCTAGCACGCATCTTTAACATGCTAATTATTCCCTGCACACTTCTGCTTACTGTTAAGGTTCTTACACTACGTTAACAGCACAATGTAAAACTGTCACCTGTTGTTTTTTAATTACCTTTCAAAATCTTAACTGGAGAAACCATCTTAAAGCAATTTCATAGGGATCTAATATTTGATCTGAATGTATATATGCAGACCACAGATATTGATTCAGGGCCAGGTTCTATCATAGAAATACAACTTGTTTCTTTTTTGGCTTTACTTTGACTAAGGGGTACATTTTTTAATTCTTTGATGGAGTTAAGGTGGAGATAGACAATTTACTAGCAACTCAGCTCCTACAGTACCTGCAATGTTACACTCTGTGTTTAAGAATGACAGTTAAGAGCTTTATTGGTTGGTAGATTATCTCTCTCCACTTTATCTTTCCACAAGCATTGATACATCTACCTCTCAGAAACCACTTAAGGTACCTCTTGTAGTCTGGCTGAGCTTATAATTTCCATGATAAGCTGTATGAAATCAAGAAAGATCGTAAGGTAGGATCCATTCCTTTTGCACTTCTTTCAAGTATACCAGACCCCTTGGCTATGTAGGGATTGCACTTTTGCCAAGTCCCTTGTGTCACCACGTTGCTTATAAGTAGTGTGTTTGAAAACATTTAGAACTTTCCTTTGCACTATTTCAATAAGTTTTTTATATTTAAATACATCTTGCAAAAAGTACCCTGTCCATCTACACTGCATGCTTATTGAAACTATTTTATATCTACTTCTTAGTCGCTCACTATAGAACTGTAACCATTGAGTTCTCCTTTAACATACCAAAGGTAGGAAAACAGCTACATTAACATGACAGCTCATCTAAGGGATTCAGTATTGAATCCCGGCGGTCGGGATCCCGGCGTTCAGAATCCCGACGCCGGAATCCCGACAGCCGAAATGCCGACAAGGGGGGGACGTGGATCGCCCCCCCTTGCGGGCTCGCTGCGCTCGCCACGCAGCAGGCCCGGTGCCTCGCTACGCTCGGCACGCTATTTTATTCTCCCTCCAGGGGTATCGTGGACACCCTAGGAGGGAGAAAGTGTCGGCATTTCGGCGGTCGGGATTCCGGCGTCGGGATTCTGAACGCCAGGATCCCAAACGCCGGGATCTTAACTGCATCCCCATCTAAGACATGTCATGATACATAGCTGCATGAGAGAAGACCAGTATGTCTGGATAGCCAAGCCTGTTATGCTTTTTTGGGTTGTACCAGCTCATGTTTTACTATTTTAGATTTGTCTTCAGTTTCACTTCAAATCGGTAGCATTATATAGATTACATACTTTAGAGGTAATGTACAGTGTATATGAAGGTACTTTAGCACATATGTTTATTTTAGATGAGGGTATTGACATACAGTATAACATTTTGGTGAGTTAAAAGGAGAAATTATAGTTCATGAATATTTTATAGCCTACAAAAGAACAATAACGTGTAATAGCTTTTAGGATGAATGGGATGGAAGACATAGTCTTGGAAATTAAATCAGCATATTGTTCTCGAATATATACAATTTGGTTTCATGATCAACTTTACAGATTGCTGTGAAAGCGGAGTTATTACTCAGCATTAGTGCCAGTGTTTCCATATCTATGGCAAATAACACATGTGAATAGGTTTATCACTGCATCTTTTTTCAATTTAAAAAGGGATGACAAAATAATTTGCCAAAATTTGCGTAGAAAGTTTTGCCTGCAAAACAACATATTTGAAACCTAAATATGTGAGCAAGTGTATTTCTCCTCCATATAAATCTGTTTTTGTCATTGTTTTGAAAGCTTTGTCTAATTCATTTTAGCCTTTATACCAACAATTACAAAACATATATTAAATAATTAAATTAGAACACAACCCTACAGACCAATTAGTTCAATCTGCATGACAATCATTTGGGTAAAGTTTTGGAGAAAAGCAGTTGTAAGTTGTAAGAATGTAACATAATATGGGGAACATTTTGTATATCGCCATACTATGTATGCACCAGATAGCTACTATCTGTAATTGTGTAGTATTATTATTTTGTATGGGTGTGTTTGGCTCTCCACAACATGAATCCTAGAACTCTGTTATTAGGCGATGTGTTGTAGCCTATAAGCAAGCAGGTATCAGAGTGTACATAAAGTTTAACAATGTCCAGTGGTTTCAACAATACATAACATCCTGCAATTTCAACATATTGACTATGACATCTCTTACATACCAAAATATGTTTAAGTAGTGAAAGCAGTCAAGTGGGAAGAAGTGAAATGGGTCTCCTGGATGAAGATTTTAGATTTATATATATATGTAACACCCTATCACTAGGCCCCGCTGATGTTAGGTGTATGTTATTTACAGTATAAGTCGGGTATGGGTATTTATTGTAGGAAGGTGCAGGAACATCCACTTAGTAATTTGACCCTCACTTTTTCTAAATGTAAGCAAAAGCCCAGTGTTCCCATGGTTATGAGGCACTGAAGCAGCTCAACGGATGTCAGCTGGCTGTCCTGTCCTCACACGCTAAGCTAAGGCACCTGATAGTGTGCTAGATTTGCGTGCATGTTCCACATGATTCAATGGTTGGTGACCATCAAATGATGTGGGTCTCACCCCCTAAGCTGCGAATGGATGTTTAGGCCAGACATCCATTTGCAGAAATGCGGGCGACTTCACCATGCAAAGGGGGGTGGGCGGCAATGCGAATGGCGGGCTTAAATTCACACGCAGTGCTGCGAACACCAGCTGTGTCAGGCTCCGCACTGTTAGTGTTCAGAGATGCACAAAAAAGGGCAAATAGAAGGAACAATGACCTGCTAATTGGTTTATGTCCTGATACCCCCTGGGGAGGTGGCCTTTTGGTGAGATGATATACTTTCCCCTGAATACTTCCTTCGTGACCATATAAGTATAACAGCATATAATATACAGGGTAATGCCATATGAATGACGTCCTGGGAATATACACACACGCATGGGGAATAATGACATAAGCATGACGGATACGGGAAACAATATGGCTAAAATGTACATTAATTGCTGTGGAGAATAAGATGCCAAAAAGACACTTTTACCACTGATGCCATTCCTTCACAGACACAACTCTGTCTTTCCACAAAATAGGGTCTTTCGTGGAGTAACCTGTGCGGTGACAATGAAATTGCAAGGAGCTGCCTGTCTTGTGGGAATATCATGGACATGTATCAAAAGATCTGTGCGATTTTGAACCAGTTACGGTCTGTCAGCATGCTAATTTGTGGATGCCTGGAAGCATGTGGAGGGAGGTTGTGGGACCGCAGGTGGGGTAAATTGTTTTATGATTTTGTAGATTTGCCCCTGATGAAGTCTCATGTAGACAAAACACATTGGACTCTTCTATGCATTAAGTCAATTCCATCTATGTCAAAAAATCTTCTTCATGTGGAATTTTATAACCTTTTATGAACTAAAATACTTTTTTTCTGAAAATAAATACAAACAAGAACTTTCTGAATTGCTTATTGTTGTTGACCCTATAGGGCTGTTCTAAATATGAACTATACCATTGCACGACATCTTACAATTGTCTGTCTCTCTATCTATCTATCTATCTATCTATCTATCTATCTATCTATCTATCTATCTATCTATCTTCTGTATATATTTATATTTTATTACCTTGAATGATTGGATAGGTGCCCCAATGCACAGTGCATTGCTTTGCTCAGGGCCTACAATGCTTTTAAGACGGCTGTGATCGTGCGCACATCATAGCTAAGATAAATAAGAAAACGACTGGGCAAAATCATGTTGCACGGCAGGTGCTGATATTATATGTACAGAGAGATTTCTATTTGGGTGAGATGTGTTTAAACTGAAATCTAAATTGTAGTATAAAAGTGAAGCTGTCTAACATTTGTGGGCTGTGTGCAAATGCAGCCAGTATTTACCCTACACAGAAAAAATATATAAATGTGTGAATAGGTCAAACATTTGTAACAGCTAAGCATTAAACATGAGATGTCCGCAGAACAACTGTATGACTGCATATTGTATGTATGTTTATAATGTTTGCCATATTAAAATGGATGCTTACTTGGGTAGAACTGTGTTTTATTATCTCGCTAAACCAAATCTGCTCTCACTAGTGCAGTTAATTCTTGGACTAGTCCAAGCATCTATAGCTCTGCATCTAGCCCTTTATTGATTTTTCCCTCCACACTATTAGTAATTCAAGGGTGAAAGAATGAAGGAAGTGCTCAGTCAAACAGCAGAGGCTTCATATTTGTTTACTGACTGCATGCTCAGCCAGCAGTCAGTCTCTTGTCTCCAGTGCTGTAATCTGTTGAGCTAATTTACTAATCTCTGGAGCAAATGTCAACATGCTATGAAATGTGATTTCACACAAATAGTTTGGAAATGAGAAGGCTGTATGCACTAGTATATCATATCATAGGCTATGCCTATGGTAATCACAATCTTCCCTTTACTCAAACATTAGAGATTGCAAGATATTGATAATGGACATTAGTCGACTACAGGCATGGTGAACATATTTAGACCCCAAATCATGACAAGATGATGATGACCAGCCACTAGCTTGCCACAAGGTTGGCCATAAATCACGGGTGCCGGACAGGGTCCCGACAGTCGGGATCCTGACAGTCATTTACCCGATGTTGGGATCCCGACTGTTTAAACACCATCAGACAGGTTCCCGACGGCCACTGGCTATTCCATGACCGCAAGGGGCTTTGTTGCGCTCGCCATGCTGTCTGAGTCCGCCCAGTCGGGATGCCCACATCGGGCTAATGACTGTCGGGATCCCGACTGTCGGAACCCTATACCACACCCATAAATCACAAGTAAGAAAATTGTATTTCTGTTTTACTAACAAATTCATACAATTTTTTTTTTTTTTTAATTCTTTTTTATTGCGTAATGCAATGCAACATTAACATGTCAGGACATTACAACGTTTACAAATGAATCATACAGTACTGCAAATGAGCTGTAAACATTTTCATTATTTTGTTGTTTAACAATATCCAAAATTCAAAAAATTCAAGAATGTCCTCTGCACATCTCTCCAATAAAAGGCAATATATGAGTAACCATGAATCGTCTCCTGTGAATTTTTGATAGTTATTTCTTTGTATGTTTATGTGTGTGAAGGCCCCATCCACCCAAATCCCTCAACCGCGAATAACAATGTGAAGACCCCTTTCCCTTTGTACAAGGTTTATACATGAATTTCCAGCTCCTATACCACTACTATTGGGGGATCTCCCAGCAGCCTCCTCGTCTCATACCACTCTGTGTATTGCAAGGTGTTTTGAATTCTCTTTTGAAAGTCTGCTGGTAGAGTCACAATGTAACTTTCCCAGGTTTCAAAACATTTTTGGGTTCGTTTTTCTTTATCTAAGGTTGTTTCCAACCAATCCATCTGAAAGATATGATGGAGCTTAGTTTTAAAGAGAGCAAACGAAGGAGGCTGTGTGGATATCCAATCATGCAAAATGGTTTTACACGCCGCTGCCTGTATGGCCAGTACAAGTTTTTTGCATCCCCTAGTCACCCTCTGTTCTGTAGGAATGATTCCAAATATGGCCCATTCTGCATTAAAGGGTATGTAGTTTATCAAATTATCTAGCGTGAATTTCCTCACTTGTAGCCAAAAGCCTCTTGTAATTGGGCATGTCCAAAGACAGTGTAGTAACCCCGCCTCTGCCTCTCCGCAGCGAGGGCAGGATCCATTTGATGGCATCCCTGCCAGCAGCTGTCTATGCGGTGAAAAATAAGCTCTATGAAAAAGATTTAAAAATTGCTTCTGGTATTGGGCAGCAGGTAACATACGGCAAGAGTTTACCAAGGTTTTAAGCAATATTTCACATGATAGATCGGGGAAATCCCTTAGCCATAGCTTCATACCTGACCTCGTGTCCTCGTGTACTATAAGTGGTCTGAGGTAGTTGTAGTGTAAAGAAATGGCTTTTTCGATTATGGGCTTAGCTCTCAAAACCCCATCTAAGTCATTGTACCAATCTTTATCAGAGAGGTGTTTCACTGTTATTTTGGCATAGTGGCTCATTTGGAAGTAAGCAAGTGGATAGTTATTCAATATTGGGAATTTCTGGTAAGCCTGCTGAAAGGTTAATACTTTGTTTGAGGAAGGGTCGCATATGTCCTTCAAGCTAGAGATTCCTTCTCTGTCAAACAGGGTAAAGGGAAATGCAGCCTCTCCATGCTGGAATTCTTCATTGCCCACGAATGTTAGGAATAGTGAGTGATGTGAATTCAACTGTTTTGCATATCTCAGCTTGTGCCATAATTTATAAATAGTCCACAGTAGTGGATTGTCTTTGATAGATTGTGGGATTTCAGCTTCAAATTTATGAAGAAAGCTTACTAAATTACCATCTGGTAAGAATTGCTTTTCAATTAACGTGTTAGCGTAGGTTTCCCCATTATGTAACCAGTCACGCAGAAAGCGTAGCAGGGTCGCATAGTTATATGACTGAACATTGGGGAAATTTATCCCCCCATTTATCTTTGGTTGTTGTAATTTTATTAATGCTATTTGGGGTTTTTTCCCCCTCCATATAAAATTCCTGAACAGACTGTTTATTTTATTGATATCTGGATTATTCAACATAATAGGGAGAGACTGCAATATGTACAGAAGTCGCGGGAATGTTGTCATTTTAATTAAATTGGCTCTGCCTAAGTATGATAGAGACAGTGTCTTCCATTTGTCTAGTTCTGCGGCAATGACTTTAATGGCTTCCGTGACATTGATTTTATATAGATCGGCCGGGTTTTTAGGGAGTTTTACCCCGAGATACACTATATATGAAGTTGCCCACTTTAGGGGTAGGTGAGTGCTCCATCTAGGGTGAGAGATTCCTGGGGTTAAGTATAGTCCTATTGATTTAGTTACATTTATTTCAAAACCAGATACCGAAGTCTTTTAGCAATTTTAGAATATTCTGTAGGGATTCATTCATAATTTTTATACTTTTACATGTTTGGAGAACCTTTGTGGCTGCTGTGTCAGATTACCAAATAGGCAGATTAGGCCCTGGCCTTTGGGTACATGCCTTTATAGAGGCTCAATCACAACAGATCAAAATAATATTGATTTGAACTTGAAAGAAAATTACATTCAAACTTTCTTAAATTGTTTCCAAAAGATAGAAAATAATGAATCAACTCAAAGAAATAAAAACTTTGTATTAAGACTCTTTAGAGACAATACTGCATTAATGTAATGTAGTCTTTAACTTACGTATTAGAACTTAAATCATAGACATAAGATTTAAAATACAACTTACAGATCCAGTAGTGTTAGTAAAATTAAAAACATTAGAAGATAACTTGCCGGGGGACCCCAAGATTAAAAAATGTATTAGGAGATCATTTGCAAGGGAGACCTCAAGTTTCCGACTGCCTAGGGGCCTCCATAGAGTTCAATCTGGCACTATGTAGTGCATGGGTCTTCAACCTATGGCCCTCCAGATGTTGTGAAACTACATGTTCCAACATGCATTGCCACATTTTTTCCTATAAGAGCATGCCAAAACTGTCAGGGCATGCTGGGAAATGTAGTTTCACAACATCTGGAGGGCCACAGGTTGAAGACATGTGATGTAGTGTATACTGTAGGTGTAAATGCCCGCATGGTGCTGGCCACACCCCCACACATCACTGGCTACTCCTCCTCTGCCTCTCATAGGCCTCAGGTCCAAGTGGTCATTGATCAGGCCCTTAAGAATAGACATGGAAAAGAGAATATACAAGCTTCATTAGCGTTTGATCTTTTTTACTGTATTAACTGTTGTTTAATATCTAAGGTGCAGTTATATACAGGTTGAGTATCCCATATCCGAGTATCCGTTATCCGAATTATTCCGAAAACCATACATTCCAGAAAGTAAAAAAAAAATATTTTTTTTGCTAAAAACTCACTGGGGACATTTGTAACAGCACTACTGGTGACATGATATGTAACTGGCACTATATATGTGCAAGAAAATGATTGCTTGGCATTCAAATTCAATATCTGAGATAGTACACAAATTTTGTTTCATGTTTTGAAACCTTGTTTTTTGAACAAATAAAATATATTTGTGTGTATTTTATGTGGTAATAAAATATATTTGTGTGTATTTTATGTGTTTATACAGCATACATGCAAGATACTTCAAAATACATAATTGAAATATAAAAATATTCCGAAATACGGAATAATCCGTTATCCAAAATTCTCCTGGTCCCGAGCATTTTGGATACGGGATACTCAACCTGTACCAATATTTAATTGTGATATTAATTTGATAATCATGTTGAGCAATAAATTGTTCTTTCTATTTTTACAGTTTTAGAAGCAGTGTTAGAATGATCTTAAAATTATTATAAATATATGAGGTCTATGGAACTATAGGAGGGATTTAGCATGAGTTGCTAATCACTGAAATTCACTTGTTGTCGATTCCTGCACCCACATGGTAGCATGCATGCAACTGCAGTCTAAGGGGAAGCGATCGGCAATATAGCGGGTGTTGCATCAGAATTGCGGGGGCACTGTCCAGACAACACCACTGGGATCACTGGGGTGGATGGCCCAGTGCCTGGCTTAAAAGCCAGGGGGCTACCCTCAATACACAAGTGCTTTGGGGGGGGGGGGTGTTTCAGCATGCAAGGCGGCCTTGACCTGTACTGGGCGGCCTCCCACATTCTAGCGCCAGGGGTTGTAGTTTAGTGATTACTCGCAAAACTACAACCCAAGCTGAATTAGGCGCTATAGGGTGCGCAGTGCAGCCTTAAGACAAGTGTACTGAAGTGTTCACATCTTCATTTTATAGAGTTGTCCTTTCATGATATCCCCTAAAGGCGCTTTATCGTCAGTATCGGCTGTTCCCTATGGAGCTGTTGTATTCCTGCTGACCTTTCTTACAAACCAAAAACATGTGATATTTTTTGCAATGTGCACCTTATTCTTTGACTCACTATAGTTAAGTAGTAACCAGCAAAATATGCACATTAAAAAAACAAAACAAATCACTCTAAAAGAAACCTACAATATGTGTGTATATATATATATATATATATATTCCATAGACAAAAAACCTTACGGTTTTACATGTCCCATTAAGGCTTCTAACACATGATCTGGCATTTCAGAAACATGCTGTAACTCTTCCACTCAAACGCCAAAAAGCAATGAAATTCCGATCATTAAGGCTGGCGCCTTAATGGACGTGTTCCTTGCGCAGTACAGATATGGTACGCCATCACAGCCTGTGGGTAAGTGCAGATTCAGCACTCTCACAGAGTGAGATTGCTGTCACTCACACAATGGTGGAGCTGCTAATTCACAGATTTGTGTGCTCATTGGAATACACACATGCAGTCTATGCAACTGAAGGTCTGAGCAGTAAACAGAGCCGAAAGGATGGGGTAAAAGTGGTGTTGATTGGGGGAGGAGACAGTGTGGTGCAGTTGAGGAATAGAAATGCGTAGATGGTGGAAAGGCTAAGCAGCATTGATGGGAGACTAACAAATGCGGATGGGTGGAAAACAGTGGCACAGATTGGGGGAGGTAAGACAGAGTGATGCGATTGGGTGGGAAACAGTGAAGCAGTTGGAGAAAAGACAGTGGACCAGATAGGAGAGAGATAGCAGTATAGATGGAAGGAAACTGTGGCATGGATGAGAAGGGCAGAGCAGCATGGATGGAGGGGGTACAGAGTATCACTAATAGACTGGGATGCATTGGCACAGATAGAAAGAAAAAGAGTGGCATCGGTGTGGAAAGACAGGGCAGCGCAGATGGGGAAAGACACATTGGTGCAGATGAGGCAATACACACAGCAGTAGGTATCAGGGAAGACAGAACAGCATGAAGGCGTATAGGAGAAGAAAGTGTAGATGCACAGTAGTTGGGAGTATTATACTTTTTGCAATTATGAAAGATGTTTCTGGTAACTGCATGTGAATACTAAATGAAATGGATATATGTAGTAAGTGTGAAAGATGTTGGACCCTCAGTGGGATAGTTCTAGTAATAGTGTTTATTCTACCACCTGCCATCTTTGAAAACCCATGCAGTTCCTCTACCCTGTCTGGGGTATTGCTGTCTGCTGAAGTGTTTCTAGCACAGGTCTGGTTTGCAGTGCTGATATACAGACCACACTGTTCTCGAAGCACTACAGCAGACAGCTACACCCCAGGCAGGGAAGAGGCACTGCATAGGTTTTCAAAGATGGCAGGTGCTAGAATAAACACTATAGTAATTCAGTGGGCTAGACAGTTTTAGATGATTGCGGGTACTTACAGTATTAGGATGAGTGCGCCACATAACTGCTCAGACCTTCAGTTGCATAGACTGCATGTGTGTATTCCAATGAGCACACAAATCTGTGAATTAGCAGCTCCACCATTGTGTGAGTGACAGCAATCTCACTCTGTGAGAGTGCTGAATCTGCACTTACCCACAGGCTGTGATGGCGTACCATATCTGTACTGCGCAAGGAACACGTCCATTAAGGCGCCAGCCTTAATGATCGGAATTTCATTGCTTTTTGGCGTTTGAGTGGAAGAGTTACAGCATGTTTCTGAAATGCCAGATCATGTGTTAGAAGCCTTAATGGGACATGTAAAACCGTAAGGTTTTTTGTCTATGGAATTTCACCGCTTTTTTTCAATTTATTTTTTTAATTCAGAAATGTAAAATTTTACTGTAAGAATAACAATTGGATTTTTAAAAATGTTTAATAATAACACTGGCAACGAACATTACCCCTGGCTACAAGCATTACAAACCCCTGGCAACGAGTATGACACCTGTCCCAGAGCATGAAAGCCCTGGCAATGGAGACACCCATACCATGAGACCCCTGGCGATGAGCATGACACCCAGTGTGTAGAAGGTTCACTGTAGGGCACTGAGGGGAACCGCAGACATGGGGGCACTGAGGGGGGACCGCGCACACATGGAGGCACAGTGCACACATGGGGACAGTGAGGGGGGACAGCGCACACATGGGGACAGTGTGTGGGGGGGAGCAATGCACACATGGGGACAATTAGGGGGGACAGCGCACACATGGGGATAATGAGAACAGTGTGACAGTGATGGACACCAGTATGAGCAGATGAAGCGCTAGGCCCTGGGTATATATGTCACCTTCCTCCTCTTGCTGCGGCTGCTCCGTCATTCTCCCAGGGCCCTGCTCCATCCTTCAGCTCCTTCTCAGAGACCTCCTGCCGTCTGAGTCCCGACACACTACACATTCACGGGTTTGTCCAGGTCTCCAGCTAAGGGGGATTCACTGTGGAGTCATGAGTAGAGAGAGAGCAGGTGTCCTCCGCGGTTCATGCATGAGTCATCAACAGCCGCGCTGCCCTCTGCTCTCGCCCGGCTGTTCCGAATCCCGACTCCTGGGGTTCCTGCAAGCGGCAGATTTTGATTTGGGGCACTGAGGGGGGCACAGCGCACAATGCACACATGGGGGGGACCGAGGGGGGACGGGGCACACACGTGGGGAGAGGGGGAGACAGGGCACACACATAGGGGTACTGAATATTACAATAGTGTTCATACGGAATGTTCCGCTAATAGATAATATAGCGTCATAAGTAGTAAAGATAGTACACTACTGAACTTACCCAGGCCCGCCCGACTGAGGTCAGATTTAAAAAGACGGGCAGGGAGAGAGACGGCAGTTACCTGAATAAGGGCTGAGAGCCCTGCCGCATATTGAATATAGTTGTAATAGCGGTAAATCAGTGGTAATAATATACTTGCAGAAATACTTGAAGTCTGTTTAATACTGTAAACTTATAAACGTGATGGGGAACATTGACATATGAATAGTGACACTTAAATACGCTATTCACTTACAAATAAACAGTTACTTGCCCCTGGAGACAATGGGTGACATTTAATAGTATGCGATTTTATTGCACTTTTTGAAATCGCACCATATCGGCGCAAATCACACTTTTAGAACTCGCATTTTTCCCTTTTTATCCGCATATTTAACTAAATGCGAATTCGTCGGGAAAAATTGGGATATGGTGCGATTTTAAGTCATGGAAATGTGCGCATTTTCAGTCATGAAAATGTGCGCATTTCAAAACATGCGATTTTTGGTATTAAAAAAACAACGGCGTGAGGTCCCCCCTCCTGAGTGTAACCAGCCCCGGGCTTAAGGAGCCGGTCCTGGTTTCATAAAATCACGGGGCAAACCAAATAGGGGTCCCCTGGATTTCATAAAACCAGCACCAGGCTCAAGGGCCGGTCCTGGTTCCCAAAATACGGGGGACAAAATGAGTAGAGGTCCCCCGTATTTCAAGAACCAGCACCGGGCCCAACCAGCCAGCAGGGTAATGCCACAGCCGGGGGGGAAACTTTTTATACAAGTTCCCCCTGCCAAATCATTCATCCCCCTGACCGGTCAGCAGGGGTCCTGGGGAAGTGGGGACCCCCCAAAGCAGGGGTCCCCCCCTCCAGAATTTACCTGCCCATGCTAAAGCCCGCGGCTGTCCTCGATACCCCTGGGCTGTGGGCATCGAGCTAATATTTGGTGTAAAAAATAGAAAAACTATTGTGTATTGCTGTGGCACTATAAGTCCCAGCAAGCCTGCACCACATGCAGGGACTTAAGAGTCCCAGCATGCGGGGCAATAAAGGGCCCGCTGGGACTAGTAGTGCCCCAGCAGTACAAATAGTACTATTTACTATTACTATTTATAGTACTATGAGTGCTATACAATCTTTGCTATCTCTGTACTTTTTACATACAATCAGCTTTAGATTTGCACTATATAGTCCTTGCTGCCCTGTCTATCTGGATTTCGATATGTGCTCTCACGGGAGTGCGCATCAGTATTGCAAGGTAAAAAACCTGTGCGATCTGCATACAATCTCCATATGATTTTGACTATATAGTCAAAATCTCATGCTGGTTTGTCCCGTGTGTACACAGCATTAAACTCAGCTTGAAAACCTGCTGTGTTCTCAATACATAAAGGGTATCTACTGTGTCATTGAACATTGGTTATAAATAAAGTGCACTATTTGTATCCTCATTCAAATTACATAAAATCCAGTTTGGAAACCGGCTGTGCGTATAACATGTAAATGGATAATTACTGTGATATTAAACATCTATACCCATTTGCACAAAGTACTGCTTCCATATGACTTATATGCAGTAATTACTTAAATTAGAAGATAGCCCTATAGTACCCCTTCAGTTGTAATTCTGAACCGGGTGTAGGTACTAAGGAGGAAATACAATATTTCCACAATTACATGTAACATACAGACGAACTTACACATATAAAACCCACACAGAGAGTCTTGTTAAACCCAATAATAATTAGAGGAGAAGTCTTCAATACGAAGATTACTTCAAATTGTGCTCAATGGCTTACAATTATAGGTGAAAGTGTTAATTATTAATGACAGAAACACTTATTTTCAGCTACTTTGCTGAGTTCCTATATAACACTTAATTTTTGTGCTCCGGCTAGCAGGAGGCTGTCTAACGCGCACAGTATTTATATGGTTGTCCCCTTGATTTTTCTAGAGGGAGTGGTCTACAGTGATAAGGTCTATTACCATTGATCCCACTTGCTCAAGTGCAGTGGGTAACGGAAATAAGGTTTTAGTTTAGTAGGTAATACAATTTTACAACATAGTTATTTCTGCTTGGTACCCTGTGCAATAATTGCTTTTATGAGAAACCAAAAAGAGACAGATATTTGCGGGCTAACAGAGAGCCATCAGCAAGGTAATCTGCCTATCCTCCTACTCTCACCATCGTGTTTCAGAGGATAGTGGGATGGGGACTAGGCAGAGAAGCTTTCTGCTCAGAAAGTGACACAGGAAGTGATCAAGCCCTCAACGGGCGAAACGCGTCTTTCCACGCCACCACACAGAGAACTACCCAGAGGCAATCCGCTCCTGCTGACTGGAGCTTGTCTGACGCTGCCGCAGGTCACATATGGGACATTGATTCAAGACCGGGCACACAGCGCAAACGGACCAACCGGTCACCCTCACCTATCAGAGGGATCAGTATACATATCTGAGGTACGAGGGCACAGGAGCCCTACCCAGGGATAGCCTGCTCCAAGAACTGCAGCCCGCTTTACGCTACTCCAAATAGGACTATTAATGAATACCTGATGCTTGTTGCATCAAGCGGCACGGCTTTCCCCTTCTCTCCCTTCTCCCTGACAGCCGGATCTGTAGACCTGTCTGCCACGTATGGGACGTCGGGAGAATACAACACCAGATAAGTAACCGGGTGTTTAAACTATACTAAACATCCTATATCTAATAGACCCCGCTGGTGTGTATCATATGTAAATGTATACTACTCTACCTATTCATACCTTGAGCTGATATATAGCGCAGCCCACATTGCTTAATATACCTTAGCATCGACTTTATAACTCCTGTATGCTAATTGGATTATACAATATTAATTGAATAAATACTCACTATAGTTTAAGGCTATTAGAAATATTAAGGTTTTTTAATAACTCTGTTTAAACCTAACTGTGAAGCGGCTAACTGGTACTGCTATAAACTCTTCTCACTCTCGGGACCGGTAGTTCAAGTCCTGCTATGCGTAATAGTATCAGGATTGGTCCTACATGTTAAACGCAGAGCAGCAGAGAGTTTACTTTATCTTTCTTCCAAATTGACAGATATCCTATCAGATCTCTCATCCCTCATCCTCTTATCTAAGATGAGGTGACAGCAGAATCTATATAGGAACTAATATCCTGTCAATCTCTAACCTTGAACTTTTTCTCTGTACAAACCGGGTGGATACATTGTAACAGATTTCTCCTATGCACACAGCTAGTGTGTATCCAATGTATCAATCGCACGGCAGATCTCTGTCTATTTATTGGAAAACTCATTTACACACAGAAACTGTGTCGTTTCTCTATTTATCTAAATTTTCTATTCATTCCTCTCTCACTTGGCTGGTATCTGGGCGACGGCACTGCAAGGTTATATAACATCAGTGTCGCCATACAGATATAGGCAAGCAGTAGAAGGAAATAAAACTGTCACTTTCTGAGCAGAAAGCTTCTCTGCCTAGTCCCCATCCCACTATCCTCTGAAACACGATGGTGAGAGTAGGAGGATAGGCAGATTACCTTGCTGATGGCTCTCTGTTAGCCCGCAAATATCTGTCTCTTTTTGGTTTCTCATAAAAGCAATTATTGCACAGGGTACCAAGCAGAAATAACTATGTTGTCAGGATCACCCTGACACTGCCCCCACCTCGGAGTTTCTCTCTGAAGAGTGGTACCACTATTCATACCATTTTCAAGCTTGCGTCACAACTTCTATTATACAACTTACCATTGATACTCAAATAGACATTCCTATCGATGTCTTTACAGATTACAGCTTGTAATCACACACAAAAAGAGTGCCCCAAAAAAAGAGAGAGTCTTTTTCTTCTCGCATTTCCAGATAACTTATTATTCTAGATCCAGGATTATCTAGTACATATCAATCAATGTTTCCCCAAATTATTACGTAACGGATATAAGCAATAATAACACACAAATACAACACGTGCGATTAAAATTTTTTTTTTTATTGTTTATGTGGTGAAAATTTCACCTAAACTGTCTTACTATAAATAAATTAAAAGGTATATTTCATCTTGTATTTATTTTCTGCAATATTTTCCTCTTATCAGTGCGCCAGCAAAAGAGACAATCCTTTTCCCCTCTTCTTCTATCATACACATGGGTGGAACAGGGCGCACACATGGGGGACAGCGAGGGGGGAGGCAGCGCACACATGGTCACAGGGGGGAGAGCGAAGAGGGAGGGAGCGTACACACGGGGGCAATGGGGGCGCAGCGTACACACGGGGGCACTGGGGGGACAGGGTACACACAGGGACAGTGGGGGGACACGGTACACACAGGGATAGTGGGGGGGAGAGGGTACACACAGGGACAGTAGGGGGACAGTGTACACACAGAGACAGTGGGGGGACAGCATACACACAGGGATAGTGGGGTGGGGGACAGCGTACACACAGGGACAGTGGGGGGACGGATTCACCTGGTTGCAGCTGCAGTACAGGGGGGGGGGGGGGGGCACAGGGTATATACAGGGACAGTGGGGGGGACAGGGTGTGCACAGGGATAGTGGTGTGGGGGACAGTGGGGGGGACAGGGTACACACAGGGATAGTGGGGATGGGGGACAGTAGGGGGGACGGATTTACCTGGGTGCAGCTGCTCCTCTGATTGCCCGGGTGGCTTGTTTCTGTCTTCCGGGTGGCGGAGGCAACTCAAGGCTGGGGCTTCACCAGACTGTTAGGCATCGGGAGGACAGAGTCTGGGCAGGAAATATTATTATAATAACAACAACAACAACAACAACAAAGGGCTCAGCTTTAGGAGCTGCTGGCGGGCGGCCAGGCAAGCACGTCACTGGCCTGGATGGTAGGGGATGTAGGATGCCAGGGATAGGAGCTGCTGGCTGGCGGACAGCCATGTCCCATGGCTGGATGGTAGGGAATGTAGGATACCAGGGGGGACAGCGTACACACACGCGGGCACTGGGGGGACGACGACAACAGCGTACACACACGGGGGCACTGGGGGGACGACGACAACAGCGTACACACACGGGGGCACTGGGGGGACGACGACAACAGCGTACACACACGGGGGCACTGGGGGTGGGGTGACAGCGTACACACACGGGGGCACTGGGGGTGGGGCGACAGCGTACACACACGGGGGCACTGGGGGTGGGGCGACAGCGTACACACGGCGGGGTAATGGGGGGGGGGGGAGACAGTGTACACACGGGGGGCACCGGAAGGGGGGGGGGAAGAGACAGCCTATACACGTGGGGCACAGGGGGGGAGCAGCGTACACAAGGAGGCACTTGGGGGGGACAGGGTGCACGGGGGGGGCACGTACACACGGAGGGCACAGCGTACACACGGGGTGCTCTGGGGAGGGACAGCGTACACACAGGGGGCACACCGTACACATGGGGGGGACAGCGTATGCACGGGGGGGCAGCGTACACAAGGGGGGGCGACAGAGTACACAGGGAGGGCACTGGGGGGGCAGCGTACACACGGAGGGCACTGGGGTGGGCAGCGTACACACGGAGGGCACTGGGGGGGGGGGAACAGCATACACACGGGGGGCACAGCGTACACACAGGGGCACTGGGGGGGACAGCGTACACACGGGGGGCCCAGAATACACATGAGAGGCACTGGGGGGGACAGCGTACACACGGGGGCACTGGGGGGGGGGACAGCGTACACACGGGGGCACTGGGGGGGGGGGGGAACGCGTACACACGGGGGGCACAGTGTACACACGGGGGGCACAGCGCACACACGTGGGCACTGGGGAGTGACAGCGTACACACGGGGGGCACTGGGGGGGGGACAGCATACACACGGGGGGCACTGGGGGGGGGGACAGCATACACACGGGGGGCACTGGGGGGGGGAAACAGCATACACACGGGGGGCAGCGTACACACAGGGGGAACTGGGGGGGACACAGCGTAAACACGGGGGTACTGGGGGGGGGCAGCGTACACACGGGGGGCACTGGGGGGGCAGCGTACACACGGGGGCAGGGTACACACAGGGACAGTGGGGGGAAGGATTTACCTGGGTGCAGCTGCAGTACAGGGGGGGCAGTGTACACAAGGGGGGGGGACTTGGGGGGGACAGTGTACACACGGCGGACAATGGGGGGGGACAGTGTACACACGGCGGGCACTGGGGGGAGGACAGCGTACATACAGGACAGAGGGGGGACAGGGTATGCACATGGATAGTGGTGTGAGGGACAGGGTGCACACAGGGATAGTGGGGATGGGGGACATGGTACACACAGGGACAGTGGAGGGACGAATTTACCTGGGTGCAGCTGCTCCTCTAAAGGCCCGGGTGGCTGCTTTCTGTCTTCCGTGTAGCGGAGGCAACTTAAGGCTGGGGCTTCACCAGACTGTTAGGCCGCAGGCTGTGGAAGCGCCTGAACCTGGTCCCGACGAGTCCCGGCGGCAGCATGGGGAGGACAGAGTCTGGGCAGGAGATATAATAATAATAATGACAACAACAATAATAAAGGGCTTAGCTTTAGGAGCTGTGGGTGGGCGGCCGGGGATGTAGGATGCCGGGGATAGGAGCTGCTGGCTGGCGGGCGGCCATGTCCCCTGGCTGGATGGTAGGGAATGTAGGATGCCAGGGGGGACAGCGTACACACGGAGGGGGGGGGCACTGGGAGCGTACACACATGGGGGGCAAACAGCATACACACGCGGGGCACTGGGGGGTGGCACAGCATACACACACGGGGGCACTGGGGGGACAGCGTACACACACGGGGGCACTGGTGGGGGACAGCGTACACACACCGGGGCACTGGTGGGGGACAGCGTACACACACGGGGGCACTGGTGGGGGACAGCGTACACACACGGGGGCACTGGTGGGGGACAGCGTACACACACGGGGGCACTGGTGGGGGACAGCGTAAACACACGGGGGCACTGGTGGGGGACAGCGTACACACACGGGGGCACTGGTGGGGGACAGCGTACACACACGGGGGCACTGGTGGGGGACAGCGTAAACACACCGGGGCACTGGTGGGGGACAGCGTACACACACGGGGGCACTGGTGGGGGACAGCGTACACACACGGGGGCACTGGTGGGGGACAGCGTACACACACGGGGGCACTGGTGGGGGACAGCGTACACACACGGGGGCACTGGTGGGGGACAGCGTACACACACCGGGGCACTGGTGGGGGACAGCGTACACACACGGGGGCACTGGTGGGGGACAGCGTACACACACGGGGGCACTGGTGGGGGACAGCGTACACACACGGGGGCACTGGTGGGGGACAGCGTACACACACGGGGGCACTGGTGGGGGACAGCGTACACACACGGGGGGCACTGGTGGGGGACAGCGTAAACACACCGGGGCACGGACATCGTACACACGGGGGCACTGGGACGGACGGACATCGTACACACGGGGGCACTGGGGGGGACGGACAGCGTACACACATGGGGACACTGGGGGAAACGGACAGCGTACACACATGGGGACACTGGGGGAAACGGACAGCGTACACACACGGGGACACTGGGGGAAACGGACAGCGTACACACACGGGGACACTGGGGGGGACGGACAGCGTACACACACGGAGACACTGGGGGGGACGGACAGCGTACACACGGGGGGCGGACAGCGTACACACGGGGGGCGACAGCGTACACACGGGGGGCGACAGCGTACACACGGGGGGCGACAGCGTACACACGGGGGGCGACAGCGTACACACGGGGGGCGACAGCGTACACACGGGGGGCGACAGCGTACACACGGGGGGCGACAGCGTACACACGGGGGGCGACAGCGTACACACGGGGGGCGACAGCGTACACACGGGGGGCGACAGCGTAACACGGGGGGCGACAGCGTACACACGGGGGGCGACAGCGTACACACGGGGGCGACAGCGTACACACGGGGGGCGACAGCGTACACACGGGGGGCGACAGCGTACACACGGGGGGCGACAGCGTACACACGGGGGGCGACAGCGTACACACGGGGGGCGACAGCGTACACACGGGGGGCGACAGCGTACACACGGGGGGCGACAGCGTACACACGGGGGGCGACAGCGTACACACGGGGGGCGACAGCGTACACACGGGGGGCGACAGCGTACACACGGGGGGGCGACAGCGTACACACGGGGGGCGACAGCGTACACACGGGGGGCGACAGCGTACACACGGGGGGCGACAGCGTACACACGGGGGGCGACAGCGTACACACGGGGGGCGACAGCGTACACACAGGAGCACTGCGTCGGGGACAGCGTACACACACGGGGGGCATTGGGGCGGGGACAGCGGGGTGGGGACAGCGTACACACACGGGGGGCACTGGGGCGGGGATGGCGTCCACACACGGGGGGCACTAGGACGGGGACGGCGTACACACACGGGGGCACTGGGGGGGAAGCTTACACACACGGGGGCACTGGGGGGTGCAGCATACACACACGGGGGCACTGGGGGGTGCAGCATGCACACACGGGGGCACTGGGGGGTGCAGCATACACACAGGAGGGCACGGGGGGGGGGGGGCAGCGTACAAACGGGTATTATGTGCCGGAGGGGCAGTGTGGGGGTATTATGTGCAGGGGGGGCAGTGTGTACAGGAGTGAACAGCGTACACACGGGGGGGGGGGCACAGCGTACACACAGGGGCACTGGGGGGGGAGACAGTGTACACACGGGGGGCACCAGAGGGGGGGGGGGGAGAGACAGCGTATCCACGTGGGGCACTGGGGGGGGGAGCAGCGTACACAAGGAGGCACTTGGGGGGGACAGGGTGCACGGAGGGGAACGTACACACGGAGGGCACAGCGTACACACGCAGGGCACAGCGTACACACGGGGTGCTCTGGGGAGGGACAGCGTACACACGGGGGGCACACCGTACACATGGGGGGACAGCGTATGCACGGGGGGCAGCGTACACATGGAGGGCAGCGTACACACGGGGGCGACAGCGTACACACGGAGGGCACTGGGGGGACAGCGTACACATGGAGGGCACTGGGGTGGGCAGCGTACACACGGAGGGCACTGGGGGGGGGGAAACAGCGTACACATGGGGGGCAAGGGGGGGAGACAGCGTACACATGGAGGGCACGGGGACAGCGTACACACAGGGGGCACAGCGTGCACACGGGGGCACTGGTGAGGGACAGCGTACACACGGGGCACTGGGGGGGGGCAGCGTACACACGGGGGGCACAGCATACACACGGGGGGCACTGTGGAGTGACAGCGTACACACGGGGGGCACTGGGGGGGGCAGCATACACACGGGGGGCACTGGGGGGGACAGCATACACACGGGGGGGGGGGGGGGGAAACAGCGTACACACGGGGGGCAGCGTACACACAGGGGGCACTGGGGGGGACACAGTGTAAACACGGGGGTACTGGGGGGGCAGCGTACACACGGGGGCACTGGGGGGGACAATGCACAAACGGGGGGCACTGGGGGGGCAGCGAACACACGGGGGCACTGGGGGGGACAATGCACAAACGGGGGGCACTGGGGGGGCAGCGAACACACGGGGGGACAGGGTACACACGGGTATAGTGGGGTGGGGGATAGGGTACACACAGGGACAGTGGGGGGAAGGATTTACCTGGGTGCAGCTGCAGTACAGAGGGGGCAGTGTACACATGGGGGGGGGCAGCGTACACACGGCGGGCACTGGGGGAGGACAGCGTACATACAGGACAGTGGGGGGACAGGGTATGCACATGGATAGTGGTGTGAGGGACAGGGTACACACAGGGATAGTGGGGATGGGGGACATGGTACACACAGGGACAGTGGAGGGACGAATTTACCTGGGTGCAGCTGCTCCTCTGATGGCCCGGGTGGCTGCTTTCTGTCTTCCGGGTGGCGGAGGCAACTTAAGGCTGGGGCTTCAACAGACTGTTAGGCCGCAGAAGCGCCTGAACCTGGTCCCGACGAGTCCCGGCGGCAGCATGGGGAGGACAGAGTCTGGGCAGGAGATATAATAATAATAATAATAATGACAACAACAATAATAATAAAGGGCTTAGCTTTAGGAGCTGTGGGCGGGCGGCCAGGGATGTAGGATGCCGGGGATAGGAGCTGCTGGCTGGCGGGCGGCCATGTCCCCTGGCTGGATGGTAGGGAATGTAGGATAGCAGGGGGGACAGCGTACACACGGGGGGGGGCACTGGGAGCGTACACACATGGGGGGCAAACAGCGTAAAAACGCGGGGCACTGGGGGGGGGGGCACAGCGTACACACACAGGGGCACTGGGGGGACAGCGTACACACACGGGGGGCACAGCGTACACACGCAGGGCACAGCGTACACACGGGGTGCTCTGGGGAGGGACAGCGTACACATGGGGGGCACACCGTACACATGGGGGGACAGCGTATGCACGGGGGGCGACAGCGTACACACAGAGGGCACTGGGGGGGCAGCGTACACACGGAGGGCACTGGGGTGGGCAGCGTACACACGGAGGGCACTGGGGGGGGGAAAACAGCGTACACATGGAGGGCAAGGGGGGGGGAGACAGCGTACACACGGAGGGCACGGGGACAGCGTACACAGCGTGCACACGGGGGCACTGGTGAGGGACAGCGTACACACGGGGGGCCCAGAGTACACATGAGAGGCACTGGGGGGGGCAGCGTACACACGGGGGGCACAGCATACACACGGGGGGCACTGGGGGGACAGCATACACACGGGGGCTGCAGCGTACACATGGGGGGCACTGGGGGGGACGCGTACACACGAGGGGCACAGCGCACACACGTAGGCACTGTGGAGTGACAGCGTACACACGGGGGGCAGCATACACATGGGGGGCACTGTGGGGGGGGGACAGCATACACACGGGGGGCACTGGGGGGGGGGACAGCATACACATGGGGGGCACTGGGGGGGGGAAACAGCGTACACATGGGGGGCAGCGTACACACAGGGGGCACTGGGGGGGACACAGTGTAAACACGGGGGTACTGGGGGGGCAGCGAACACACGGGGGCACTGGGGGGACAATGCACAAACGGGGGGCACTGGGGGGGCAGCGAACACACGGGGGCACTGGGGGGACAGGGTACACACGGGTATAGTGGGGTGGGGGACAGGGTACACACAGGGGGGGGGGGGCACTGGGAGCGTACACACATGGGGGGCAAACAGCGTGAAAACGCGGGGCACTGGGGGGGGGGGCACAGCGTACACACACAGGGGCACTGGGGGGACAGCGTACACACACGGGGGGCACAGCGTACACACGCAGGGCACAGCGTACACACGGGGTGCTCTGGGGAGGGACAGCGTACACATGGGGGGCACACCGTACACATGGGGGGACAGCGTATGCACGGGGGGCGACAGCGTACACACAGAGGGCACTGGGGGGGCAGCGTACACACGGAGGGCACTGGGGTGGGCAGCGTACACACGGAGGGCACTGGGGGGGGGGAAACAGCGTACACATGGGGGGCAAGGGGGGGGAGACAGCGTACACACGGAGGGCACGGGGACAGCGTACACAGCGTGCACACGGGGGCACTGGTGAGGGACAGCGTACACAAGGGGGGCCCAGAGTACACATGAGAGGCACTGGGGGGGGGCAGCGTACACACGGGGGCACAGCATACACACGGGGGGCACTGGGGGGACAGCGTACACACGGGGGCTGCAGCGTACACATGGGGGGCACTGGGGGGGACGCGTACACACGAGGGGCACAGCGCACACACGTAGGCACTGTGGAGTGACAGCGTACACACGGGGGGCAGCATACACATGGGGGGCACTGGGGGGGGGACAGCATACACACGGGGGGCACTGGGGGGGACAGCATACACATGGGGGGCACTGGGGGGGGGGAAACAGCGTACACACGGGGGGCAGCGTACACACAGGGGGCACTGGGGGGGACACAGTGTAAACACGGGGGTACTGGGGGGGCAGCGAACACACGGGGGCACTGGGGGGACAATGCACAAACGGGGGGCACTGGGGGGGCAGCGAACACACGGGGGCACTGGGGGGACAGGGTACACACGGGTATAGTGGGGTGGGGGACAGGGTACACACAGGGACAGTGGGGGGAAGGATTTACCTGGGTGCAGCTGCAGTACAGGGGGGGCAGTGTACACATGGGGGGGGCAGCGTACACACGGCGGACAATGGGGGGGACAGCGTACACACGGCGGACAATGGGGGGAGGACAGCGTACATACAGGACAGTGGGGGGACAGGGTATGCACATGGATAGTGGTGTGAGGGACAGGGTACACACAGGGATAGTGGGGATGGGGGACATGGTACACACAGGGACAGTGGAGGGACGAATTTACCTGGGTGCAGCTGCTCCTCTGATGGCCCGGGTGGCTGCTTTCTGTCTTCCGGGTGGCGGAGGCAACTTAAGGCTGGGGCTTCAACAGACTGTTAGGCCGCAGGCTGTGGAAGCGCCTGAACCTGGTCCCGACGAGTCCCGGCGGCAGCATGGGGAGGACAGAGTCTGGGCAGGAGATATAATAATAATAATAATAATAATAATAATAATAATGACAACAACAATAATAAAGGGCTTAGCTTTAGGAGCTGTGGGCGGGCGGCCAGGGATGTAGCATGCCGGGGATAGGAGCTGCTGGCTGGCGGGCGGCCATGTCCCCTGGCTGGATGGTAGGGAACCCAGGTAAATAGCAGGGGGGACAGCGTACACACGGGGGGGGGGGGGGGGGGCACTGGGAGCGTACACACATGGGGGGCAAACAGCGTAAAAACGCGGGGCACTGGGGGGGGGCACAGCGTACACACACAGGGGCACTGGGGGGACAGCGTACACACACGGGGGGCACACCGTACACATGGGGGGACAGCGTATGCGCGGGGGCAGCGTACACACGGGGGGCAGCGTACACACGGGGGGCACTGGGGTGGGCAGCGTACACACGGAGGGCACTGGGGGGGGGAAACAGCGTACACATGGGGGGCAAGGGGGGGGAGACAGCGTACACACGGAGGGCACGTTGACAGCGTACACACAGGGGGCACAGCGTGCACACGGGGGCACTGGTGAGGGACAGCGTACACACGGGGGGCCCAGCGTACACATGAGAGGCACTGGTGAGGGACAGCGTACACACGGGGGGCCCAGCGTACACATGAGAGGCCCTGGGGGGGGGGGCAGCGTACACACGGGGGGCACAGCATACACACGGGGGGCACTGGGGGGGACAGCGTACACACGGGGGCTGCAGCGTACACATGGGGGGCACTGGGGGGGGACGCGTACACACGGGGGGCACAGCGCAAACACGTGGGCACTGTGGAGTGACAGCGTACACACGGGGGGCACTGGGGGGGCAGCATACACATGGGGGGCAACTAGGGGGGGGGACAGCATACACACGGGGGGCACTGGGGGGGGACAGCATACACACGGGGGGCACTGGGGGGGGGGGGAAACAGCGTACACACGGGGGGCAGCGTACACACAGGGGGCACTGGGGGGGACACAGTGTAAACACGGGGGTACTGGGGGGGCAGCGTACACACGGGGGCACTGGGGGCGACAATGCACAAACGGGGGGCACTGGGGGGGCAGCGAACACACGGGGGCACAGGGTACACACGGGTATAGTGGGGTGGGGGACAGGGTACACACAGGGACAGTGTGTGGAAGGATTTACCTGGGTGCAGCTGCAGTACAGGGGGGGCAGTGTACACATGGGGGGGGCAGCGTACACACGGCGGACAATGGGGGGGACAGCGTACACCCGGCGGGCACTGCGGGGAGGACAGCGTACATACAGGACAGAGGGGGGACAGGGTATGCACATGGATAGTGGTGTGAGGGACAGGGTACACACAGGGATAGTGGGGATGGGGGACATGGTACACACAGGGACAGTGGAGGGACGAATTTACCTGGGTGCAGCTGCTCCTCTGATGGCCCGGGTGGCTGCTTTCTGTCTTCCGGGTGGTGGAGGCAACTTAAGGCTGGGGCTTCAACAGACTGTTAGGCCGCAGGCTGTGGAAGCGCCTGAACCTGGTCCCGACGAGTCCCGGCGGCAGCATGGGGAGGACAGAGTCTGGGCAGGAGATATAATAATAATAATAATAATAATAATAATAATGACAACAACAATAATAAAGGGCTTAGCTTTAGGAGCTGTGGGCGGGCGGCCGGGGATGTAGCATGCCGGGGATAGGAGCTGCTAGCTGGCGGGCGGCCATGTCCCCTGGCTGGATGGTAGGGAATGTAGGATAGCAGGGGGGACAGCGTACACACGGGGGGGGGGCACTGGGAGCGTACACACATGGGGGGCAAACAGCGTAAAAACGCGGGGCACTGGGGGGGGGGGGGCACAGCGTACACACACAGGGGCACTGGGGGGACAGCGTACACACACGGGGGGCACTGGGGGGGAGCGTACACACATGGGGGGCAAACAGCGTACACACACGGGGCACTGGGGGGGGCACAGCGCACACACACGGGAGCACTGGGGGGGCACAGCACACACACACGGGGGCACTGGGGGGGACAGCGTACACACACGGGGCACTGGTGGGGGACAGCGTACACACACGGGGGCACTGGTGGGGGACAGTGCACACAGCACACGGGGGCACAGCGCACACACACGGGAGCACTGGGGGGGGGGACAGCGTACACACATGGGGGGACAGCGTACACACACGGGGGCACTGGTGGGGGACAGCATACACACACGGGGGCACTGGTGGGGGACAGCGTACACACACGGGGGCACTGGGGGGGCGACGGCCTACACACGGGGGCGACAGCGTACACACGGGGGGGCGACAGCGTACACACGGGGGGCGACAGCGTACACACGGGGGGCGACAGCGTACACACGGAGGGCGACAGCGTACACACGGAGGGCACTGGGGTGGGCAGCGTACACACGGAGGGCACTGGGGTGGGCAGCGTACACACGGAGGGCACTGGGGTGGGCAGCGTACACACGGAGGGCACTGGGGTGGGCAGCGTACACACGGAGGGCACTGGGGTGGGCAGCGTACACACGGAGGGCACTGGGGTGGGCAGCGTACACACGGAGGGCACTGGGGTGGGCAGCGTACACACGGAGGGCACTGGGGTGGGCAGCGTACACACGGAGGGCACTGGGGGGGTGAAACAGCGTACACACGGGGGCAAGGGGGGGGACAGCGTACACACGGAGGGCACGGGTACAGCGTACACACAGGGGGCACAGCGTGCACACGGGGGCACTGGTGAGGGACAGCGTACACACGGGGGTCCAGCGTACACATGAGAGGCACGGGGGCGACAGCGGGGGGCGACAGCGTACACACGGGGGCGACAGCGTACACACAGGGGCACTGGGTCGGGGACAGCGCACACACACGGGGGGCACTGGGGCGGGGACAGCGTACACACACAGGGGGCACTGGGGCGGGGACGGCGTACACACACGGGGGGCACTAGGGCGGGGACGGCGTACACACACGGGGGGCACTGGGGGGGGCAGCGTACACACACACGGGGGGCACTGGGGGGGGGCAGCGTACACACACACGGGGGGCACTGGGGGGGCAGCGTACACACACGGGGGGCACTGGGGGGGAAGCGTACACACACGGGGGGCACTGGGGGGGGAAGCTTACACACAGGGGCACTGGGGGGTGCAGCATACACACACGGGGCACTGGGGGGGGGGGGCAGCGTACAAACGGTATTATGTGCCGGGGGGCAGTTTGGGGGTATTATGTGAGGGGGGGGGGGGGCAGTGTGTACAGGTGTGAACAGTGGAGTGAACAGAGCTCTAAGTGCAGGGGGGGCAGGTTGTGCAGTGTGGGGGTATTATGTGTAGGGGACAGTATGGGCAGTGTTGGGGCAGTATATGCAATAGGGACAATGTGGGGGTATTATGTGCAGTGGGAGGGACAGTGTGGGAGCATTATGTGCAGGGGGGGCAGTGTGGGGGCATTATGTGCAGGTGGGCAGTGTTGGAGCATTATGTGCAGGGGGGGCATTATGTGCAGGGGGGGCAGTTTGGGGGAATTATGTGCAGGGGGGGCAGTGTGTGTGCAGGAGTGAACAGTGTGTGGGCGAGGGGAAGGTGTGCCGCTGGGTGTATGTGTACCTTATACTCGGGAGCACCACACACAGTCTACAACATGCTCCTGTTCTGCTTGCAGTAGTAAACGAAGAATGGAAGGAACTCAGTTTACTCCTCCCATTGATGACAGCTGGTCACGTGGGTGTGATGTCATCAGATGTCCTCCTTTCACTAGCCATCTCTACTCCTAAAATGCAGCATCTACCCTGCTGGAGAGGAGACAGCAGCAGCTGCTGGCTTGTTAATACTAGAATATACTCTGCCTGCGAGTGTTCTCTGTATATACACTCTCAGTCTCTCCCTGTCCTGTCAGCCTGATTGTTGCTGCAGGGTGACTGGACACGTAGAGTGTACATACAGAGGACCCTTGCAGACAGTATATTCTACTATTAACAAGCCAGCAGCCGCTCACATTGTGTACCTTGCATTAAGCCAGCAGCCGCTGCTGCATCCTTCCCCCTTTGACCACGAGCTCACCCGCCCCCATTGTATATTATATTGTAGAAACAAGTGTGCAGCTGCTGCTGCTGCCTTCAGTAACACACCCGCCCTCTCCCCCACCACTGCCGAGCTTGGACGTGTAGAGTGTGCAGGAGCTGGCAGAGAGACTCCGTGTCTCTGCCGCGCTGGGGAAGATCCGGAGTCTCTCTGCCAGGCCAGCTCCTGCACAATCTACACGTCCAAGCTCGGCTGCACAGACCATCCATAGTAGCGCTACATACAGTAGTCTTTACGTGAGTAAGTGGTGGGGGAGAGGGCGGGTGTGTTACTGGAGGCAGCAGCAGCTGCTGCACACTTCTTTCTACAATATTATATACTGTAAGTGTCAGCAATGGTGGCGGGTGAGCTCGTGGTCAAAGGGGGAAGGATGCAGCAGCGGCTGCTGCACACTTGTTTCTACAATACATACTGTTAACAATGGTGGCGTGCGTCTTCGTGCAGGCTGCCCAGGCGCTCCCCATGCAGCGGGGAGGAGAGGGAACAGGGCAGCCAGAGCAGGAGGGATGACACCTGGCTGGGGCAGCGGAGCCGCATCGCAAGCTCCCACCAGCGGGCACAGAGACTCATCTGTTTTGAATTTCCCGGCAGTGCAGTGAATAAATTAAATGACGTCAGCTTAGTTACAGCCACCTGACACAGCGGTAGCACGGACCTTAAACACTGTAATTAAAGCAATGTCAGGGCTAATAACCACTCAGTACCCATCCCCATCCCCACACCCACCCACATTTATAACATAAACACTGCTAATTCCACTTACAGAGGAGAATTTCAGTTTGCGAGCAGGAGTCGGCCATCTTGGTACACCCAAGTGAAGCCACTCTGTCTACTCCCCCAGCTGATGACTTGTGCGGCTGCGCAACAAGTTGAGCTCTCCTATGTTTATAATGGGGCATGTTTCACTAAATTATAAAAAAACTGCACCTATCTGAAAATCCTCAACCCCAAAAGGCACTCCACTGGGACAATATCTACCTAATAAAACAAACCCCAAGTCTCAATTGTTCCTCTACCCCGAGTTATGCCTTCCCAAAAAAAACCTCATAGACTAACATGGGTGACAAGTTGTCATTTCGCGAGTGTCAGAAAAAAACTGACAGTTGGAAGTTTAGATCGCTCCCAATTGGTCATTTTTTTATATTTCGCCCTGAAATTTGGCACGCAGCACCGCTTGACGATTCTACGCGTATATGCCAAATTTCAGCTCAGTACGCCCAGTCACTTTTGAGGTGCATTCCCTCAAACGCCATGCCCCCATCCGAAAAGTTCCCTATGGGAAAAATCCGTTCGTTGGATTCAGCCTTAATATAAGGGCACTACCGTGCCCTTATAATATATATATATATATATATATATACCTACACAAATCCCATATACCTATGTTCATAATGTAGCTGCAGTATCATATCACATTTTTATCACAGTTACTTTTTGCACTTTTCTGTTTGCAGTTATAACATACATCTCAATTATAATGAACAAAGTGCTCGCAGCGGCTTTTTAAGGGGCTTTAAATCTTCCACTGGCAAAACAACGTTTCCCAACCAAACTGCATAAATATTTCTATACACATTAATGACACAGCACAGCTAGAGCAATTGCTCTATCAATTGAATAAAGTGAAGTTAACGTGTTTGTAAGTGTCGCCTTTCTGATCTCCATTTAGATATTTACGTGCTCATCCCTCTACTTCTATGGCTTGTCTAACAGCTACTGTATCTAAGCAGCTGCCGGTTGCACATTACACAATCCTTCTTTCACTTGTTTACATTTTTTGTCTGCCACACTACGGATTTATTCTGTTTATAGTTGATGTTATTTTTCAAATTCAACACACAATAGATTTACAGATTAAGATACACAAAAACTATTTAAAATTATTGGAATTATCAGATGACAAACGTGCTTATTTTTAATTGGGGTGATATATATATGCAAATACATTTTTTATGTGTTTGTTATACAGTAATAACACTTTACTTATACTGTACTTGGCCTGCAGAGCCTATCCACATAGACAAACTATATATTGTGTCTGGTTAGAAACATATGGGCAAATAAAACAATGCTGATGGCAATTTAGAAACTGTATGTTATATTGTATTAATTTTGATGCTAAAGGAAATTGTTGATAATTTTATTAAAAAGAGTGATTTATTGTATATTGTCTAGATACATGGCTTATTGACTTTGGCTTTAAGGCTTCAAAATTGTACAGAACTTTTGAAAATACATTATAAATAAATGCTACAAAACTTGGCTAGTTTAAATAGTACTGTAAATTCGGCTTTAGAGAAAAGTATATTTTGCTTTATTTACACTGTTTTGCAGCCCAAAGAAAAATAGAAAAGTTTAAGAGAGGCATTCAATTAGCCTTGGCAGAGTAACATGGCTGTTGGGCAAAAAAGGGAGTGCAATTGCATATCCACGGGCAGAACTGGCCCACAAGGGTACAGGAGGAATCCCCAGTGAGCCCCACTACCTGTAAAAAATTGTTAGTTTAATACATGGTCAGTTACCTGGTAGAACTGGGACATGTGTTACCAGATAATGTAATGTAGTAGTAATCTTTACTACATAATGGCCCTGATTCTTGTTTACTCGGAATGTGGCGAATTTGGCCCCGTTCCGCTGTTTGGGGGTCTGTGCTTAAGAATGTATTTTGATGCATGAGCAGAACCCTGCAACGAATGGCTTCGGCGAGTTACACACTGACCAGGCCGTTAGTTGCGGGGAGGGAGGACCGGGGGGGCAGTGATGGCGCTGGACCAAGAAAATGCCCAGCATTTTATGGGCGTCCCCATGAAAATGCTGGGCATTCCCATGGGTACGCGGGCAGTCCGATGCCTGCCAGGAGTGGGAAGCTGACGTCACAGGAAATCATCCGCCTGCCCCATCTTCGTCGTAGTGATTGTAAATAAAAGTCAAGTTAAGAAATAGTTTTTTTTATGATATAACCGGTGAAAAGCCAGAAAAATGAATTAGCCAAATATGTATGTTAATTTTTGGTGGCTGTTATGTCTGAAAGGATTCAAAACATTCTAGACTCCCGAAATCTTTGCATTTTTCACAAAATGCATCTGGTACAGTTTTTGTCGTGGCATCATGGAGGATTTTTGAGATCAATTGTTTGGGGGATAATGTATAATCCCATCCAATCTTATTTAAGGTACAACAATCTTCCAGCATTTTGCTTTCTTCGGGATGTTTTCAAATTATAGATAGAAAGCCTTCACTTTTTATTTGGTGTATTTGCCCATTTTAATTAATGTTGCAGAAATTCCCGCTTTGAATCCTAATAAACTCATGTTTGTTTTTTCACCATGGGGCAAATATATTAAGCCAAGTGAAGAGATAAAGTAGAGATGACGCATAAGCCAATCATTATGGCCCTTATTCTGGTTGGTGCGGTAATGTCCGCGTGCGTTCGTGCCGCCGATGTTTTGTGTCTGCGCATGTGCATAGGCGTCTCTGCGCATGTGCGAGCGGAATGCACGGCCAAATTCCGCATGAAATGTGTACACTACGAACAGGGGGTGGAGAGGGGCGTGAAGGGCTGTTTGGGCTCATTACCATATGCATACGCCCCGCGTTTCATGGGCGTTCCCATGAAAACGCTGGGCGTACGTATGGTAATGCGGCCGTGACGCACGTGTAGGGGGCGGACATATGACATTGCCGGATGTCAGCTGCCCGCCCAGATCCCTGCTTTTGCACGGAGAAATGCCTGTGTGGTCTGAGGTTGCGGGAGCTGGCGGAACACTCGGTCCTGCATTCGATGTTCTGCGACCATCGAATGATGGGGGAGGTTCCAAGAGATGGAGGAGGTGTATCTGTAAGAAATTTATTTGTGCTCCGTGCGGTCAGCGGATTACCGCATTCGGACGGAGTGAGCGATCCCTACGAAAGGCGGGGTTTAGGACGCACGGTCCTGGCCGCATATTCGGCTCCGGCCGCACTGACCAGAATAAGGCCCTATGTTTGGAAAATAACAGTTAGGAGTTGACTGGCTGGTGCATTATCACCCTCCACTTTATCTCCACTTTATCGCTTCACCAGGCTTAATACATCTGCCCCAATATTTGAAAAGGATCCATGTGTTTACTATGGAATCATTACTATCATATGGAATATATCTACTCCCCCCACCCCCTTCAACTTTTTATTTTGTGCATACAGATGTGTCCTTTTATATCTTGGCATGCAGCACAGTACAGCATGATAATTTATATGCATATGCCCGACAGTACTTCACATTGCAGCACCATTCGCACCATGCACACCTTTTGTTTTCTGTCCCATCTGGAGACAACATCTTGTGGTTCTTTCCCTGCATATATAGAATCTTTCAAATGTGTTCCTTTTATATATTTGCTTGTGCTGTGGCATGCTGTAGCATCTATGCCAAGAAAAAAGGGGCTACCCCAGTTGGTGCAGGCATGAAAATTAGTGTGCGGCACCACCAGGAACAACATTAGTGGACACATCTGTATGAGCAACATTATTATACCACCATAGAATTGACACATTGTCTGTTCATGTGGTTGCAGAAAATATGTATTGTCCCCGCCCCTCTCCAGGCTGCTGGTAGGCAAAAGAGAACATTGCTAGGTTTGATTGACTTTGCCACTTTTCGTAGGGCCAGTCACAGCCACTAGCAGCCACTATTGTATTTAATCACACACAGATCTGTCACAGTCCCACACTCAGTAAGCTGACTGTATGAAGACTTGGACAAAAAAACATAAATATAGTAGTGTATACAGTGACACAAAAATAACCATGAAAAATGTGTACATTTATTATTTATGTTAAATTTAATTGACACAATACAACAAACCTGTTAAAAGAACATAATCACAATTCCTAAACATAGAGTATGTTATAAAAAGAACAAACCCTTGTTTCGCGCTGTTTTTTTTTTATACGATTAGGTCTGTATTGGGCTGCCTCACCTACAAAATCCCCTGTTGGATAGGAGATGAAAGAAACATGAAATACAATTGTAGGATGGCACCCCTTGTGGATATCTTGTAATTAAATCTACAAAGCCTTCTGCATTATCTTGTCACAGAAGAATAAATCAAAATTCCGTAAATTTTCATATATTTATTAAAAAGTCTCTTTTTAAAAAAAGTATTAATAGCGTAATTCCAGACAGTGTTGTTTTATTATTTCTGGTATTTATACATGTAGAACTGGCAAACAGAAGAACCCCTTATGTTGGTTGTTCCGTTTGCCAATTCTACTTGTATAAATACAAGAAAGAATAAAACAACACTGTCTGGAATATCGCTATCAATACTTTTTAGAAAAATACACTTTTTTAATAAATATTTAAAAATTTACAGACTTTTGATTTATGCTCCTGTGACAAGATAATGCATAAGGCTTTGTAGATCTAATTACAAGATCGCCACAAGGGGTGCCATATTTCATATATAGAGTATGTACCTGTTTTTATTACACAAATGTTTACTTATATTATGTTGAAAACAATACACAACTTTACTGTTGCAAATGTTTGTGAAGTTTCCCAATTTAAATGTGTTGTCTGTAAATAGATTTTAAATATTGATGATATTGATCGATTCGATTCCAAATATATATATTCAAACTTCAAAAAGCTTTGCAATTAAAAATAACATTATCTTTAAATCAAAGTAAAAGTACACAAATGTTCAAATATCCCTAAAGAAGTTAAAGACTGAGGCTACCTCTTTTTTTTCACTTGTGAAAACCTTTTTAGGCTAATTGAATTCCTCCCTAAAGCTCAGACAGTTTGTAAAAATGTTGTACGACATCTGCTTGGTGTCCAAATAGTCTCCCGTATTGAATACAGTTATAACACTGCAAAAAAATCCCCATAATATGAAAATTGTAATGGCACTAAAGGTTTTATTACTAAATATCTTCTTGTACCAGAGATGGCTGATACTAGCATTAGCACCAATGGCAAATAATACTACAGCTAAATATGGTAACACTAATATTAATTAATTATTTATTTCTTTATTTATTTGTGTTTACTTTTTTTAATGACAGGGCAAGTATTATTTAATAATGTGGCATCATGCATGTAGCCATAAAATAATGAATGCTTCACTTGGCATAAAAAAGAACAATTTAAAACACCAATAAAGAATAAATATTAGCGTTAGTGTATATTGCTATAGTTACATTACCAAATTTATGTTAATGCTAGAATCAGCTTATTTCTGGTATGATTCCAGCACCGGGACTTAAATTTGTATCAATGAAAAAGGCATTAAACCAAGTTTTCAGAGCTCACATGCTCTTCTCGCATGGTACAAATAATAAAAGAACCCAACTCTTCTTAAGTAAGGAAAAAAGCCTGCTTTCCATTGATCTGCTCCATCACTAGAAACTGGAAGCAGCCCAAACATACAAAACATTCATATACACAAACACATAGAACAAAAATGTAAACTAAAATCAAAAACCATAGATACAAAACATATATATTTTTGAAAAATAATGTGTATTCTTAAAACAATTTTCAGTTATTGAAATTATTTTAATCTTAACATGTTCAATACACTACCACACTACCCTTCACAGAGTCGGAACTTACGAGTGGTTGGCCCAGGTGCAAAACTACATTTTTGGGCCCTCCTATTCCACTCCAACCCAAGTTCACAATATGCCACACAGCAGTGGGTGGCAGAAGTGGGCCCCTTAGTCTTCAGGGGCCCTGGTGCAATGCACCTGCTGCACCAATGGTAGTTCCGCCTCTGACCCTTCAGGTACCTTGGTGCCATCCAAATGCAGGTATCCAAATGATGGGGGAAATGTAATAGGATGAGAGATTCAGAAAGTGAGAGATTTGGTAAGAAATCTCCATTTTTTTTTAAAGTGGCAATCATTTACACTACAATACCAGTTTGATTTTGCAGTGTAAATGATTGCCGCTTTAAAAAACTGGAGATTTCTTACCAAATCTCTCACATTCTGAATCTCTCATCCCATTAAATCTCACCCCATATTTCTTCCATTACTACATAAGTAGTGTGGTAAGTGTAAACATGCAGGTATGAGGTAGGCAGTCATGGGCGGTACTGACCTCGGTGGAGTTAGTGTTACCATTTACTGCATACTGAAGAGGCGCATGGGAAGCAGAGCAGAAGAGAGGAGTAGAAAGAGTGTGGGGGGGCATGGTGGCACAGAATGCAGGGTAGGAGGGGGAACGCAGAGTGGCAGAGGATGCAGGGAGGGGAGTCGCAAAGTGGTGGAGGATACAGGGAGGGGAGATGCAGAGTGGCGTAGGTTGCATGGTGGCAGAGGATAAATGGAGGGGGAGGCTGGGTGGCGTAGGATGTGGGGTGACAGAGGGGAGTCGCACGTAGAGTGGCATAGGATGTGGGGTGGTGGAGGATTCAGGTAGGGAGGGGGGCATATATATATATATTTTACTGAGGCCACAAATTATTAATTGTGCCAATGCCATTATCCATGTTTAATTACCCAAGACCATCACCATCACCGGCTGCTGTGCTGTTTCAACAGAAGTGCTGCAGCCTGCTGTGCTGCCCTGCCCTGCTCCTGCCGCCGCCCATCGGATCCAGCCCAGTCCTGCACGCTGCTGCTGCTATGATCCTCACGTGGGCAGTGCAGGCAGGCGGCAGCCATCCTTTCTCAGGACCGCAGGAGCAGCTGTGTGCGCCTGCGCATGCGTACCAGCCCTCCGGTGGCCATTTTAACTTTGGGGCCTTCTTCAAATAGGGCACAGTGCCGCACAGGAAAAATTTACAAAACAACCGGCGCTTCACCTCAAAGCGGCTGCACGAATCTCTAATTTTAGCAACTACAACCTGCTAAAACAAACAAGTACATGTGACAAAAAAAGGTGGTTTAGAGATCTCTGCGCTGCTTATCCTCTCAATTGGTGATGGTCAGAATTTTTGACTCAAATAAAGGTTTTTTTTCCTCACGTTTTCACCCAAGATGTTATTTCTTCAGTGTAAGCCGAATCTCCACATATGGGGCAGGAAAGAGAAACAGCAAAAGAACAGACCGTCAGACACACTCCTTTAAGTAAAAAGGCAATGGAATAAATTCCAAAAAAAGGGGGGGATCCCAAAATCCCAAAGTAGATGGCTTACACGTGCTTACAAGTATAGCGTGTGTGACAATCCTATCTGGGTATCTTTAAGGGACCACCAATTAGTGCTCACAACGATATTAGCTTACATGTGCTTACATGCAAGATGTTTAGGATACACATATAAAGGTATCTTTTGCTGACTTTCTGTAGGACCACCAGTTATAGTGCTTATAATAGATATTAGCTTACATGTGCTTACATGCAAGATGCTTAGGGTACACACAAAAAGGTATCTTTTGCTGACTTCAAAACAACAATGCTCACACTGTCTTACGTATTGGGAAGCAACGCCAATCATACAAAGGTATCTTTCTCTTTGTTCAGGACAGGTGTGATGTCATATGCAACAAAGAAAATTCATTCATTTCCCTGCTGTCATATCCCTGACCTACGGTACGAGGCTTGGCCTGTCATTTTAACTTTTATGTTAAATAAAGCCTATGTCTTTTAATCATATCTGCACCACGAGGAGATGTTGTCTTTGTTGCATATGACATCACACCTGTCCTGAACAAAGAGAAAGATACCTTTGTATGATTGGCATTGCTTCCCAATACGTAAGACAGTGTGAGCATTGTTGTTTTGAAGTCAGCAAAAGATACCTTTTTGTGTGTACCCTAAGCATCTTGCATGTAAGCACATGTAAGCTAATATCTATTATAAGCACTATAACTGGTGGTCCTACAGAAAGTCAGCAAAAGATACCTTTATATGTGTATCCTAAACATCTTGCATGTAAGCACATGTAAGCTAATATCGTTGTGAGCACTAATTGGTGGTCCCTTAAAGATACCCAGATAGGATTGTCACACACGCTATACTTGTAAGCACGTGTAAGCCATCTACTTTGGGATTTTGGGATCCCCCCCTTTTTTTGGAATTTATTCCATTGCCTTTTTACTTAAAGGAGTGTGTCTGACGGTCTGTTCTTTTGCTGTTTCTCTTTCCTGCCCCATATGTGGAGATTCGGCTTACACTGAAGAAATAACATCTTGGGTGAAAACGTGAGGAAAAAAAACCTTTATTTGAGTCAAAAATTCTGACCATCACCAATTGAGAGGATAAGCAGCGCAGAGATCTCTAAACCACCTTTTTTTGTCACAGGGCACAGTGCCGCGGCCAAGCACTGAGATGCCGCGGCGGCCCTGTTAGGAAGGGTGGGCGGCCGCTTCTACTCTAAAATATGCCGGCCCACCGGGAAACAGCCCGGTTTCCTGGCAGGCCAATCCGCCGCTGTTTGGGACTGTTCCACAGATGTACAGGTGAAACCCTTGGGCCTGGGGTCCCACCTCTTCCTGCATGAAGCAGGTTGTGCAATTGTATTATACATCATGCATAAATTACATTTTACTGCACACGACTATAGTGTATTTTCTACAGAGCACAGCTGTTATTAATCTGGTACATTATCATCCATGCACTAGCCCTATTATACATTGTAATCCTATAGATTGCAAGCTTGCAAGCAGGGCCCTCCTACCTCCATGTCGGTTTGTATCTACCCAGTTTGTTTACTCACTGTTGTTTCAATTGTAAAGCGCAACGGAAGGTACTTGTATATTATCACGGCGCCCATCGCATCGCATACCAAAAGGCATACGATGGTATGCGATGCGACGCGATATCGCGCGATGTTGTACAATGTCATACAATTTTAAAATTGTATGACATTGTATATGGCATACAATGCCATACTATGCGATGTGATTAAAAATTGTATAAGCACCCTAATGGGTGCTAACAATCTTAAATGCATCCTACTGGGTGCTTACAATCTTAAATGCACCCCATGCCACCCCCCACTATAAACGTGAACCCGAAGCATGGCGAGCGACGGCAGTATGCGTCCTACAACCTTTTCATACCCCCACTATCCACGTCGGCGTGGACTTGATTTTATAAAGTGTGGCGAGCGCAGCGAGCCACCGAGCCCGAAGCGTGGCGAGCGGATGCGGATACCTGTGAAGCCCGCGAGGGGACGCGTTTACCTGTGAAGGTATCCGCATCCCCTCGCCACGCTTCGGGCTCGCCACACTTTATAAAATCAACTCCACGCCGACGTGGATAGTGGGGGTATGAAAAGGTCGTAGGACGTGTACCGCCGCCCCTCGTGGGCTCGCTGCGCTCGCCACGCTTCGGGTTCACGTTTATAGTGGGGGGTGGCGTGGAGGTGCATTTAACATTGCAAGCACCCATTAGGGTGCTTAAAAGCACCCATTAGGGTGCTTATACGATTTTTTATCGAATAGGGGCTAAAATTGTGTCGCATCGCATGCCATCGGGTGCATGGCATGCGATGCGATCAAAACATTGCGCGACCAATATCGGGGGCGCCGTGATAATACACAAGTACCCAACGGAATATGCTGCGCTATATAAGAAACTGTAAATAAATAAATAAATATTATCTATATATAATTATCAAAGGGTCCAGACCATGGGTCCTCAAACTGCGGCCCTCCAGATGTGGTGAAACTACAAAACCCAGCATGCCTTGCCACAGTTTTCCTATAAGGGAGTGTTAAAACTGTGGCAAGGCATGCTGGGAATTGTAGTTTCACCACATCTGGAGGGCCGCAGTTTGAGGACCCATGGTCCAGACCATGCACTTACTAATGGTTAGTAAAGGTTCTAAGCTTGTACCTTACTGGAGTATTTTCCAGATGGGCCCTTCATACTACAGTCCTACATAAAACAGTAATTGCTATAATAATATGATCTTATAGCAAAAATATTGTGCAGTGCTGTATATAATCTAAACAGTATAAGATGTGTGGCGGGATGTAATGCCATCTGAACTCAGCAGCTGTGCGGGATGCTGGACGGACTCGGATGTTTTTTTTAAAGGGCAATCACTTTCGAGGCATTGTTTTACCTTTTAGGTGATTGTTCCTTTAAAAAAAGGTTCCATTTCAGGCTAGCATCCCGCACAGCCGCCGAACTCAGAGGAATTACATCCTGCCAATTGTGCTAGGTCTCCCTCTTTCTTCTTCTCCAACACACAAAAAAGCAAGTCAGAAATGTTGGCAGAAGCTAGGCACCAATTCTTAGATTCCTTCAAAGTAGAACTAAATATGATCAAAATACAAGTATCGTTATAGGATGTATGGTAAGAACAATGTAATAAGCCAAGTAAAAACATACAAAGGACTAAACAATGTTTTAGCGAAACATATGAAACACTTACTTACACTTTGTTTCTTTCACTAGATGCGGATAATTATGATCAGGAAGATGAGAAATAACCACCACACATGTCAGCCTTCTACCTGTCGGCTGCCCCAGTACATTCACCTACAATAAAGCCCTTCGGAGAAGATACAATCCTCAGACATAGTGGGGGTAACTGTACTAAAATGGGAGTTCTACCGAAGAGGGAATGTTACCCATAGCAACCAATCAGATTCTAGTTCTTATTTATTTAGTGCCTTCTAGAAGACAATATATAGAATCTGATTGGTTGCTATCTTCAATAGAAATCCATCTGGTAAATTTACCCCTCAGTATCTGGAAACTATTCATGTACCATATGACAGACATGAGCCACAAGATGATGGATTGCGATGGGTTATTCTTTTTCAAGACATTTCTGTGTTGTGAATATTATTTGAATACTATGAATGGTGAATATTATTTAATCACATAGGACTGATCTGTTTTCCTGGAGTGTTGTGATTGTATTGTGAGTGTGTAGTCCAAATTCCGTGCTCATTTGTAGCATGCCAACATGTGAGATGTGACAATCCTTTTGCCCTGCATTGCCATCCACATGCAGAGGCATGGATATTCTGCATAGGCTGGCATTGCATTGCATTTACATAAGGTAGTAAGCAGGCTGCGCCGCTGAGACAGTAAAACAGCTGCAGATGCATCCCCAGGGAATTGGCTGTGCAGTACAACATAATTAAATTGCTAATGCAGCAGTCAGCATCTGTAGTAAAAATTAAACAGAGAATGTGAAAATGCTGATCTTCAAAAAAAAAAGGAGAATTGCAGCTGTGTGCCCACAGTATCCCCACCAGCTAATGAATAATCGGAAAATAAGAGGGTTGGAACCCGCACACCCTAGCTGGGGTAAAATAATATTCAGAGATTTACAGTAGTCTGAAGCTCACTTTCTTATCGTGTTATTCTTTCCTTTATCGAAATGTATATTGGATCCAGAGAACCTCAAAAACACAAGACAGAGAAAATCCTCATGTGGGTTTTGCTGGGGCAGGATAAACCTACAAGGGCAGGTTTGTCCTGCCCCAGCAAAACCCACCACAGGATGCAGGAAGCCCCTCACCTCTGCTCTGGTGTTTGTACGGCGGAGCTTCCCTGCCGCTGCTGCCCCAGCCGCCAGCCACAGTCAGCAGTGATGTAGGTGGCAGGCTTGGGGATGTTCGCGGTGGCTCGGGAGGACTCGGGCGCCTGAACTCTTCAGCGCTCCTGAGTCCCCCTGAGCTGCCCCAAACATTCCCGAACCTGATGCCTACGTCACTGCTGTATGGTGATTGGCGGCTGGGGAAGCATCAGGGGAGCTCCGGCGTACGATTGCCGGAGTGGAGGGGGTGGGGCTGACAGGGGTGATTGTAGAGGTGGTGCATCAGTGGTTCTCCTCTGGAGTCACCACTGGCGTGCACCTACTACATAGTGGTATGCCCAGAAATTTTCCAGGACAGACCCCTGCGGCAGCGCAGCTGAGCTCGGAAAATTTCCGGGCATACCACTCAAGTGGTTAAACATTAGATATCAGCCACAATCAAATCCTCATATTTTCATCTGAGGAATCAAACACTTAATAAACTCTGAAGATCTGACAAATGTCATACATGTATTTGTATCATCTCGTTTGGATTACTGCAATGCCCTCTACCTTGGTCTTCCAGCAAAAGAACTGCACCAAAAGAGCGCTATATAAATAAAATATTATTATTATTATTATTAATAATAAAATCTGAACTGTAAAGCTGGGTGCACGCTAGACGATAGGCAAAGATTGCTTGAACTCCAGGACAAAAGATAATCGTGCATACACACTGTGTAATCTTACAAATTACCAATATATACTGTAGTAAATGTAAATGGTGCATACACATTGCATGATGTTGTTGATTTATCGTTATGATTTGTTGCTGAATGACAAATTGTACAAAATATCGTCTAGTGCAGTGGTCCTCAAGTACCCCCAACAGTGCATGTTTTGCAGGTCTCCACACAGAATCACAAGTGCTATAATTAGCTCCACCTGTGGATCTTTTCAAATGTGCCTGAATAATGAGTGCACCTGCCGGGTGACCTGGAAAACGTGCACTGTTGGGGATAATCGAGGACCAGGGCTGGGAACCACTGGTCTAGTGTGTATCCAGCTTTACAGTGCTTCAAGGATCAAATTTCAGAAACATTGCTACAGGTAAAGATGAAATAAAGACCATTGATTCTAGTCATGTTTCAGACTTGAGGTATGCTCAAATTTTTGACAGTAGCGGAAATAGTCACCAGAAGTAAGCTTTATCAAGCAGATCGGATCATTTTTCAAATGTGTTAAAAGGGATATGATCTAGTCCAGTGGTTATCAACCTCAGTCCTCAGGGACCCCCAACAGTGCATGTTTTCCAGGTCTCCACACAGAGGCCCTTATTCTGATTGACGCGTACTTTTCCGCATACTTTCGGATCGCGTCTTTACGGTGTCTGCGCATGAGTGGAGAACGCAACGCGCATGTGCCACGCCTTGACACCGTACCTGTTCGGGCAAATCCCGTACAAAACTGTTCACCGCAATCAGTCGGGAAATATGGGCGTATTATGGGCGTCATGCGGAATGACACATGGGCGTAGTTTCAAAGTGGGCAAAACGGGGCGGAAACATGGGCGGACACGGGGGAGTACACTTATGTTGGGGGGCGTGCATTCGGATACCACTCCGAATGCACGCGAACAAAAAGGGAAGAAATGTGCGGTGTCCAAAAGGCTAGTATTGCTTAGCGGACACCACTCGTTCCTGCGGTAGGCGAACGGACCGCCTAATGACTACAAGCATTAACACCTGAACCCAATAGAATCGACTCCTTTACTCATTACTCACTAATAGGACGCTTGTCAGTGCTTTAATTGAAACCATTGCTGCTTCAATTGCTGTAAGGGTTAATGTGTGCAATGCATGTGTTAGGCATGCTTGTAAGGATATATTGGCATCTAATTGATTCCAATTCCAAATAAGCATTTTTGTATGAGGATAGGTAATTGAATAAGTGGGTCATGTGATGTATTGCAGAATAGACATAATAGTGGGTTGTTTGGCGTAAATACACCGCTTACGTGCGGAAGCACCGCTTGCCTCCCGTTCGGATGCGGTATTCCCGTGCATACTCTGTAATACTCTGTAATACCGTGCAGAATCGGAGTGATTCTCCCGCACACGCATGATTTGTATGTCGTCCGTAAACACGCCCTGTTCTTAAAGAGTGAGTCCGTCCGAATGCGGAGGACACGTGGGCGTTTCTACGGACGATGGCCGCACGCGGCAGCACACCGTGGCGTGCGGACCGCACCGTAAGAATTCGGGAATATCCGCACCGATCAGAATAAGGGCCAGAGTCACAGGTGAAATAATTAGCTCCACCTGTGGATCCTTTAAAATGTGCCAGTGAATAATCTGTGCACCTGCCGGGTGACCTGGAAAACCTGACCTGTTGGGGGTACTTGAGGACCACTGATATAGTCCATCCGAATGTGAATGATTGGTTTTAAGCATTAGGGCCAGATGTACTAAGCTTGAAAAGTGATAAAATGGAGAGTGATAACACACCAGAAAATCAGCTCCTACCTGTCATTCTTCAAACCCAGTCTGTGACATGGCAGATATGAGATGATTGGCTGGTGGTTTATCACTCTCCATACAGTTTGTGAATGCATATGTCCATTCATTTTAAATGCATTGATATGTTTTTAATTATAACAGAGATTATAAATGCTCACAATATTGCTGGTCTGTTTCAAAATGTTCAATTGCAATTTCTACTTTTTTCTCTGAATTTTTTTTGGGGTGTCCTTTATACAAAATATTGTCATACTAATACAATATCGTTGAATGTTATCTTAGGAGGAAGCCATTTCAGCTGCTCTTTAAACATTGGCAATATTCACATGACTTATCTAACACACCATCCTTCTACTGTATCAGTATCCAAGTTCAGACCAAAGGTCCTTAGTCTGGAACTCTGACTACGCATTGACAGTAATATTATTGTTTATTGATATTTCCCAAATCATATGCTGTACAGAGAAATTGTAGTCATTCCCATTAGTTCACATTAGTTCATTCACATAGTTCCCATCACATTCACATACACATAAATCCATTTATGTCAGAAGACAAAAAAACTATTATTTGTGTGGATTGTGAAAAGAAACCAGAACACCCTGTGGAAAAACATGCAACCCTACCAAGGGAATACAAACTCCACACAGAAAGGCTCAGCCCCGAATTTAAGCGAACCAGTGTTGTTAATACTAACTACTGTGCCATCATGCTACCCATACATAGGGGCCCATTTACCATAGCATCGCATATGCAATGCGATCTGGGTGCGATCTACCACCCAGGATCACACTGCTATATGTGATCCTATCAGCAGAATGTATGTCTCTACAGATTCAGGGACTGGGACTTCAAAAGGAGCCCATCCCTATGATCTGCTTCTCCGGCTGCGGGGTACTGCGCATGTGCAGTTAGAGTTGACCCCCAGCTGACCTTTGCTGACTGCACTGCCCCACCGGCAGTGTGGTCTGTAGCCAGGGGTGCCGAGAGAGGGGGGGAGCAGGTACAATTTACCCGGGCCCAGGCCTGTCAGGGGGGCCCTGGTCTGGACACACAGTTTTTTTTTTAATTTGGTGGCAAGTACCCCCAACATGACCCATTCCATTAGGTACAAAATGCTCTGTTCCTGGACTTCCCTGCCAGTGGTAGTTACAGAGGTTGGACTCCAGCACAGTCCAAAATTCAAAGAGGGGTGTCACATCAACTGCCAGTGTGTCCAGGACAGTGATGTTTGGGGTGGCAGTATATGTGACCCCCCCTTTTGAATATTGGACTGTGCTGCAGGCTCACATATGTAATTGCCACTGGTAAGGAAGTCCAGGAACAGAGCATTTTGTACCTAATGAAATGGGCCATGTTGGAGGGTATGTGTAAATCCTTTGCAAAGAGCATGTAACGCCTGGCAGAGCATGTTAACCCCTGGCAGAGCATGTAAATCAGGGCAGACAGGTTAATCCCTGGCACAGAATGTTAACCCCTGGCAGAGCATGTTAACTCCTGGTAGAGCATGTTAACTTCTTAATATGCAATGAGCATTACGGTGTGTGGCATAACGTGTAATGAGCATTATGGCATGTGGTATAATATGTAATGGGTGTGTGACATGTGTAATAGACATTACAGTGTAAATTTTTGCACGTGTATCCACCTTGGAAGCAGTGGTGTAACACCGGGTCCGCAGAGTGTGCGGGGATCTCCGTCCATGGGGGCCCCAGGAAGTTGTTGTACCGGGGCCCAGGATTTCTCTTGGCGGCCCTGTCTGTAGCCCATAGGCATCAATGGGTTACCATCATCCCAGAATGACGGTAGCCCTGGCACCTGATGCGATGTTGCCCTATATTGATACATCCGGTCGGATCACATCCTCCATAGAAACCAATGTGGCTGCTGGTGAGAGAGCTCACAGCAGGTATCTGAGTTAAGGTCCCTCTGTGTTACATGTACTTTTATTTGGGTCTAACCATGGAAAACGTGTATTTCAGTGAACTTGCCATGAATATTCAATAGTAAATAGGCTCCATAGAGACACCAATATTTTATCCAAGTAACTTCTTTATGTCTAATAGATTTAGTGGCCCATTAGTATTTTTTTAATTTTTTGGGTATTTGTGACCAATGTTTTATAGCGAAATTGCACTAAATTAAATGAGGTCCTATATTTTGACACATTTTTAGGGACTTTTTAGAAGGGGGCACAGTTACTGTACATTACTGCTGCTGCGGTTACATTTTGGGCACCAGTGATACACTGCTTTTTGTTCTACTGACAGTTAAACTCTGTGCATCTGTGCTGCATTCTGCTATGTATGTATCTCACTTTAATTGGACTTTGCCTGAGCAACAGCTGTCTGTAGTTTGTGCTCCCTTAAAGCTTTATTATTCCACTTGGGTTTAGAACACTGTTCAGACCTTACTGTTGTGACTGCCAGCCCTGATCTTTTGCCCTGTTTGCAGTCTGCCCCATAGCAGCGTCCAGTTAGTAAAATACTTTCACGGGACCTGTGTGAACATTCATTAAAATGCCAATGGATTCAACTTGGGTAAGCAATTCTTATATTGGAATTATATAGAAAACACTATACTTACAGCACTGTCCGCTGTTGAGTTTCTACTTGGGTCATGACATATTGATTTGATGATATACAAAAGGCCATATCTGGTCAATGTAAAGGTAAAAAGGCTATTTCAGCATTATAATGGGAGTTTATGAAATGACAGTGTATAAGTATCAAGGTTATACTGTAGCAAGTACATATAATGTAGTGTAATGTGAAGAAGTATTCATTCTGGAGAAGAAAACAACTGCATAATTACAAATGATCAAACATCTGCTGAAGGTCGTTCAGATTTGTCCATGTGGGAGATTTACATGCTACACAATCCTGCTGGTATCATGCACACCTACCTTGTGCAGAACACTGCTTCCATTTACATATGTCAGAATACTAACTACAGTATATTAGTGAGAACCGGATGTTATTTTCATCTTGTTTACTGAGAGATCTTGAAATGCAAATGGAAAGGCAGCTACAGTATATCTGCAAATCACAGCAGGAAAAAACATGTATTTGGGGTGAGTGTGTAAAATGAATGCAATACAAATAGTGATAAATGTAAATATAATGTATCAGCAGAGAGCTCCTGATTAGCCTTTTGTTAACAGTGATTAATATTGCAAATAAAATATTTATATTGTCTCTTGTTTTACAAATACAATGATATTATTTTAGTAATTAATACCATTACTCTACATTAATGTAGCCTTGGTATTTGTGAATTCTTGTTAACGTCACCTTTCACCATAATCATAATTGGGTCTTATGGCATTTGGTGCCCAAGGTGGAGCTCACTGTGTATGCTCTGATGGTGCTTGTAACCAGAAAGGGGTGTGGTTATGTGGAAAGTGGGTGTTGTCTCACAGCAGACACCTGTTTTTATCAGCATTTCCAGAGATGATAGGTTGACCTTAAGCCCCATACACATTACTTTTTCTTTTTTAAGAGCCCTTCTGAGCGATATCTTTTAAAAAAAATGGTAATATATATCACTCATCATTAAAGATCCCCCTATTGGCTGAACATGAATGTTCAGCAAGGTCCCCATGATGTCACTGAATGATATCATCACTGATATCATTCAGTGTGTATGCACAATACAGTCCACCCACGGGACCATCAATATCGGGGGTGGGCAAACTACGGCCCGAGACCCGATCTTGACTTGCTTGTGGTGCCACTGAGGACATGTTTTGCAATCCACACAGGGGCAGCTGGGGTGCTGCATATCCCGTCTCCCCGCTGAACTCCACATGGGGGCAGCGGCGCTGCATAACCCGGCTCCCCCTTGCCCTGACTCAACTGAGTGACATCTGAGCTGTTGGCACCACACAGCAGTGCAGGGCGGCTGAGCGATGGGTCAGCTGTCCTGTAGTGTGCTAGGTAGATGCCGGAGGCTCAGTGATTAGCTGAGCCACAGGCTATGCAGGGCTGCAGGAGGAGATGTGCTAAGTGATGATCATCTGCTGTCAGATTCTATGTTTCTATAATATTATGTGGGGTTCTTTGTAGATTGGAGCACAACAAAACAGGGTTTTGCTGGTCGCACTGGATGAGTGATGTTAATTTTTCAGTGTGACCCCCTTAGAAATTGATTTATACTCTATGGTATGGTTGTATAGTGGGGGTGTGCTACCACCAGACAATAGGCAAGCAGTAAATAGAGACAGAGAAAGATTGTCTATGTGTGGTGCACCAAAGAAAAGACCTAATAAAAATATACTTTTATTCGTATTGATTAAAAAAAGTGACATTTACATATAGGGGTGAAGACATGGGACAAGTGTCTTAAAGAGGATATAAATCCTAACATGGTGGGGCCCCAGTTTCATTGATTTCCCCTATATGCTACGTTATAATGAATCCACGTAACCGTACAGTAGTGCGTCTTATCACTTAGGATATAGCTATATTCATCTGGTTAGGCAGATATCGCGAAAGATAAGTCCGTGGGTGTTTATGTATATCTGCCCATGGGTTTTACAAATTTCATATATAGTATGGTGGGTTAGTGCTCCCTTTATTATGTCCTGCAATGGGACTATAAGATCAAGATGTTATATCTAAGTCACCCTAATTAAGCTGTATCTGAGGTGTAATCTGTATGGGCATTATTAACCATATTCTATGTATGGGTTATATGTCAAATCTCAGTAGCTGGTTACACCATGTGTTTAGGGCAGAGTTCCACTATTCCTATGCGGTAAACAAGGGTTTTAAATAAAGTAGAAATTCTTGACAGCATAAATTCTGACTTGTGGTCCATGTATTATACTCCCTTGCACTCTATATCAGGTCATGGAATAAAGTAAAAAGCCCTGAGTGTTTATTCAGCAGTATGGGTGCTTCAACATAGAGAACACTAGTACCACCTTCCTGTATGGTGGAACAAAAACTAAAATAAATAAAGAGAGCGCGCACTGTGTTGATCTATTTGATTTTTTACTCAGTTAAAAATAATTACACAATACATTTCAATAAAAAACACAATATTAATGAATACATATGCAGATACAAAAAATAGAGATTTAAAATTTAATTAGATTGTAGGCATCCGACATTAATCTTAGACCTGATTAGTAAGAAGTGCCTCTGTTCAAACAGTGGAATCCTTATAGAAAAGTCAGTAATAACTCTCTTGAGAAGATTGATGTTAAATTGACATTGGACTGTTCATATGAAATGATATGATATAGATATTACCACTCGCTGTCCTCGTCTGTGTGCGGTGTTAATAGCAATCCTCACATCCGTCCACTACAACCGGTATTGCTCTGATGTGGATGAGCCGGTACCGGGAGCAGGCTCTGTGATCTGGGCGTCTGCTCGTCCGCTACAACCAGCGTGGCCCCGAGATGGAAAGGGCTGGCGCTGGGAGCTGACAAGCCGCGAGGTATGTTGCTGACGACCAGCGTGGCCCCAGGTGGAAAAGGGCTGGCGCTGGGAGCTAACAAGTCGCAGGGTATAAATGGTAGCCCAGGAATCCTGATGGACGGACGCACCTGGAAGGCACTGGGATCGAGGACGCAGAAAGCGTTGAAGTGAAACAGCAGGTAGCCGAGTCCAATGATGAGGGTATTAAGGAGTATAAATCACTCAGAGGCAGTCAGGTATCTGTAGAGAAGTCGGATGCCACAGGTCCTTGACGCGTTTCTCCGTCTGTGAATACTGACGGTTTCATCAGAAGGTAGTTTGTTAGTTACCTGCCCAGGTATAAAAAGGTAGTTCGGCCAATCAGCTTGTCGCAACAATTAAGCCGCACCTGTAGCTTCATTGTGGGTCAGGCAATCAAAGTATGTATGTCTGCAATTAAGCTGTACGGACTCAAATAGAATTTGAATAACATTTCAAAAGATTTTTATCTATACATTAGAAAAACTATATATACAGCAGTATAGCAACAATTTTCAATAATTATCATTATTAAGTTCTCATGGCATCAACGAACGTTTAAGGAGAATAATTAAACTAAGTTTAAGTGGATCTATTGGCATTTCTTTCTAGCAAGGTGCTGATGTAGCTCCGTGGTAAAGTCTCCGACTGTGATCAGCCATCACAGTGGGGAACAAGTTCGAGTCTCATCCTGTCTCATAAAAGTATTTATATTTTTCATCTTAATAAACTTATAATAAAATTATCTAACAGAGTAAAGACATCCGTATAATATTTGTTGGGTGGTCCCAAATAGAATATATATATAAAGAACCCCGTAATGGACTTTAATAATTCGCAGAATATAATCTATATTTCTGCGAATTATTAAAGTCCATTACGGGGTTCTTTATATATATATTCTATTTGGGACCACCCAACAAATATTATACGGATGTCTTTACTCTGTTAGATAATTTTATTATAAGTTTATTAAGATGAAAAATATAAATACTTTTATGAGACTCGAACTTGTTCCCCACTGTGATGGCTGATCACAGTCGGAGACTTTACCACGGAGCTACATCAGCACCTTGCTAGAAAGAAATGCCAATAGATCCACTTAAACTTAGTTTAATTATTCTCCTTAAACGTTTGTTGATGCCATGAGAACTTAATAATGATAATTATTGAAAATTGTTGCTATACTGCTGTGTATATATAGTTTTTCTAATGTATAGATAAAAATCTTTTGAAATGTTATTCAAATTCTATTTGAGTCCGTACAGCTTAATTGCAGACATACATACTTTGATTGCCTGACCCACAATGAAGCTACAGGTGCGGCTTAATTGTTGCGACAAGCTGATTGGCCGAACTACCTTTTTATACCTGGGCAGGTAACTAACAAACTACCTTCTGATGAAACCGTCAGTATTCACAGACGGAGAAACGCGTCAAGGACCTGTGGCACTCTGAGTGATTTATACTCCTTAATACCCTCATCATTGGACTCGGCTACCTGCTGTTTCACTTCAACGCTTTCTGCGTCCTCGATCCCAGTGCCTTCCAGGTGCGTCCGTCCATCAGGATTCCTGGGCTACCATTTATACCCTGCGACTTGTTAGCTCCCAGCGCCAGCCCTTTTCCACCTGGGGCCACGCTGGTCGTCAGCAACATACCTCGCGGCTTGTCAGCTCCCAGCGCCAGCCCTTTCCATCTCGGGGCCACGCTGGTTGTAGCGGACGAGCAGACGCCCAGATCACAGAGCCTGCTCCCGGTACCGGCTCATCCACTTCAGAGCAATACCGGTTGTAGTGGACGGATGTGAGGATTGCTATTAACACCGCACACAGACGAGGACAGCGAGTGGTAATATCTATATCATATCATTTCATATGAACAGTCCAATGTCAATTTAACATCAATCTTCTCAAGAGAGTTATTACTGACTTTTCTATAAGGATTCCACTGTTTGAACAGAGGCACTTCTTACTAATCAGGTCTAAGATTAATGTCGGATGCCTACAATCTAATTAAATTTTAAATCTCTATTTTTTGTATCTGCATATGTATTCATTAATATTGTGTTTTTTATTGAAATGTATTGTGTAATTATTTTTAACTGAGTAAAAAATCAAATAGATCAACACAGTGCGCGCTCTCTTTATTTATTTTAGTTTTTGTTCTTTTGATTCTAGAAAGGCTTTTCAGTCCTTCTAGGTGTCTGGGAGCAGCCATTTAAGCTGTGGACCTATATATACAGACAAAAATAACCTTATAACCTACAGCGCCTGATTTTTCCACTTAGTGGTTAATTGTATTCTGTATGGTGGAAGGTTATGCCACCGTCAATCTAGGAATCAATTCTGCGTATCTGCCTGCATGATTCTAATATAAAGCCATGGCTGTACAATATTTGTGGTGAGCGGCTGGAGACATGCTCCCTGCAGGTCCTTGCTGTGGCAGACACTTGTTCTGCTATCAACAGGGTTGTCACACACGGCCTGCCAGCGAGTGTCCGCCGGTCACTACGCGTCTGGAAGGGGCAGCATATGTCTGCGCCTACACGCTGACAACGCTGGTGTGGTGAGAGAGATTGTGGTCAGTGAGTAACCCGTGTCTTTCCAGCCGGCAACCCTTCGGACCAGAGGCTGAGTGTGCACACTGTGGGAAATAAGTATTATCACAGATCAAAATGCATTCAATTGGGGACACAGGGGTTCACACACTACGTGTGTATGGTCGATGCACGTGTCGCTAGCAGCTTCATCAGGACCAACCAGATGGGCACCCAGAAGTTCTTTAAATACCTGTCCTTTCATGAATATTCATAGGTCAAGAGTATGGGAGTGTTCTTGAAATGGCACTCCTCTCTCCATTGTACTGATCTCTGTAAGATGCCTATCATGATATGATTGGCAACATTGTATTACAGTATGTAATGTTTCAACTCGTTGTTACAATGACATTTTGAAGAAATATATAAAGATTAGATTAGACTCATTTATATGGTCTTTAAATAAATAAATGGACATGTTTTGTGTCCATTGGAGAAACACTCAGGAATTGACAATTGGGGTGTCTCTCTGGATCAGGCATGTCCAAACAGTGGCCCTCCAGCTGTTGTGAAACTACACATCCCAGCATGCTTTGTCATAGTTTAAGTATTCCCTAATAGCAAAACTGTGGCAAGGCATGCTCCCTGCAGGTCCTTGCTGTGGCAGACACTTGTTCTGCTATCAACAGGGTTGTCACACACGGCCTGCCAGTGTGTGTCCGCCGGTCACTACGCGTCTGGAAGGGGCAGCATATGTCTGCACCTACACGCTGACAACGCTGGTGTGGTGAGAGAGATTGTGGTCAGTGAGTAACCCGTGTCTTTCCAGCCGGCAACCCTTCGGACCAGAGGCTGAGTGTGCACACTGTGGGAAATAAGTATTATCACAGATCAAAATGCATTCAATTGGGGACACAGGGGTTCACACACTACGTGTGTATGGTCGATGCGCGTGTCGCTAGCAGCTTCATCAGGACCAACCAGATGGGCACCCAGAAGTTCTTTAAATACCTGTCCTTTCATGAATATTCATAGGTCAAGAGTATGGGAGTGTTCTTGAAATGGCACTCCTCTCTCCATTGTACTGATCTCTGTAAGATGCCTATCATGATATGATTGGCAACATTGTATTACAGTATGTAATGTTTCAACTCGTTGTTACAATGACATTTTGAAGAAATATATAAAGATTAGATTAGACTCATTTATATGGTCTTTAAATAAATAAATGGACATGTTTTGTGTCCATTGGAGAAACACTCAGGAATTGACAATTGGGGTGTCTCTCTGGATCAGGCATGTCCAAACAGTGGCCCTCCAGCTGTTGTGAAACTACACATCCCAGCATGCTTTGTCATAGTTTAAGTATTCCCTAATAGCAAAACTGTGGCAAGGCATGCTGGGATGTGTAGTTATACAACAGCTGGAGGGCCATAGTTTGGACATGCCTGCTCTGGATAGTCTGATTTTATTATTTAAAGACCGTATAAATCAGAATTTATGCTGTAAATCATTTCTACTTTATTTAAAACCCTTGTTTTTCATATAGGAATAGTGGAACTCTGCCCTAAACACATGGTGTAACCAGCTACTGAGATTTGACATATAACCCATACATAGAATATGGTTAATAATGTCGATACAGGTTAGACCTCAGATACAGCTTAATTAGAGTGGCTTAGGCCTCAGTGACTCTCTCCTACTGTACTGTTACGTGGATTCATTATAACGTAGCATATTGGGGAAATCAGTGACACTGGGGTCCCACCACGTTAGGATTTATATAATTTTAAAGACACTTGTCCCATGTTTTCACCCCTATATGTGATTGGTTTTATATGTTGCTTTTTAAATCAATACGAATAAAAGTAAATTTTTATTATATGTCTTCTCTTTGGTGCACCACAAATAGACAATCTTTCTCTGTCTCTATTTAATAGATTGGAGCACTCCCTCAAGTTAATAACCAAACCCATCCAGCATTAAATCATGCCCCTTTAGAGGGCTTTAGAGGGCCTTTGCATTTCCATAGGGCAGTGGTTTAGACAAAATGTAATTATTTATTGACAATGTGAAACCAGTGCCGGTTTCTGCTAATCAAAAAATATGCAGACAAAAAGAAGTGCAAGCCTGACCATTGCCACCACATAACTATCCCTGAGGATCACAGGTAAGCACAAGTTTTATTATTACATTTTTTTCTGAATCTCTCAATAATACTCCATTCACATCGCAAATGCCAGGTCGCACCCAGAATTTGGACACAAGTCCATCCTGGGAGCAACCTTGCATTTGCGCTGTTTGCTGCTTACAGCAATCCTGCTTGTTGCTGGGTCGCTGACATCATCTGGGGCAGGACCAGCGCGTCAGTCGGGTGTGGGGGATAGGCAGTATTGAGGTGATGCTGCTGTCTCCACCATAGAAGTGAATGAGACCCAGGTCGCTCGACCCGGGTTACCCGTTTATACTGCCAAGCCACCCGGGTCCGATCCAGGAATAATACTTCTGTAATGCCAGGTCAGATTGGTGGATTGCTGGACCCAGGATATTCAACATTTATCCTTCACACCGCACAGTGTCCGTGGTTATTTATGTGGTGTGAAAGGGGTATAAGAAACTTTTGACCTAAGCATGCCATGAAAAAAATTGGGATACATTAGGGCACGCTGATTGAAAAAGTTTGGGAAACACTGCCCTAGGGAGAGCCTCATTCTCTCGTCCAAAACTGATTATCATACATACATTTTCCTTATGAACAATGGTGCGATAATACAGAGCTCACAGCTTAAACTGTAGTGTCTGCAAACATTAATGTTTGCTGAATTTCAACCTGCGTTCCACACATGCATGACAATTTGCTTTGAACTACTTTGATTCTAAAATCAAGTGTGCATATAAATAACAGATACAACTATTAGTAAATGCCAATTTTAAAAAAGGCAATATTTATTTTTTCAACCGTAACAAATGCATCACTTGAACTTCAGTAACCATGTTGTCAGACATATATTTTCTGAGAAAATCAATGCTTAGATATATTGTATTCAATAATGATGAAGCTATAATAAAAATTATGCACTTATAAATGTGGGCACTCTCTCACTACATTACAGCCAGACAGAGTTGAGACATTATGTACAAATTTCAAATACTAAATGACTGTGTACTGAACATAATATCAGAGCACTGAGATTGTAAGAGCCGGGCACTTAATGCACAACCATAATTTGTAAATACAATTATCTAGAGGAAGCATAGATTCACTGCCAGCAATTTGACATCAGACATCAAACAGACTGCTTGGGTCCATCACCATCTAATTCCCTATAATTCAACATATCAAAATACGCACTCTACGGAACCCAGAGGGCTCCAGCCAATGTTCAGTATTAGATTACACCAAAAAGCTAATGGAACATACATTTCTTCAAAATAGCTGCAGCTTGGGAATCAGAGAGTTCAAGTCTCTATTATAGCCAAAAGAAGAGTTGATGCAGCAAGTTCAGAGGTCTTCATGTTGCAAAAAGCTCATGTTGTTGTTGTACAGGAGTATCTTAAAATACATAGCGACCCCTGAAGGTCCATACACACTGGGCGATTTTGTCCAGCGTCTATGGACCGCGATGAGGTGAAAATTGCTGGGCTGAACATTGCTAAGTGCATACACACTGAGCAATATCCCCCATGGCCAGTGATTTTCACAGGGCTTGGACGACTTTCCATAGCAGGATGTTATGGAAAGCCATTTACCCTGTCGCTTAGCCACTGGCGATAATGCGGGAGCGTGCACCAGCTCTCACAGTTAGTCCCTGGCCCGTACACATTCGATAGCTCAAACGGTAACACTGAGATGCTTTCATCACAAAATCACCCAGTGTGCATGGGCCTTAACTCTCTAGTTGCTGAGAAAATATGGGAATGGCAGAACACACATTAACAAATCAATACACCATCAGCCAAACATTCCATAGACACCAGAACAGCATGCAAATTTACTATCATTAAAACACTGCCATTAATTCAGCTCAGAATGTGAATCTCAAATAGACCACCTTTTGGCTGCCAAGTCTGCAGAAGCATGCACAGATTAGTCAGATCCGTGCAGTGCTTTTTCAGTATATGCAAAAAGTAAAAGAAAGAGTTAAAATTTAAAAATAACAACTGCATGGGGTGCCCCCTCCTAAGCATTACCAACCCCAGACTCTTTGAACCGGTGCTGGTTCTAAAAATACAGGGAAAAACTTGCATAGGGCTACCCCAGTATTCAAAGAACCAGCACCAGTGTCTTTGGGCTTGTCACACGGCTTCCACTAGCTTGGTCCTGTTATAGGAAAAGCTTTTAAGAACCATAAGTCAATCTTGGTTATTTAATTTCTAATTTATAATACAGAGTAAATATAGTCTTATGTTACTTAAAAACTTAATAAAGTTATTTTAAAATGGATTTTGCTTGATTGTATCTTTACTTTATAAATGTATATGCTCAGAAGGTGAAGAGGCTGTCATGTCTAGCCTGGCCAATGAGACCAGAATGGGTAATGGGAAATAATACAATAGTCGGGGAGCTGAGAAAGCTACCATACTGTATGTTTTATATGTACACTATAGAGCAGGGCTGGGCAATTGCAGCCCTCCAGATGTTGATGAACTACACATCCCAGCATGCCTTGCATCAGTTTCAGCATGGCCACATAGCAAAACTAATGCAAAGCATCCTGTAGTTCATCAACATCTGGAGGGCCGCAATTGCCCAGCCCTGCTATAGAGCATGGGGAACAGCATGAAATTTCATGATAAAGGGCCAGATTCTCTAAGCTTCAAAAGTGATAAAATGGAGAGTGATAAACAGCCAGCCAATCAGCTCCTGTCTGACATTTTTCAAACACAGTCTGTGACATGGAAGTTAGGAGCTGATTGGCTGGCTGATTATCACTCTCCATTTTATCACTTTTGAAGCTTAGAGAATCTGGCCCAAAAAATGAAGATTTTAACAGGAAAATCATAACATTGTATGGATGTTTAGTAAGAGAAACATTTAAATGTATGTAAGCAAAAGTTACAGGAAAGGTAATCATAATCATGTCTTAACTGGGGGATAAACATTTAAGTATATCTGCTACATCATCAAGATGAGAAAACAAACACATTTTGCAAATGGAGGCAGAAAAAGGAGAGAGAGAAAAAAAAGACGAACAAAGACAAAACAAACTCAGACCAAAAAATAAGAACAGAATGAAATACTGTGAAACCGAAATATATTATATGAATTCCTTAATACCTATTTGAATTGTTTATCTTGGTTGCACCTGGGAATTTGTTTCTCTACCTATTAGTGTTCATGTATGCATGTTTTACTTAAAAATATGAGAAATATGAGAACCACTTGGCACACACTTACATATAAGGGTTCATTTGTGTCAGGAGCCAATTAATCTACAGATGTAGCCGGCCACATCTTTGCAGGGATTCAGTATTGAATCCCGGCGGTCGGGATCCCGGGGTTCAGAATCCCGACGCCAGAATCCCGACAGCCGAAATGCAGACAAGGGGGGGGACGTGGATCGCCCCCCCTTGCGGGCTCGCTGCGCTCGCCACGCAGCGGGCCCGGTGCCTCGCTACGCTCGGCACACTAATTTATTCTCCCTCCAGGGGTGTCGTGGACACCCACGGAGGGAGAAAGTGTCGGCATTTCGGCGGTCGGGCTTCCGGCGTCGGGATTTCTGAACGCCGGGATCCCGACCGCCGGGATTGTAACTGCATCCCCTTTGCAGGGGCTGGCGATTCTAGCCATCTGTGTTTTTGGGACACGATGTTCAATCCCAGCTTGCAACATTGCTTACAGCGCTGGGAACGTAGTTACATGCAAGAGGTATCTCTTCTACTGAGATGTCTCCTGCATATCCCTCCTTCAAATTAGACAGATGTTTAAGCTGCTTTTATACAACATTGCATTTCCATCTATCATCAAGCCCAATATCACTGCATACATTACAGACATAGGGGAATAATATCATCTGGACAGAAGTGAGAAAAGCAACTAAATCTATGGTTTTTATTTAAAACCCAAGGGTGCTAATGTATTTAGAAAACTTCCTAACACTATGTTTATACAGCCATATGCTTGCTAATATTTCATCATTGCTGTGCAATAAACTGTAATTAGTTCACGGCGGTGCCATTTTTGAAAAGCCAAGATGACCATGGCAAGCCAATCACTGCTTGCTGTGTCATTGCACCACTCCCATGCATTGGCTATTGTTAGCCAGCACAAGGCCGTGGAGACCGTCCATCAGCAGAGGACCAGCGAGGAAGAGCTCCTGAAGACATCTGGAAATCCTGGATGGGCAGCGGTCATGCAAAAGAGCTCAAAGTCCGCCACCAACAGATGAATGAAGAAGATGCCTTGCAAGCACTGGATCATGGGCGGCAGCCATGTAAAAGAGGCCACCAGGTGAAGACAGAAGATGCTGTGGAAGCCCTGGATTATGGTTATTGGTCATGCAAAAGAGCTCAAAGGCTGTTGTGCACCGGGTGAAGAATACGGCACTGCAAAAATTATTTGTAGGGAATAATCAATATATGGATATTAACAGTATATAAGATATATAGCTGGTTCCTAGGCTTTCACACCTTCCAGGGTTAATGTTAGCATTCATTTGCCATTGGTAGGGCATAACTTTTCTGGATATTGTGCCCTATTCAGCCCTGAATGCTGCTGTGCGAATTTCCTCAGTGGGCGAATATTACTAGAGTGTGCATGCATCTGGGCTGCAAAATGCGTGTGTGATTCCGGCTAGCGAAGAAATCCCGCTACTATTTCCTTCAGTAGCCATTCGCAAGGTGATTGACAGGAAGTAGGCATCTTGGGGTGTTAACCAGCCATTTAGTGGGAGTGCCAAGAAAAACTCAGGCGTGCCAGAAAAAAACACTAGGCATGACTAGGAAAATGTAGGCATGTTTATGACTTCAACTGCAGCCCCGACAGGCCTGAATTATTTGCCGAGTAAGTCCATGGCTATGAAATGCTTGCTGTGAGTGGTGACCAGTGGAAAAAAATTATAGATGGTGACTGTCTGACGATATTTTTGGACATATTTACTCGGCTCTGAAGTATTCTCTAGCCATACACATCTATCCGCACAGCGTGCACATCAATTGGCAAGGGGTGATTTCACTATAGCGGGGCAGGGTCTACCTGATGGCTGGCTGCTGCTATTCGCAGCCCAGCAATCAGGTCTGAATTGGGCCCATTGTGTCAGGTGTCAATGAGAAAAGTGGAGTTTTGGGTGTAGTACATAATCAGTAGTTTACAATTAGTGAGATTTATATGTTGGTCCGTTAGAATAAACAACTCAGTTCTTGCCAAGAGTTTCATAATTATGACATTATGGGGTTTATCTACACAATAATACAATGTTTTATGAGCTATCCAGCACTCCTGAAAACCTTCATAACCTAGATTGCACAACATCATTTTTTAATGGGTTGCAGACATCATTTATTCACAAAATATGCCATATTGTATGATCTGTAGGCCATTGCATTAAGTATTTGGACAGCATGTCACTCTTGGATTAATTTCTAAGTGCAACTGACAATGATAAACACCTTTATTACAGTTACCAGTATATAGAATGCACTCCTGCTATGATTCAATTACGTGTGCTTTATTTAAAATCTATTTTACAGATTTCATGTCAATTATTTTTTCATATGGTGAAAATTGTTAGGGACATTTTCAGCGAGGTAAATAATAGTGCTGAAATGCATAGCATATGACAATCTTGCTCCTTAGTTTAATGAGATATATACAGAAAACTCATCGTAAGCCTTTCTCAAGCAGGAAAAGCATCCCCATGGAAACAGCTATTTCTTGTAAATCCAATATTCTCACACATTCAGTACACACTCTCATTCCAGACAGATTTGTTAGCACTTCATGGCTTTATGCTTCAAATTGTAGTCATGTTTATTAATCATACCTTTGCCATGATAGTACTAAATAGTCCAAGATTCACAGCAGAGTTGTGTACACTGCTGGCCAACTGTTTAAAGAACTAGTAAGGATTGCAAAAAAATAGGGGACATTGTGTATGCCCAATAGAGACAACACTATGGCCCTTATTCTGATCGGTGCGGACTTTCCCGAATTCTTACGGTGCGGTCCGCACGCCACGCTGTGCGGCGGCGTGCGGGCTTCGTCCGTAGAAACGCCCACGTGTCCTCCGCATTCGGACGGACTCACTCTTTAAGAACAGGGCGTGTGTACGGACGACATACAAACCGTGCGTGTGCGGTGGAAACGTACAGATTCTTGCACGGTCTTCCCGCACAAGCACGGTCTTACCGCGTCAGAACGTACGGGAAGCTGTCCGTACGCCCCGATGCGGAGTATTTACGCTCAATCCCACACTTTTTTACTGAGTACACACAGCGATCACATGACCCACTTAGGCAATTAGCCAACCTCCTGAAAAAGGGATTGTTATCAATTTCAATCAATTAAATGCTCATCTATACTGACCCACATTCCTACTACATTCATGACACACATTAACCCTTACAGCATGTGACCCTAACATACATCTAGATACACTATGTACATTTTGCTTATTTTAAAGATTTTAAACAACTTACACATATACTTTAGCATGTTAGAAAAAAACACTGACAACTTTGAACTTTAAATAACGATTTATTACAAAACACATTTCAAAAACACATAATTAATTTTCTGCATCAACGATGCTGTCCATTAGTGCCAACATTTGGCGCATCAGGCCTCGCAGACGAAGGAGGGCCCCACGGCGACCCTCCTCTGCTTGGGCAGGCTCATCTGTGGAGGAAATTCAAATTGAAAAATGACTAATGATATTCATGCATACATTTAACATAGTCAAACCTACTTTTTAAACATGCATTGTGACAGGTGTGTGTGTGTATATATATATATATATATATATATATATTTATATATATATATATATATATATATATATCTATATCTATATATATATATATATATATATATATATATATATATATATATATATACACACACACATATATAACTATATATATGAGACATACACCTATACATACATGCATACATACTACATGGAAAGCCTGATTTTGGCCCTCTACCCTTTACTCTGTCAAACACCTCACAGTCATACTGCTCCTTCTCAATCCAAACCCACCCATGACAAAGCTGTGAGAAGCATGTCACGCGCTGCACCAATCACAATTCTGTCTGTTATATGATGGAGCCTGGCAGGGGAGTTACACAACTCTCAGGAATGCTCAGTACATTTGTGCAATCAAGCATGGCTTGCCTGCTGATGGTCTGCTCCAGAAATCATTGTCAGAATGCCAGTTAGGGGAAGCTGCAGCACTAACCCACTCCCATGCTCAAAAGCATTACTAAGACCAAATCAACACACAATTATGGTGCAAAACATACATGCAGACCGCAGGGGGTGGTTAGCTAGAGGACGGCCCAGGGGCACTGACCACTTGTTACTCCAGTCGAAGCCACGCCTGTCCATACTCCATTTATGCCATACTGAATCTAGTTTACAAAGATCAATCACCAGTAAACTCTACTCACCTAGATGAGGCTACAGATTGTATGCAACCAGCAGGGACTTGTAACCCTTACATGAGCAAGTCATCACTTTCTTCCTGGATACAGATTAACTACACAGGTTCAGTGGCACTTAAAATCGACCTGAAAGCCATCCGCACAACCTGTGTCATTAATATGTGTCCAGGATGAAAGGGATGGTTTGGCCACCCTATCTAACCCCAAAGTGTGTCTGTTGCTACCCAATTTGTTGTTTGCCTTTATAGTATTTTCAAACACATTTGAATCAACAGTGCTACATATCAAATAGTGGATGACAAAAGGAATAATGATTCTTTATGTATACATACCACTTTCGGCCGCCTGCTCCACCTCACAGGCCTCCTTTATCCTCCCCCTCTTCCTGGGCCTCCTCGGCTGGCACGACCTCCTCCTCGGCTGCCACCTCGTGGTCGAAAGCCACCACCTCCGCCTCCACTGCCCACACATCCTCCACCACTTCATCCCTTTCCTCCGCCACCCCTTCTTCAGTTTCTCCCTCCTCGCCCATAGCTGGCTCCGCCTCCTCCTGGGCCTGGGACGCCTCTGCCTCCTCCCGGGCCTGTCTTGCTCGATCACGTGCTGTGTTTGGGATAAATCAAAAAAGTGCCAATTAGTGGTAATTTGTATTAAGCCTTATCAACCTAGAAATGCAAAGGTTATAAGTACTGATAATTGTACAGGCAAACAGCTCCTTAGTGGCCTTTACAAAACACAGCCTGTAACATGGCAGGTATGCTGTGACATTTGGCCCATTGTAAGCATCACAAGCATTAATCCTCCCCAATAACATATTTTATGACCATTACAGGGTGTCAAACAGGAAGTAGCACACATATATTGTATGCCATGTTTAACTCATGGATCAGGCAGGTTACCTTATTGGTTGAAAAATGGTCATGTCAGCAATATTGTACAATTGGGCATTTAATGGGTAAACACTTACATCGAGCAATGCTGGCCCGTATTTGCTGGAGCTTATCAGGCTGGCACCGCCTGAGATCAGACCATCGCCGCTCCAGCAGTGCGATGGTCCTGCGCACCTGGGTGTGCGCGAATATGCGCCTGCGGGCCGCTGCATATGCCTGGCGCTTCTGCCGGTTTGTAATAAAAGGGCCGGCACGCCCCAGCCTGGTCTCCATAACGGAGACCAGAGTTCGCAGCTCCGCGGAAGAGAATGGGGCTGCTCTCCCATAGGCCGCCATCTTAGCAATGGCACAAATCAAACAATCATGTGCTGTCATTGGTTGATCAGAGTGATATTTGGTATTAACTTTATTGTTCATTTTTACACTAACAGCGTGTATGCGCCAGAACAGACGGCTAACCCATTGCATCGCACACCCATCCAAAACAGACAGTGTAAAATAAGATGGAAACACATTATATATAATCTATACCATCCACCAAACACGGGTAGAAGCACCAGGTGAAATAGTCTGCATCAGTAGACACTTACACCTAACTCCACAAGGTTCTAAACAGCTATTTTATAATGAAAGCTATGCAGCAGAAACATAGCAAATAGTGGCAGACCTTTTACAAAAATTAGCCCATGCTGCCATGTGTACACTTACCTTCTACTGGCCCCTACTACAGAGGTGGAATGAAAAGTAGCTAGCATCCAACCTGAATTTGGAGTGCTTTCACATGTGATTTGGATGCTAGCACTGATTACTTGTGGCTAAGTGGTGGACTGGATTGACATATGGAATGGGTAGTGTCAGTTGTACTACATACCAAACAAGTGCACAGTACAGATGTACATTCAAATATACAGTTCATGTGTGACCTCTGTTTTATTTTGTAATTGGTGTTGGAATCTGCATTTAGCTACTAAATCTGACTTACTCAGTTTTCCTGGTTTTTGAGAAATATTTTTCCACACCAAGGGGCGTCCCGTATGCGCCGCACGGTTGACGCTGGCGTACGGAACGCGGCCGTACGGAATGCAGGTTGCAGCTGATTAACGCCAATTACAGAAATAGTATTTAAAGTTGTCCTAGAAAGGCAAACAGTTGTTGCAAACATGGCTGGCTCAGAGTCAGAGGAAGAACAGGTGGTGCAGAATCTCTTGTCCCGCATGGAAGCCAACACCACCTATGTCCCCCTCAACCCAGAGCAGCCCGATGGGCCATCAACATCAGGCCAATCAGCAGCTGGCCCATCCTCAGCATCAGCAGAATCATTGGGAACACAGCAGGTGGCTTCCCAACAGAGTAGCCAGCCCAGCACTTCAAGTACACCAACCGGTGGCCGTGCCCGTGGCCGTGGCCGTGCCAGTGGCCGTGCCCGTGGCCGCAGTCGGGCAACAGAGGAACCAACCACAAGAAACATGGCATATGAACCGCAGGAGCTTGACATCCTGGTGACCCGGGCACGTGATTTAATAGAGTGCCCAGCGGTAAAGTTGACACACACAAGGAGATGGAAGATCTGGGAGGAGATAACGGCGGAGATTAATGCAGTGGCTCCACAAGTTCGTGAGGCGGAGCACGTTAAGAAGAGGCAAGTACATGTGTGTTACATTTGAGCAGTACAAGTCCAGTAATGTTTACATTCAATATTAGATGGAGTTGGTCAATGTGTGTTCACGTTGCTTGGAGGCACAGACATGTTGGCCATGACATTGAATTGATAGTTATTGGAGGGTGACTGTTGTTGTATGTTCTAAGGGTTGGTTTTAAAAATGAATATAATGTAAGTTTGGTGTCAGTAGGCACATGTTGTATTATGTTTCAGATTGCAATGGGTGCTACAGCAAACATGAGGAGTTACATGTATTAACATGTACACTTTGATTGCAGGTGGCACGACTTCAAAGGCAACCTCAAGAAGAAATTGACCGAGCGATGGCAACACAGCCACACCTCTGGGGCTGGCCCCATGCCTGGCAAGCTGAAGCTCACCCCCCTGGAAGAGATGGCCCAGTGCTGCATTGCAGTGGAGGAGGTCCGGGGGGTGAGCACCATAGACAGCGAGTCCCCAGCGGAAGTGATGGCTTCTACGCTTGAAGGTAATTATTTGGCAGGCCATAAGTAGATGTTTTGAATTTGGCATGGAATGTGTGCTAATTGGTAATTTCTCGTTCAACAGCATCCCCACCGCTTGGTCCAGATTCTCTTGAGGAGGTTGTGGAGTCTGTGCCACCTGGCCCCAGTAGCAGGCCCGTGCAGCAGCAGCCGGAAATGTCCGCGGCTGAATTGTCCACGTGGGGCCGTGTGCTAGACAGTATTGTGCAGCAGGGAGACTCGGCATTCGAGCGGGTGCGTAGGGCCGAGGAGGTGCTGCAGGGTTTGACCACCAGCCAGCAGAGTATTGCTGCGAGCCTGCAGGCTATGAGTGCCAGCCAGCAAGCTATGAGTGACAGCCAGCAAGCTATTGCTGCTAGCCTGCAGGTGCTGGCTGATCAAGCCCTGCGGCAAAATGAACTCCTCCTCCGCCATAATGAACTTATGGTGGAGCTAGTTACCACCAATAGGGTCCTAATGTCACCCGCTTCGGGTGCTTTACCAACATCATCACTCCCTGCTGCCAGAGGGGGAAGAAGATCCACCCCCTCCCCAGCATGTGCTCCACGTGACCCACCATCTGACTGTGGCCGTGGGCGAGGCCGAAGAGCTGCTGCACGTGGCAAGGAGCCTGCCAGGGGCAAACGTGCCCGCAAATGAACTTGTGTCCCCATTAATCTCCACCGTTATGTCTTCCCAAATCTTCCATTGAGCTGTGTGTGTCAGCATCCTGTGTCAAAATCCGTGCCGAGGGTCACCACATTTGCCCGCGGTTCAAATGTCATGTTTGGTTCCTCTGTTGCCCTGTTTGGGCTAGCATTACTGTGTGCTGTACTTGAAGTGTTGGTGCTGTACTTTTGTTATGAAGCCACCTGATGTGTTCCTAATGATTCTGCTGTGGCTATTTATTATATATTATTTACTTTTAGTCCTGTTATGGTACCATTTGTCTTGTGATGTTTTTGTCATTTTTGGCAAAGTTTCTTTAATAAATGTTATTTTGGCCCCACAAATGTCTGTATTAATTGATACACGCAGAAGTGACACGTGTATTAGTATTATTAATATTAAGTTGTGTGGATTATTTGCTGTGTAAAAGTGTGTGACAAGTGCAGCATGTAATGTTCCCTTTAAGCTGCAATGCTTCCAATTGTAGCAGTGAGAAGCGTGTCATTAACAAGTAATGAGTAAAGTAGGTGATTGTATTGGGTTCAGCTGACATTGGTTGTGTTGCGTCCGTCCTGATTAGGCGTTCCGATTGCCTAGCGCATGACCGAGTGGTGTCCGCAAAGCAATACTAGCCTTTTGGACACCGCACATTTCTACCCTTTTTGTTCGCGTGCATTCGGCGTGCTGTCCGAATGCACGCCTACCCAAATATGTGTACTCCCCCGTGTCCGCCCATGTTTCCACCCAGTTTAGCCCACTTTGAAACTACGCCCCTGTGTCATTCCGCATGACGCCCATAACACACCCATATTGGCCGAATGATTGCGGTGCACATTTCTGTACGGTATTAGTGAGAACAAGTACGGAGACCATACGTGGCACATGCGCATTGCGTTCCCCACGCATGCGCAGACGGCTAAAAAACGCGATCCGAAAGAATTCGGGAAAGTACGCACCGATCAGAATAAGGGCCTATCTGGCTGTGTTTAGTTATACCATCTGTGATCCATTGTTACGCCTTTCTGAGACTAATCTTAAAATCCAGATCTGATCAGCACAGTGAATATTTTATCATTATTTATTCAACATGTTTTTTTTTTTTTTAATTCCCAATGCCAAATCCACAGTCTAATTCCCTAAATATTTTGGTACCAATACAGTATGTACCACAAATGTTTGGTCCTGCAAGACCCAGCCAAATAATCTATTGATCTAATCTTTATTATGTTGTACCCGACCTGGGAGACATCCGTGGTGCATATCTACCCTATCTACTGTCCTTATAATACTCATGTTTTCTCTTCCCTACACTCTGCTTTTATTTTCTTGGAGCATAGCATTGACCCCACTGTTTGTCAGCTAGTGCCAGTATCAGACAATTTATAATTTATATATATGCAAAACCACTGGGAAACTTGACAGGTCCAGATACTATGGCCTGTGAACCAAGGCTGGATTAAGGGCCTAATGGGCCTGGAACTGAAAATGCTCAAGAGCCTATTATGAGAAGTGGAGGAGGTGAGGCCAATGCCATGTAGGCATGTATAACCTATACACTATAAGCCCCAGTGTCTCCCTAAATATATAAAAGTACAAAAATTGCATAGTTGTGTAAAATTCAATACAATTTTATTACATATGATTTATGGCCAACCTTGTGACCATCTGATGTCTGTCTTCTGTTTAGTATTCTGTCATGATAATGGGCCTTTATTTAAGTGGAGGCCTGGAGCTGCAGCTCCACCCACCCCATTGTTAATCTGGCCCTGGTGTGAACAAGTATGTAATGAGTGTAACATGCCCCATTGCAAATATCTGGTTTACTTTACTATCTCTGATGTGCTTGGACATGTTATATTGGGGATGTGGCTGTTATTGGAAGTCATAATCTCCCCTGGTAAGTCCTGGTCCTGGTTTCCCAGGCCCCATACACAGATACACTTCTGCAGGCCTGTCTATAATGTCAAATGTCAGGATAACACCACAACCCCGCCTCCCCCACCCACTGGGGCACTCTTCTTTCTGCTCCTTCTGTTATATGTGACCCAGCTAACTCCCTTATAGTCATAATCTCCCATGCCTCAGACTCCTGAGACTCTCAAATACCTTTTCAAGTTTTCTATAGATATTGATGCTGTCAGATGCTCATATAGATTCTGGTTTGGATGCACAGCAGTTGTGTATCCCAAAGTTCTGTGCTGGCCGCACCACCTAAGCACATGATGTTTAGATAACATGGAAAGGGGAAATAGCTACCATCAACGGTAATTACAGCAATGTGTGAAGGGTCCTAAGGACACTCTGGGTGGCACTACAGTAGAGATTCTAGGTCCCTACTAACCAGTTTCAGGGTCCACGGGGCAGCAGCTGGAGAGCCAACCACAGGGTGGAGCTGCTTGCTATCCCCTTAATACAGTATGTCACTGTAAATGCAAATCCAAAAGTGAATGCTTCTCATCATTTACATCAAAATATACAGTGAACTACAAGAAGTCATCACATATAGTGTGGCGAGCGCAGCAAGCCACCGAGCCCCATGCGTGACGAGCATAGCGAGCCTGCGAGGGGCATCGCATTACTTCACATGTATTCCGCGTCCTCTCAAGGGGCTCGCTGCTCTCGCCATGATTCGGGCTCGGTGGCTCGCTGCGCTCGCCACACTATATAGCATCAGCTCCATGCCGACGTGGATAGTGGGGGTATGAAAAGGTCGGAGGACGCGTACCGCCGCCCCTCGCGGGCTCGCTGCATTCGCCACACTTCGGGTTGGCGTTGATAGTACGGGTGGCGTGGGGGTGCTTTTAACATTGTAAGCACCTATTATGGTGCTTATACAATTATTTATCTTATAGGGGGCACATTTAACATTGAAAGCACCCATTAGGGCGCTTATACAATTTAAAAACGTATACCATTGTATATGCCATACAAGGGCATACAATTCGATGGTATACAATTTAAAATTGTATAACATCGGCTAACATCGCATCGCATACCATCGTATGCCTTATGGTATGCGATGCGATGGGCGCCGTGCTAGGAAACAAGTACCATATTAAAATTATGGGAAGTATTGGAATTTGGTGTATACAAAAGGATCAAATACTTTTAGATAATTCCAGATAGATATATATATATCTCTCCTGATGAAGTCCAGCCGATTTGACAGGCAGTAAGCGACGAAACGCGTTGAGAGCGGTCTGTGTTCTATTACAGCACCTTCATGTAAGCTATTTTTTTATTTTATGTTTACTTTGTACACCTTTGACAATAAACTCCTTTTGAATTATAATTGGAGTTTTTTCTTTTATATTTATCACGTGGCACTGATGGTTTTGGACCCTGTATAAACCCATGGGACACTATTGCTGTAAAAGGCTGAATTGATCTCTGGGCAATATCCTGGTAACCCAAGGACAGGAGTTCCAAACATCATATATTGATGGGCACTTTATCACCTTCCTCACGGTACGCATAACCATATATTCACCAAAAATTTGGAAACTCATTTATCACACTAGAGAGCGCTGTTTCTCGCCCCTTTTTTCCAGTACACATTTGAGACGTCACAACAAACGCCTTACGGAGAAACTTAGCAGCCACCTACACACAGGACTGTGATATTAGAAGAAGACTCTTCGCTACAAATCCTTATTGGACTGTTATAAATCAGAACTCTCTGGGTAGACGCGCTATACAGTACCCTCTTTCTAGATATATATATATACTTTGTAGTGTGGCCGAGCACGACCTCCAGAGCAGGTTGCTTGTCGAGTGCCTTCATCAACATGTAGTATGGACTTCTTTGGCAAAGAAGGCAGCACTCCAGACGGATTTCAAAAGTAGCAAAAACTTTTATTGAGACAATCAGCAACGTTTCAATACATAAGTGGATCCTGATGAAAATACTTACGTATTGAAACATTGCTGATTGTCTCAATAAAAGTTTTTGCTACTTTTGAAATCCTTCAAAGAAGTGTGTGTGTGTGTATATATATATATATATATATATATATATATATATATATATATATATATTAATGAATGATTGTGTATTATATTATTGAATACATTTATATTAATAATTTAAGATTTGAAATACTGTGTGTAGGGGACCAATTGGACGCCTATAGAATGTTTGTATACTATTGAACCACTTGAGCAGGTACAGTATGTGACCTATGTTTTGTGAATTTATGATCATTTGGTAAACCCAAAATAAAGAGTAATGGTGATTCCATAAATTTTCTTAGTGATTTAATTACGACTGTTAGTCTATTGTCTTGGAATATGATTTAAGTAAACCAACTCATTTAAGGCCAGTTCATTAATGGTCCTATATTTTTGGACATATTTTGGGTAACTTTATTCTGGCCTGTTGAAGCCGCTTTCCTGTGGGACCTTTCTTAAGGGAAATAATATTATTATTTATTATTATTTATCATTCTAAACTTCTTTGAGGTATGTAATAAGAACTATCTGATGTTTTGAGTGTTAATATTGAGATATTTGCCCATCCAACGGCAACCATACTTTTTGATTATTTTTAGGAATCAAGCCCTTATACACCTATACCTTTTGCGGCCATAGAACCAACCTATCAGTATACCTGCTAACTAATTAAAAGGTAGGTGTTCTGTTTAAAACATTATACTTAATTAAACCTTTTAACTGAGTTTGCCTAGATAGCAGAATTTAAGGCTATATTATCTGTAGAGGCCTAATTTTGTAGTAAAAGGGCTAATTGATTCAATCCTCCATTAGCCAGAACATAAAGGACTCGGCTATCCAGAACAATCCTGGATCTGTACCTACACATTTACTCTGTCGAGATTGCCAAACTATTATAGGTATGCGCTTCTAATTGAAATACCTTGCCTTCTCTATTGTCAAAATATCTAAATTGTGTGACGCTATTATTATCTTTGGACCTTGATGTCCTCTGTTCCCCATTTCATAGGTCATTCTCTAATTTTCTGTACTTTATGTATCTGTTATACTGATTAGTATAAACTTGACCACAGAAGTCCCATATTGTTTTTAAGGATAAAGTATGCTCCATGTACATATTAATGTATTATGTTCTTGTACACCTTGTAGCTAAATACCTGAAGAAGTCCCCTAGAGGAAGAAACGTGTCAGTGGATACAACATGTCTTATTCCAATTGTACAACAAATGTCATTATTGAGCATTTTTATTGAAAAAAAGAGTTTTATTGAAAAGAAAGACTTTTAATAAAGAAATATTTTTTTTTATATGGACAATTGTGTTAATAATACTGGTGAAACCAAGGGCCTTATTCTGGTCGATGCGTAAATTTTAGAATTCTTTCGGATGGCGTTTTTTAGCCGTCTGCGCATGCGTAGGCAACGCTATGCGCATGTGCCACGCACGGTCTCCATACTCGTTCTCACTAATAACGTACAGAAATGTGCACCGCATTCACTCGGGAAATATGGGCGTAATATGGGCGTCATTCGGAAGTACACAGGGGCGTAGTTTCAAAGTGGGCTAAACTGGGCGTAAACATGGGCGTACACGAGGGAGTGCACTAATTCTGGTAGGCGTGCATTCGGACAGAACACCGACTGCAAACGAACCAACAGGCAGGAAATATGCGGTCTTCATAAGCAAGTTTCACTTTGCGGACACCACTCAGTCATGCGCTAGGCATTCGGATCGCCCAATTAGTACGGCCGCACCTGAACCACTGTCAACTGAACACAATACAATCCACTCCTCTCCTCATTACTCATTAATTACACTCTTTTCATTGCTTCAATTGGAACCATTGCAGCCTAAATGGACCATTACAAAACACACAAATATATGCTGAAAGCACGGCTGCATTTTTTACACACATTTACACTGCAAGCAATGGACAGAACTTGGTGTCACTAATATAAATATACATGTCACTTTTACATTCAGCAATAACAGCACACATTTGGGGATCAAATGAAAAATTTATGACAGTTAGGGAAAGCATAACATTTTAATAGCATGTTATTTGGCACATGCCAAAAAATAAAGGTACCATAACAGGAATGTACAAAACAAACAAAAATGTACAAAAATGTATTCTTTTTATACATAGCCTCAGCAGAATCATTAGGAACACATCAGGTGGCTTCACAAGAAAACTATAGCACCAACACTTCAAGTACAGCAGACAGTAATGGTAGCAGAAAGAGGGCAACAGGGGAACCAAACAAAACATTTGAAACGAGGGCAAATGTGGGTACCCTGTGCACGGGATTGGGTTGCACACATGAAGCTGACACACAGTGCAAAATGAAAGATTTGGGAAGACATATGGGTGGAGATTAATGCGGAGCCAAGTTCACTTTCGGGACCGTTTGGCCCTGGTAGGGTCCTTGCCACTTGCAGCAGCTCCTCGGCCACGGTCACTTTGGGATTGTGGGGCAGGTGGAGCAGATGATGTGGAAGGAGGGGATGGTATTCCCCTTCTGCCAGCAGGGAGTGCTGGTGTAGGGAATGCACCAGAAACGACTGACAATAGGGCCCTATTGGTGTTAAGTAGCTACGCAACAAGCTCATTATGGCGGAGGAGGAGGTCATTTTGGCACAGGGCTTGCTCTGCCAACACCTGCAGGCTGCCAGCTATGGACTGCTGGGTGGCAGCCATGGCCTGCTGGGTGGCAGCGATTGTCTGCTGGGTGCTGACAATACCCTGCATGACCTCCTCGGTCCTACACAGCCGCTCTGATGCTAAGTCTCCCTGCTGGCGAATCTGCCCAAGCATCTGCACCCACCTGTCCAAATCCTGTGTGGCCGTTGGCTGCTGCTGCTGCACATGGCTGGCACGTGTGGCAGGTGGCACTGTCTCCTCCGCCTCCTCAAGAGTATCACTCCCACACGTTGTGTCACGGCTAAAGGGCTGGATGGAGTCGTGTGGTGCACAGGAACCGGAGACGGACCAGGAGGAGTAGGATTGAAACGTGCAGGTTTAATAACGGATTTCATAAATGATAAACTTCACTCAAATACTTCTTTAAGTGCCAGTTGGAATAAATTAAATAGAGTCCAGCACAATACTAATAACGGGCAGGGAAATCTGGAAACGTATACTTGGTGAGCCAGAGTACATAGATGAGGATCCGGAAGGAGGTTGATTTGATGACAGAAGAAATGGATCCGGATGACTGAAAGATGATGGAATGAATGAGTTGTATGAAGGAGGACAGCGGGAAGCTGTGCAGGGTAATTCTGGGACACAAGCAGGAACAAGCACTAGGTAGGACTTGCAGCATTGGTGTCAGGAGAAAACTTCCTTGTAGCAAGATGCAGGGAGCAAGGCACCAGAGTCAGGAGAGAAAGAGCCAGGATCCGGGAATCAGCTAGGAGTTGTGAATGACTCCAAAGACTCATTGCACTGACACTGAACAGCCTAGGCAGATCCCCTATATCCCCAGGGGATGGCTGCCATTGGCTGTCAGCACAGGATGAGGAGGGAACCTCCACTCTGGGCCAATCTGTCTCCTGCCCTCAACCAAGATGGCGACGCCGGCCTCCCGGCACCACTACTGCTGCCATCCCTACCCAGAGCTGCCGCTACCCGCACACCGCAGACCGGAGCCTGCACACGCTAGCCGGCGGCGGGCGCGGACGGGTGAGTACTGTACCCGCCGCGCTCCGTCGCGGCTACGTGTGACAGTACCCCCCCTTTTCAGGGTGACCCCAGGGCGCCTATGGGCCTTGTGCGGATTTCTCTGGAGAAATTGCTTTACCAGTTTTGGAGCGTGCAAATCAATGGAATCCACCCAAGAGTTCTCTTCGGGACCAAACCCAACCCATTCCACCAGATACTGGGTACGAGAATTGCGGCAACGAGAGTCTATAATGCGTCTTACCTCGAATTCAGCCCCACTTTCGGAGTTAATCTTGGGCGGTTTGGGAATCTTCTTTTGATAAGAGTTCAACCTTAAAGGCTTGAGGAGGGACACATGGAAGGAATTCGAAATCCTTAGGGAAGGAGGAAGTTGAAGTCTATAAGCGACAGGATTAATGACTTGGATGATAGGGTATGGCCCAATGAACCGGGGAGCCAGCTTCATAGAGGGCAGACGGAGGCGTATATGGCGGGTAGACAGCCATACCCGGTCTCCGACTTTCAATCTGGGCGCTGCCCTTCTTTTCCTGTCTGCCATCCTCTTGTATCGGGCGGAAGATTTAAGAAGAGCGGTGTGGACATCCGACCAGATTTTAGCAAAGCGTTGTAATGAAGTGGTTGCTGCAGGAACTTCGGAAGAGGATAATTCTGAGAAATCCGGAGATCGTGGATGTTTGCCGAATACTGTAAAGAAGGGGGTGGTTCCGGAGGAAGAGTGATAGGAGTTGTTATGCATATATTCTGCCCACGGGAGAAGATCCACCCAGTCATCTTGGGAAGACGAGACAAACAGTCGGATAAAGGCCTCCAAGTCTTGATTCACCCGTTCTGTCTGGCCGTTGGTCTGGGGATGAAAGGCAGTGGAAAACTTGAGTTTGACCTGTACCGCGGCACAGAGAGCTCTCCAGAACTTTGCAACGAACTGTACTCCGCGGTCGGATACAATCTCTTTGGGCAGTCCGTGAAGTTTAAAAATGGTTGAGATGAATAGCTGAGCCAGTACTGGAGCAGAGGGGAGACCTTTTAGTGGGAAAAAATGGACCATTTTCGAGAATCGGTCGACCACTACCCAGATTGCGGTATGACCTTTTGAGGGAGGTAGTTCGCAAATGAAGTCCATTGACAGATGGGTCCATGGTTCTGTGGGAATGGTTAGAGGGCGGAGAGGACCAGCGGGAGTTGTTCTGGGCACTTTATGCTGAGCACATCTTACACAAGAGGCAACGAAGTTGGTTACGTCGTGGCGGATGGTTGGCCACCAATAAGAACGTGACAGGAACATCAAGGTCTTTTGTGCTCCTGCGTGCCCTGCGAAGCGGGAAGAATGTGCCCATGACAATATTTTCTTGCGAAGTTCGGGGGGAACGAACGTTTTACCTGGAGGAGGAGATGGCTGTACGGTTACTTGGGCGAAGACCAGCGGATCGAGGATTGGACGAGGAGGTGTCTCTAGGTCAGAGGTCGTCTCAAAGGAGCGGGATAGAGCGTCTGCCTTAGTATTCGTGGTTCCAGGTCGGAATTTAATTTGGAAATCAAAGCGTTCAAAAAACATGGCCCAACGGGCTTGGCGGGCAGTAAGGCACTGAGCCTGTTTAAGAAAGGACAGATTTTTGTGGTCTGAATACACGGTGATCTTATGTCGAGCCCCCTCCAGAAGGTATCGCCACTCCTCTAACGCAGTTTTGACTGCAAGCAACTCCTGTTCCCCGATGGGGTAATTCTTCTCTGCTGGGAGGAATTTTTTGGAGAGGAAGGCACAAGGGTGTAATTCTTGATCCTCACCTTTTTGTGACAAGATGGCCCCGATCCCTTCCGAGGATGCGTCCACCTCGAGAATGAAGGGCCTGTCGAGGTCTGGTTGGAGGAGGATTGGTGCCGTCATGAATGCTCTCTTTAACTGCTGGAAGGCAGAGGATGCTTCTGGCGACCATCGGCTTGGATCAGCTCCCTTGCAAGTGAGAGCAGTGAGGGGAGCAGCGATAGTAGAGAAGTTCCGGATAAATCGCCGGTAATAGTTTGAGAACCCTAGGAATCTCTGAATTCCTTTGAGTGTTGTGGGGGCTGCCCAGTCTTGGATGGCTCTCACCTTCTCTGGGTCCATTTCTATCCCAGTGGCGGAGAGAATGTGACCCAAGAATGGAATGGACGTGACCTCAAAAACGCACTTTTCCAACTTGCAGAACAGTTGATTTTGGCGAAGACGTCGTAGGACTTCGGACACTGTCTGTCTGTGAAGTTGGAGATTTGGAGAGAAGATGAGTATATCGTCTAGATAGACTACGATGGAGTGGTACAGCAAGTCCCGAAAGATATCATTTACAAACTGTTGGAAGACAGCGGGGGCGTTACAAAGGCCGAAGGGCATCACCAGGTATTCATAGTGGCCGTCGCGCGTGTTAAAAGCCGTCTTCCACTCGTCACCTGGACGGATCCGGATCAAATTGTAGGCCCCTCGCAGGTCCAATTTAGTAAAGATTGCTGCCCCTCTGATCTTGTCGAATAGTTCTGCGATAAGGGGTAAGGGATAGCGGTTTTTAATGGTGATGTCGTTCAGGCCCCTATAGTCGATACATGGCCGAAGACCGCCATCTTTCTTTTTCACAAAGAAAAACCCGGCCCCGGCCGGAGAAGTAGATGGTCGAATGAAACCTTTGTTTAAGTTCTCTTGAATGTACGAGGACATGGCCTCAGTCTCAGGTAGCGACAGGGGATAGATGCGGCCACGAGGAGGGAATTTCCCGGCCACCAGCTCTATCGGGCAGTCCCAAGGACGGTGAGGAGGCAGGGTGTCGGCACCACCTTTACTGAATACATCTGTAAATGAACGATATGGTGCGGGTATCGACAAGGGTGGAGCTGAAGAGGATGAAGGACAGTTACCCTCACGTTGTGGATGGGTCTGGTAGACCGGAAGGATCTGAGGAATGCAAGTAGACTGGCAATCTGTTCCCCAGGCCTTGACCTCCATATTGGTCCAATCGATGTGTGGGTTATGTTTGGAGAGCCAGGGAAGGCCCAGGACCATTTGGTGTGAGGACTGTGGAAGAATGAAGAATTCGAGGGTCTCTTGATGTAGCGCTCCTATGAGCAGTGTCACCGGGGTGGTCTGATGGGTGATTTGTCCACTACGAATTCGACTCCCATCCACTGCAGTGAGGACCAGCGAGTGATCCAGGGGTTGCACAGGCAGGGCATGTTGGGTAACAAAAGAAGAAGAAAGGAAGTTTCCCGCTGCTCCAGAGTCCAATAGGGCCTGAACTCTTTTTCTCCCTTGGGGACACACAAGGGTAACCGGAATGGTGGAATCAGAAGAAGAGGGAGATGGAAGCAAGACTCCTAATCGGACCTCCCTCGGGGAGATTAGGAGCGGTCGTTTCCCGGCCGCAGCGGGCAGGAAGCCAATAAGTGAGCTGAGGAGCCACAGTACATGCATAGATTCTCTCGCCGTCTTCGGGACTTTTCTTCGAGAGAGAGACGGGAGCGGTTGATTTGCATGGGCTCATCTGTTGACACCGCAGGAGGCGGGGTTGGTTTGGAGGCTGGTGCGACATTGGAAGGAAATCGAGGGCGAAGGCGATCAGAGCGATTCCTCTCAAGTTGGCGTTCTTGGAGTCGCAGATCGACTTTGTTACATAATGAAATGAGTTCAGCCAGGGTGGAAGGAGAATCGCGAGTTGCTAACTCGTCCTTGATGCGCCCGGCTAGGCCGTTCCAGAAGGCAGAAACGAGAGCCTCTTCGTTCCATCTGAGTTCGGAAGCCAGGGTTTGAAATTGTACGACATATTGTCCCACTGGGCGACTGCCCTGACGAATCCTTAGGATCTCCGTGGCTGCGGAGGACACTCTGCCAGGCTCGTCGAAGATGCGACGGAAGGAGGCCACAAATTCTTCATAGTTATTGAGGATGGGATCCGCACGCTCCCAAAGGGGGGACACCCACTCCAGGGCTGGGCCCGCCAGTAGGGACACGATGTAAGCCACCCGAGTCTTGGGAGAGGGGAAATTGGAAGGCTGGAGGGTAAAATGGACGTCACATTGATTCAGGAATCCTCGACACCCCCTCGGGGACCCGTCATATTTACTGGGGGTTGACAGGTGTAGCTGGTGAGGAGCAGCTGGCCCAGGGGGAGCAGCAGGGGCCGAAGCTCCGGAGGTTGGTGCTGCTGAAACTGAGGGAGCCGCCTGAGGTGATGACAAGGTCTGGAGAAATTGAGCCACTTGACGCTGGGTAGTCTCTACTTGTTCCAATCGAGCCATGATGCCTTGAAGAACATCCGTCATGGAGGCCTGTGCTTCACCCGATTCCATCGGGTCAGTGCAAACTGTCACGGCTAAAGGGCTGGATGGAGTCGTGTGGTGCACAGGAACCGGAGACGGACCAGGAGGAGTAGGATTGAAACGTGCAGGTTTAATAATGGATTTCATAAATGATAAACTTCACTCAAATACTTCTTTAAGTGCCAGTTGGAATAAATTAAATAGAGTCCAGCACAATACTAATAACGGGCAGGGAAATCTGGAAACGTATACTTGGTGAGCCAGAGTACATAGATGAGGATCCGGAAGGAGGTTGATTTGATGACAGAAGAAATGGATCCGGATGACTGAAAGATGATGGAATGAATGAGTTGTATGAAGGAGGACAGCGGGAAGCTGTGCAGGGTAATTCTGGGACACAAGCAGGAACAAGCACTAGGTAGGACTTGCAGCATTGGTGTCAGGAGAAAACTTCCTTGTAGCAAGATGCAGGGAGCAAGGCACCAGAGTCAGGAGAGAAAGAGCCAGGATCCGGGAATCAGCTAGGAGTTGTGAATGACTCCAAAGACTCATTGCACTGACACTGAACAGCCTAGGCAGATCCCCTATATCCCCAGGGGATGGCTGCCATTGGCTGTCAGCACAGGATGAGGAGGGAACCTCCACTCTGGGCCAATCTGTCTCCTGCCCTCAACCAAGATGGCGACGCCGGCCTCCCGGCACCACTACTGCTGCCATCCCTACCCAGAGCTGCCGCTACCCGCACACCGCAGACCGGAGCCTGCACACGCTAGCCGGCGGCGGGCGCGGACGGGTGAGTACTGTACCCGCCGCGCTCCGTCGCGGCTACGTGTGACACGTTGGAGATGCTGCTGAAAGAGAAACGTACAATTACAACACATTCCTATAAAATTAGTACAAACTACTTATGGCATGCAAACAAATTACCTTCTAAGTCAGTAGCAAAAACTTCAACTGGGGCCTCACTGTCCATGTTGCTCACCCCCCGGACCTCCTCAATTGCAATGCAGGGCAGAGCCAACTCCTCCAGTGGGGGTGAGCTGCAGTCGGCCTGGCATGGGGCCAGCCCCAGAGGTGTGGCTGTGGTTCCAACGTGCGGTCATTTTCCTCTTGAGGTTGGTTTTGAAGTCATGCCACCTGCAAACAAAGTTTAAATATTTTTACATGTTACCCTTGACGTTTGATTTAGCATGCATTTAAATCTGCTACAGATTTCAACGTGTGCTTCATTCAACATAACTTACATTATGTTAAACTATAAAACCAACACTTTGAAGAAACATTCACACTCACCCTACAATAAATATAGAATAAGTGACATGGCAATCATGTCTGTTGCTCCTAGCAACGTGACCGACCATTTACCAAATACATCTAACATCTAATAAAAACATTACTGGTCTTGTTCTGCTCTAATGTAACACACTTGAACTTGCCTCTTTTTTACGTGCTCCGTCTCACGAACTTGTGGAGCTACCGCATTAATCTCCACAGTTATGTCCTCCCAAATCTTCCATCTCCTTGTGTGTGTCAACCTCTCCTGTGTCAACTCTATCCAATCCCGTGCATGGGGTACCAGTATGGCAAGCTCCTGCGCTTCAAATGCCATGTTCCTGGTGCTTGGCTCCTCTGTTGGCCTCTTTCGGTCACGCCCACGGCCACGGCTACCAGTCGCTGTACTTGAAGTGCTGGCCAGGCTACTCTCTTGTGAAGCCACCTGCTGTGTTCCCAATGATTCTGCTGAGGCAGAAGATGGCCCAGCTGTAGATTGGGCAGCTGTAGATTGGGCAGCTGTAGATGGGCCAGCTACCTGCTCACCTCCCAATGGCTGGTCTCTGGTGAGGTGCTCATTGGAGGTGATGGAGTCCAGCCGAGCTAGGAGGCGCTGATGCTCCTGTTCTCCCTCTGATTGTGAACCAGACATGTTTGCAGCACAAAGTTGTATTTTGTGCACACCTATATATACACATTGATGTCATAGGCGTGCGCAGCCCATTTTCTTAGGGGGTGCACCATTGGAGGGGCATGTCCATCACCGCCTACTGGGCGTGTCCATCACTGCCTACTGGGCGTGTCCATCACTGCCTACTGGGCAACAATGCAAACTAAATAGAAGGTGATTTATTTATGTATATGCACTTCAGAATTTATGATACCCGACTACACACACTGGAAACCGGCAGTGCGCACCGAAGATGCGCTACAAAATTTTACACTGTAATGCCCATTACACATAATGCCACACACTGTAAGGCCCATTACACATAATGCCACACACCATAATGCCTATCACACATAATGCCGCACAAAGTAATGCTAATTCCACATAATACCTCCCAACATAATGCCCAGTCCACATAATGCCAAACACCTTAATGCCCATTCCACATAATGGCAAACACAGTAATGCCCTTTACACATTATGCCAAACACTGCAATGCTCATTACACATTATGCCAGGGCTTTTTGTAAAATAGGGACAATAAGGCAGGGGAGGAGGGGGTAGGGTTAGGCAGTAGGTATAGGCTACAGGGAGGAAGTGTTAGGCAGTAGTGAGACAGTATGAGGGTTAGTAATTAGCAGGGAAGGTTAGGGTAAGCTGCAGGGGGGGTGCATTATGATGGTGAAGCTGGATAGTTATCTGCAACGACTAATAGCTCATCAGCTCCCCTTAGCATAGAATAGTCCCCTCCTATTCAGACATATTGATTACATCTAGTAATACAATTGCCTCTTCCTCCCCTTAGCACTAAATAGTTCTCCTCCCCCACAGACAGAACATCTCCCCCCAGTACAGAATAACCCCCACCCCCTTCCCCCCTCGACAAATACACACACTCAGGAAAACTTTTTCTTACACTCACAGCGGGTGCCGGCATTGGCTCCAGTCTGTCTCCCCACCGAGTCCTACACTCTGTGCACAGCGCAGCATCAATTTGGCTGGCAGGCACCATCTGATTGCGGCCAGGGGAGCGCAGCACGGCGCAGACAGGGACAAGGGCTGGACACGCTCCCGCGCTTCTTCATCCATTATCTGCGGCCGTACTGACGTTGTCTAATTGTCATTCAAGGCAGCGTGACCAGTAATGCACTGAGGGGGCGTGACCACAGTTCACAGGCAGCTCCGGTCCTCCCACCCGCTGCTGCAATTGTAAATTGCGTCCTAGTCTGCTACTGGTCCCCGCTGTTACCCTGAGCCAGCCAGCCGGCTCTGATTAGGAGGTGCTGCAATCGTGCAGGGGATGTCTGTCATTAGAAGGTGCCTGTGCACCCCCGGCACCCCCCGTGCGCACGCCTATGATTGATGTAATAGGCGTACATCAGCCCCACCCTGCGTTCTGTGCGGCAGCGTACCATACGGTGATGTACACCATGGTGTTTGTGCGGCGCTTAGGCCACGCCTATACCAGCGGAAAATCAAATGTACTGTACAAAACCAGGCGTCCATTCTAAGTCTGATTTTGTACTCATTGCCAGATTTTAATCACAATGAACAACTGCACCTTTAGCCAGACATAAATTATATCTGTGAATGTTCTTTTGTACTGTGCACTTGTTTGGTATGTTCAACAAATGACACTAACCCATTCCATATGTTAATCCAGTCCACAACTCCTGCAATAGTAATCACTGCTTGCATCCAAATCACATGTGATAGCCCTATAAATCCTGCCTTGATGCTACAGTTGGTACATTTTAATCCACATCTATAGTGTGGGCCGGTATAAGGTTAGTGTTTAAATGGCACCATGGCCTTATAATGGGAAAAGCTATTGCACTATTTTGTATGTTGGGTGGTGTATTGGGTTCACACCATTAAGGCTGTCTAATTTAGTATATTGTTGAACACTATTTTACATGGTGTTTTCTGCCATGTTTGCTGAGTATATTTTTTTCCCAACTTCTTTCACCCTGTCTGTTTTGTATGTGTTGGTGATGTGGTTATTGGTGGCAATATTAGTTGCATACAGTAGGTACTGCGAAGGGCAGCTCAGCGGTGCCAAGGTATAGCAAGCGTTTGGCGGTGCGATGTTTTAGCCGATTGTTGTAGTGCATACACACTGTGCATGTAATAATGAACAATAAAGTTAATACCAAATAACATTCTTACCAACCAATTACAGTACATGATTGTTTGTGATGCCCCATTGGTAAAATGGCGACCTCACAGCATGCTGCGCCTTTCACCACAGCAGAGCTGAGGGCCCTGGTCTCAGAAATGGAGACCAGGCTAGGGCGTGTGGAGACCTTTATTGCTAATGCCCCAAAGCGGCGGGCATATCTTGCTGTCCGCCGACGAATTTTCGCACGCACACAGGTGCGGTGGTCCGTGGCCCAATTGGAGCGCAGGTGGTCCGATCTGCGGCGACGGCAGCCTGAGCTTCTGCAGCGCCTAAGGCTGCAGATCTCAAGATGTGAGTTTTTATGCAAATATTACATATTTACCAGTGAACGATTTAAGTAGATTATTTATGTAAATGTGGGTAAATGGCTGTTAATGATTTGAAAATGCCTTCACTATATATGTGTTACTTCCTCTTTGACATGCTGTAATGTGGGTATAATATGTCATTGTTTTTGGTGAATGATGATTCAAAAAATAATGTGCCTTAATTGACACTCTGCATTTTTATTTTTTTAATAGCACGTGAACGCGCAAGACCAGCCCAGGAGGAGGCTGAGGAGGAGCAGGGCCGGGAGGAGGTGGCAGAGGAAGAGGTTGCAGAGGAGGAGGTGGCAGAGGAGGTTGCGGAGGAGGAGGTGGCAGAGGTGAAGTTGCCAGAGGAGGTGGCAGAGGAAGAGGTTGCGGAGGAGGAGGTGGCAGAGGTGGAGGTGCCAGAGGAGGTTGCGGTGGAGGAGGTTGCAGAGTTGGACTTGCCAGAGGAGGTTGCGGAGGAGGAGGTTGCGGAGGAGGAGGTGGCAGAGGAAGTGGCAGAGGAGGAGGAGGCCTGTAAGGTGCAGGTGGCAGAAAGTTGTAGGTATACATAATGCATCACTAATAATTTTTGGGCCTACTATTTGTTTTGTAGCACTGCAGAATCAATTGTGTTTTACTATAGTATTAAGTAAAAAAACAAAGTGGGTAACAACAGACACACTTAGGGGTTAGATAGGGTGACCAAGTCATCCCTTTCATCCGGGACACATCTTAATGACACAGGTTCTGGGGATGGCTTTCAGCTCGATTTTTACTGCCACAGAACCTGTGTAGTTAATCTGTATCCTGGATTAAAGGGATGACTTGGTCACTTTAGGGTTACAGGCCTCTGCTGCAAGTGTACAATCTGTAGCCTCATATAGGTGAATAGAGTTTATAGTTGATTTATATTTCTAAACTAGATTAAGTATGGCATTAATGGAGTATGGACAGGCGTGGCTTATAATGGAGTCACAAGTGGTCAATGCCCCTGGGCCCTCCTCTAGCTAGGCACCCCCTGTGGTTGGCATGTATTTTTGCCAACATAATTGTTGGTTGATTTTGACTTAATAATGATTTTGTGCATGGGAGTGGGTTAGTGCTGCAGCTTCACCTAACTGGCAATATGACAATGATTTATGGAGCAGAACATCAGCAGCCAAGCCATCCGTGATTGCACAAGTGTACTGTGCATTCCTGAAAGTTTACTAAGTCCCATGCCACGTTGCATCAGAGAACAGAGACTGAGAGGTTTTTGATGAGTTGTGATTGGTGGAGCTCATTACATGCTTCTCATGTCCAAGGACAACAGCAGCAGCAGCTTAGTCATGGGTGGGTTGGGATTCAGAGGGAGCACCATGACTGTGAGGTCTCCATCAGAGTAAAGGGTAGAGGGACAAAAACAGGCATTTCATGTGGTATGTATGCATGTATGTATGTATGTATGTATGTATGTATGTATGTATGTATGTGTGTGTCATATATATCTATCTATATCTATATATACATATATATAAATATCTACATATATTATTATCTGCGTTATGGATGTATGCAGCTTGTATACTACCATTCCACACAGTACAGGTTTGCTGGCCATGAAGGAGTTCCTTAAAAAAGAGAAAATAACAAGTGTGGACATAGATTTTTTTGTCACCCTTCTTGAACTTACACTAAAAAGAAACTATTTTCTATTCGACAATGAATTTTTCATACAACGTACAGGATGCTCAATGGGCAGTAACGTATCGCCAGCATTTGCAAATACATTTATGTTCCAAGAGGAACAACAAATGTTCTTTGATCAATCTAATAGTGCCATTCACATACTAGCCTACTGTCGATTTATCGACGATCTGTTCCTCCTGTGGACAGGGGGGGAACCAGCCCTGCTGGAACTCATCCAATATATTAACAATCGTCCATCCCCCATTAAAATCACCCATCAGTTCTCCACTACCAACTTGAATTACCTGGATGTTATGGTGACAATACAAGATGGCAAATTAACAACAGCTGAATACTCCAAACCAACGGATAAGAATACACTACTGAAAAGAAACAGTCACCATCCAAGACCACTGATAACAGCTTTGCCCAGGTCCCAGATGATACGGACAGCCCGAATCACCAGCGACCGCAACATACTCCCACAAGAATTAGACAAACAAGTACAAAAATTTGTACAAAGGGGGTATGATGTAAATCAGTTAAACCTACAAAAAGATGAGGTCCTTAAAATCCCACGAGCTTCTTTACTAGAACCAAAGAAGAAAATACAGAAGAAGGCCATACCATGGATAACGGGATACAACACATCCAGTGCGGTAATACCAAGAGCCTCCCGAGCTCTTTGGCCCATAATAACCACGGACAAAGATTTACCATCCATAAGAGATACCAGACCCATGGTATGCCATACGAGGGGCAAGAATTTGCAAGATCTAGTGGTACACAATGATATATCTAAATTAACTAAGAAGCCACAAACACAGAACTTTCTCACCAAGGGACCAGGGTGCTACAAGTGTCTAAAGTGCACTACATGCACACACATGATCACAGGCAAAACCTTTTACAACTCCTCCAAAGATCGGGAGTTCTATATTAAACTTAAATTGCCTGTCAACACATGTAGTATATATTATATCATGCCCTGTCAATTATTATATGTGGGTAAAACCACAAGAACAGTAAGAGAAAGAATGGCTCTCCACAGGTCCGCAATATCACAAAACCTCAGACCAACCGGTAGCCCGGCACTTCGTGGAATATAAACACAAACTGTCCGATTTAAAACATATCATCATTGATCAAGTCCCATATTTAATAAGAGGTGGAGACAGAGCAGGTAAACTGCTGAAGAAGGAAGCAAAATGGATCTACATATTGAACACCTGTAATCCCCATGGACTCAATGAAAGGATGTCCTTTAGTATGTTCATCTAAAGAACAGAGGACATGCACCTTATACATAGTCATTAAATATACAGTCCATTAAACTTAGGGGTGCGATTACAAGTAGAATATATAGCCCATGGCCAGCTTGTCTCATTAATCCTAGTCCAGAACTGCCGCATGAATTTCATATTTAACTGCTTTTTAATATTGCTCTTTTAAACATCGTTTATTATCACCCATTTAATACATAATCAGTATATCTTATGACCTTGATTATTCACATGTACACTGCTATGTGCATTAATTTCTGTCACTTATTCCCCCCTAGCAGAGTCTGTCCGCCGCCAGCCAGAGCACCGGTGAGTATTGCCCCAGCAACCAGTATACAACAACACAGAGGTTGCCCAGCAACACCACGCTGACGCACTGCACACGTGGTACACCGGCACCCGCCCCCCGCTACCCGGAAGTTCGGCTGCACGCTGCCGGACAGACCCTGCTACGGAGAACACCTGCACTACTCTCACCTGTATATAAGGTAAGACCTATCACCCTGTTATTGTTTTTGTACACCTTGAAAAAGGGGCGTCTTTGTAGCCCCGAAACGTCGGATCACCCATTAAACCTTTTTTCACGAAGACCGCTGGAGTGACAGAGCCTGTTTGAGCTGTTTACTACAAATTGTTTCCTCGGAGCACCCGCGGCAGCTGCTTAATTAATATCGGGAGTGCCAGGCTGATTCTCCCTCTATATATATATATATATATATATATATATATATATATATATATAGATGTAAACTTGAATGTTGTGGATTTTTGTATGACTATGTTAAATGTATTAATGAATAGCCATAGTAATTTTGTACCCCCTTTAACATGCCCACAGATTACCCTAGCCAAGTAGATGAGGGTGTCCGTGGGGCCCTCCTTCGCATGAGGCACCATCTGCAGCTATTGTCGGCGGACCTACAGGACTTGACAGACCTGCTCCTGTAATTTTTGTTTATATTTTTATCCCCCTTTTTGTGAATATTTTGTTAAAAAAATAAATTGTTGTTGACAGTTAGAAGTTGTGTGTGTGTTTTTTGGACATTAAACAGTATATGTGTAAATTTAATAACCATATTTGTCACTTGCAAAAGGTAAATACTGTATATAGATGTATGTTATTGTAGTGTGCACATCCTTGCAATACACAAATGTACTATAATTGTAGAGCAAATAACATTATCCAAACAACAAAATACACACACACACTGTGTTTATAACTGTTGGTAAGTTTGCTTTAGTATGTGTTAGTAATAATTAGCACATTGTAGAATATTGCATTTGACGTGCAATTATTATATAATATGCATACATAAAACCGAGGTAAAGGGGTAACAATGAATGAATAGCACTTCACATGATGTAAGGGTTAATGTAAAGTGGTAGTAATGTGTTTAATGTGTTTAAGTATCCATTAGGATTTAATTGATTCCAATTACAAACAAACAATTTTTAATGAGGTAGCCTAATTGCATAAGTGTGTCATGTGACAGATTTATGAGGTTAGAGAATAATCGTGAGTTTTGCGGAAATACACTGCATCGGTGCGTACGTGCAGCTTCACGTCCGTTCTGACGCTGTAAGACCGTGCAGAATCTTTGTGTGGCCACCGCACACGCACGGTTTGTCAGTAAACACACCCTCTTCTTAGAGAGCGAGTCCGTCCGAATGCGGAGGACCTGTGGGCGTTTCTTCTTACAATGTCCGCACAGCGTGGCATGCGGTCCGCTCCGAAAGAATTCGGAAATTTACATACAACCAGAATAACCTCCCAATTGAGGTGTATAGAGAACCTACGGTACTTATGAGTTATCTGGGCGCCCGATTTTTTGATTGTATGCCTTAAGTTAAGGCATACAATCAGATGCGATGCGATGCGATATCGCATCGCATCGCATCGCATCGCATGCGACCATCGGATGCGATCACCCGATTTTTCCATAGGAATCAATGTTAAAATGGACTGAGTCCATTTTAACATGGAATTCAATGGGAAAAGGGGTCCTTTTCATACCCCTACTATCCAAGTGGGCATGGAGTTGGACATAAACCTGTGGCGAGCGTAGCGAGCCACCGAGCCCGAAGCGTGGCGAGCGAAGCGAGCCCCGCGAGGGGACGGTATTCTGTGTCCCCTCGCGGGGCTCGCTACGCTCGCCACGCTTCGGGCTCGGTGGCTCGCTACGCTCGCCACAGGTTTATATCCAACTCCATGCCCACTTGGATAGTAGGGGTATGAAAAGGACCCCTTTTCCCATTGAATTCCATGTTAAAATGGACTCAGTCCATTTTAACATTGATTCCTATGGAAAAATCGGGTCATCGCATCGCATCGCATCGCATCGCATCCGATGGTCGCATGCGATGCGATGCGATGTGCCCGATCCGACCCGATTTAGAAATCGGGCGCCCAGTTAACTCACAAGTACCGAACCTACTGCTAATGGCGCCACTCCACAATTTTATACATACAGATAGCGCAGGGCTTGTCGTTGCTGGGGATGGCGGAGGACTCGCCACCCGCCATCCCCCGCCCCTCGCCATCTGTATGTCGGAAGGGGACGCGCGTGCACGAGGTGCACGCGCGTCCCGTTCCGACGGTGCCTTTCCCCGGGTCCCCGCCGGCTTCCCCGGGTCCCCGCCGGTCCACACCGCCCCCCCGCAGCCCCCCGCAGCCCTGCCCGTCTCCCTGAAGCTGGAGACGGGCAGGACTGCACCCGCCGCGCCGCCTCGCCGCCCGGCTATTGAGACGCTCGTGCGTGGGAGACGCACGAGCGTCTCATTCAGCCAGAGCGCCAGATTGCTGGCGGATCGCCAGGGACACGGTCCTGGCGCTCCGCCAGCAATAATAAGGCCAGCTCCATCTGTACCTTGCTTACTTTTCCTAGCCAGCAGGGAAAATTGTTGAAAAGGCTGCCTTATATTGTATATATTGACTTACATATCTACCAACTCAAGGGCGAAAGTCTGGATTGGAATTGATATACACATTATATATATATATATATATATATATATATATATATATATATATATATTCGCTCTCTGACTGATGAGACACACAGTACTCTCCTTGAATTTAAATCTGGTGAAGACATCATTTGGATAGTTTATATATCCATCCTGAATTTTTGATATCCTGCCAGCCTACACCCGTTTCTAGGGTGTTTGATCCAATCCTGGTACACCTACCATTCGTGATAGAACACATGTTTTGATACCTTGTTACCTATGGGACGAAACGCGTAGGGTCTCTCGGAAGTGGTATCTCACATCAAATTTATGATGCGAACATCTGTATGAAATACATATTTTATATATTTTTTATTGTATGAAATAAAAACGTAGTGTTCAATAAAACTATTTTCTTCACCATACAAAGTCCCTGGAGTGCCATGCTGGGAGCTGTCGGCCGCAAGAAGTGTGATAGCTCCTTCCTGCAGTCTATTTCACATTCATAAAGGAACCCGGGCAGGTGTACTTCTCGAATGGAGTGACGGCTCTAATCCACGTATATATATATATATATATATATATATATATATATATATATATATGTGAACATACAGTATGTCCAAAATGCACTCACGGTTGCTATTAATCCTTTGGGTGGTGCTCCCATCAGGCTCGCATTTGAATATACGGTCCAAATCCACAGTTTCTCATAGAATCATGGCACTCACCAAAACAGCAGTAGATCAATGCTTTTTATTCCATCACAATAGTTGGTAGAAAGCCGATGTTTTGGACCTGTCCAGGCCCTTATTCATGGCAGTCCAACTCCCACATAAAAAAAATGCAACTGATTATATATATATAGCACTCAGGGCCCAAATGTGTGTGCTTTGTACCAGCCTGCCATCCAACGCCATGATGACTTATGCAGTGCATGCTTATGTTGCAAAGATGTGGCAATATCATCAGCTTTATTAAGTACAAGACACTATAATCACTGTACAGGGCTGCAAGGTACCCATCTAGAGTGTCTGAAGCTGCATAAACACTATGCGGCAAAGGCTGACAATGTTATTGTTAACAATTTCCCATGAACTGCCCAGAGCTACAGAATGAACGCATACCTCCTAACATTTGAAAATGTAAAAGAGGGACAGTATGCCGTGGCGAAGTCGCGGCGCACCAAAGGGGGTGTGGCTTACACCATATGTGGGCGTGGTTTGACCTGGCTGGACCATGATGGCTCCATCTGTATACAACATATATGGTCATCTATATATAAATATATCAAGCCACACATTATATATATATATATATATATATATATATATGTATACACATCCGGCACTCTGTCGATGGAAGGTTACTTGAACGGGTGCCCCCAAAGATTCCTCAGCACTATGCCCAGCAATCACATATATAGAGTAGAGAAGTGGCACTCACGTTCTTAAGAACGTGAGTGCCACTTCTCTACTATATATATATATATATATATATATATATATATATATATATATTTAATATAGTGCTTACTTACAGTCTTACTTACTATACTAATAATATAGTTAATTACAGCCTTACTATACTATACTAATAATAAAGCTTACTTACAGCCTTACTTACTATACTAATACTATAATTAATATAGCGCTTACTTACTAAATAGCCAGCCATACAGCCACTGCCATCCAGCCCATCTACATCCTCATGCACTGTGTGAGGGGTGTGTCTGGACGGCATGCTAGCATCCTGCGTCATAGAGGGGGGCATGTCCAAAGCAGAAAGCGCTCGGTGTCTCGGCAGTAGAATCCCACATCAGTTCTAGAGGGTGAACTGTCACAACAGTGTTCGGATAGCGTGCGCATGCGCCGAGCGGCAGCTATAGACTGCACAGCCGGGGATACATTCTGGCACTGATTATAGTAGCAGATACATACCTTCCGACCTCCCCACGCCCGCGGGACACTGTGGTCCGCGGGTGGGACAGCGGGACAGGCCCTGGAAAACGGGACTGTCCCGCTAAAATCGTGACAGTTGGGAGGTATGTGAACGATATAGTGCATATTCACTGAATGATTTCAAAAGATAAAGAGTTTAGTTTACCACTGACCATCCTGTTTTATGAAAAATGTATTTTTATCTTTCGTACACACTGAACGATATGCACCTATTCATAAATGACATGTACAAAATTGGACTGCATGTACAGAAGAAAAAAGAGGTTGATTACGACCCAATGGAGAGCGCATTATTATTATCATTTGTATACACTAAACGATTTTGCACGATAACATCGGTAACAATATAATTATCATGCGGATGTGTGTGCACTGCAGCAGAGATCCTGACTGTACAGTTTCATTCCAGGCATTTTGCCAGCAAGAAGCGGTGGTGGGCATTATTGCCACCCAAAGAGCCTTCGCTCTGATCAGCAGCATGGTCACACTCCCCAAGTTATGACCCTGTGTGCAGTACCAGCAGGGCATTTGACCAAATATTGTTCTTCATTATTATAGCAATGATTTTATTATAGAGTTTTACTTGTTTATTTTTTTTAATGAGAAATGCTAATAGTAGTTTGTTAGGATACATATTCAGTGTTGTGTGCTGAGCGATCTGTGCTGAGCTATCAGGGCGATGCTATATCACTCAGCACAAAGCTCCCATCGCCCCGTGTGTAGGCCCCATTACGTTATAGACAGAGTAGTGTTTGGTAAAGTTGATTATTTGTTGCTAGAATTTTTATTTATCCTAAACCATGTTGCTTTTACAAGACCATTTCCAGATTTCCTGGTAAATAGACATACAATTCTGTTTTGCACAGTGTGTAATATATAGACGTAGACACATTTTTTGGCACTCTTCCACTCTTCTGAGGAACCCGTGTTTTTCACTGAAAGAACTTGAAAGTGACAAAAGGAATTGGCATCCAGAATTGTTTATTCCATTTTGAATCGACATTAGACTTCACATTAGATTTTTAATTCAACAGAATATTTTAACTAATAAAACAAATGTAAATGGCATAAACAAATATGATGGGATCTGTAACCAAATATGTTGTTGCACAATCTTTAAAGTTAATCACTGTAATAAAGTGATTTATGTATCTCTCTGTAGCTGTCAAAATAACACGTAATCACAGCAATAAAGCGTTTTCTGTAGCTCCCTGTAGCTGTCAACGGGAAGTATGGGTCAATCAATTGTTCCAGCTGTCTCAGGTTTGATAGGTGCCTTCTCCAGCCGTATGGGATAAATGTACTAAGTTTTATTAAATATGTGATGTTGCCCACAGCATCCAATCAGATTTATATCTATTTTATATCTTCTAGAAGGTGCTTAATAAATAAAAAGTAGAATCTTATTGGTTGCTATGGGCAACATCACGTCTCCAATAGAACTCCTATCTTATTAAATGTAGCCCTATGTTTCAGCTTTCCATTGCCTTTGCCCTGGCTGTACTAACACATATACTGTACTATAAGCCTTGTTGTCATGGTGATATAGGTGATGAGCTATAACTATGCAGTACATAAAAACAATGGGTCAACATCTGATTTTTGGCCTTAAAATGCAATAGTGAGAGGAGTAATAAATTCTTACTCTAAAATAACCTTATTTTAATAACACACATTTAATTGATTTTATTGAAAAATTTCCTAATTAAAAAATAAGTTGCTTCAGGGCCACACCAGGATTAGGGCCCCTGCTTGAAGTACCCAATATCTGTGACTGACACTAGGCAGTATGTTTCCCTCGATACTGCCATGATAGTCTTGATAGTCTTCATTGTGGCAATCTCGTGCCAGCCACAACAAAGCAGCACCAATACATAAGCAAGCAAAGCCTCCTTCGTGTTTCACAGTAGGTACTGTAAGGCGTTATTTTATTTTACAGCTTCTTTTTTTACATTTGTGAACATAGAGCTAATGTGATTTGGAAAATGATACAGTTTTGATTTATCTGTCTAAAAGATATATTTACAGAACTATTACATTTACATATACATTTGAGAACATTTCAGTATGTTTCACATATTTTTTTTTCAAAAGAGGAATCCTCTTAGGTTTTCTTCTTCTTTGGAAACCATTGTCACTCAGAAAGTGATGAATGGTGTAATCAAACACTGACATACGGTACAGTACCTTGATCTTGGAGTTCAGCTTGTATATCTTTATAAGTTTTCCTTGCCTATTTATTTACCATTCTTACTATCCTTCTGTTTACTCTGGGGTCAAAATTCCACTAGTGGCCGCTTTCAAGGAGGTGGCTACAGTCCCATTAACTTTAGACCTCTTAATAATATTTCCAACTGTATTTAAAGGAACAGCAAGCTGTTTGGACATGATCTTATAGCCTTTTTCTTTAGCATACTCATCTACCTTTCTCTTTTTAATCTCCTCAGATAATTCTCTCCATTGCATTCTCTGGTCCATGCTCAGTGTGGTCCACATGATGATACCGAATAGCAGAAGGATTACTTCTTTCCATTTAAATAGGCTTAAATATGACTAGAAGATTGAATACATGTATGGTGCTAATACAAGAAAGAAATTAGTTTGAAATATCACTATTATCCAATTGAATATTATATTTTCAAATCTGTTCATGCTATTTTAGCAAATCATTGGAGTAAAATAAAAAATGTATCTGTATTTCTTTGCTGTATCTCAGTTTCTTTGCTGTATGCTATGAAATAACTAGAAAAGGCATGTAGGTTTACAAGATAATTTTTTTTTAAATAACTTCACTTAGAATGAAGCATTGGTTGAGTGGGCTTTAAGGGTACCAATACGTTTGTCCACTTTAAATGTTATGTATAATTCATTACTCTTTTTCCTTAAAAGAGTCACTACTTTCTTGAATAAAGAAACTCTACTTATTTATTATTTGTGCCTGGAACAATCCTCTTTACATCTCTGATAAAAAAGGAACCAACACAGCATGGATGATTACTCATTAAAGTACATGAACAATCCATATTACACTTTTACACCACCTGTCAGGGTGCTATACAATTCTGGGAGCAACAATCAATAGTAAAATTATCCACAAGTTATCTCAGTGGTTTGGAACAAGAAACCCACATGAAAGCACTACAAAACCCACTCGCGAGTGCCGTGTCAGAACTCCTCTACTCAAAGTTCACAATATGCCACACAGTAGTAGCCTCAGGGGTCCCGATGCAATGCAGCTGCTGAAAAAATGATTCTGCCTCTGCACAAGACCTTACTACTTTGGAGCTTCATGCACTGGGTATGCTCATGGCTTAAAGAAAAACACATTGCGAAAATATAAAATGAAGTTTAAGGTTCTATCTGCTAATCGAAACACCACACTGGGCAATTGAAGGTTTCAGCTGTCAGAGCAGTCACCTCTTGGCCTTCAAAACTATCTCGGAATTAGTAATGAAAACTTTACACCCAGAAACAATACTAGAGACTCTCCTTGAGTTTTCAGAAGGAATAATGATGCAGTAATAGTAAAGATTCTAGACAAAACCATAGCAAATCAGTTCATCTATGGATTGAATTTGGGAACAGTAAAACAGAATTGCGACTATTGAGAATGCATCTCTTGAATAATTACTTTCTGGATCTCAAGGAAGCTGCTGCCAATGAGGTCAGGCCTAATTTGATTCAATAGGTAGTCTTCCCAAAATGCTAGGTTTCCACAAGATAAAACAGCCTTTGGAAACAAACCTCTTACTGTAAGTCATGGAAATACAATGCTATCAAAAGATATGTGGTTACATGTAATAGCCTGTGCAAAGCAGGAAGTGTGGGATTTTGTGCAAGTCAGATACGTAAAGCGACAATATTTAACATGGCAAAACAAACCTGGTATTGCCGTGTAAATTATTGCTTTAGAAATCTAGCCAGACTAACATGAAATGACACATTTTCTGCTTCTTACAATGAATTACATTTGGCCCTTGGTCATATAGAGCACTCAAACCAGTGATGTGATGTAAATGTCTGAGGTGTCCCTGGCTAGTACCAAAGCCATATTTACACACAATATATGAGCCAAAGGTTTCATGTGGGTATTATATACAGGAACAGCAGTATATACTGCTGGAAATGTAGGGAGTTTTGATAAGATATGTGCGGAAGGTAGCCAGGTGAGGCACTGCCTCAACTGCCATAGACTTTTTACTCCACAGTCTTGACTAGAAAAATTATTAGAATCATACAAATAAGACATTTTTAACATATTCTTTGTATTTTCCATATCATCTACATACATGTCTAGTGTCTGTGAGTCTCCAAAACACTGCCTTCTGTTGGCAGAGAGTGAAACTACATCTCTTTCTAACACATACACAAACACAGAAGGAATCAGACTAGCTTTCGAAGCTTTTGCTTTTGATTTACAGTATACTGTATATTCAAAACTCCAGCATATACGTGAGTATGCCAGGAAAGGTTCTGCCTCACCTGCCTTATCCCCCAACACATCACTGACTCATGTTACCAATTCTTCTCAGGCTTGAAAAAAGGTCCAATGGAGGACTTACCGTTGGTATGGGAATAGCCAATATGTGCAGGGAAATACCATATTTTTACAAGCTCCAAAGTATTGATCCTTTGGAGCAAAGGTGTTACAGTCTAGGGGGTAAATTTAATAAGATGGGAGTTCTATTTAGGATGGCATGTTACAAATAGAAACCTGTCAGATTCTATTATCTTCTAAAAGGTGCTATATAAATTAGAAGTAGAATCCAATAGGTTGCTATGGGCAACATCCCATTGTCAATAAAACTCCTTAGTAAATTTACCTTGTCAAATGACAAATGGGAACCACCTTAGTGTGGTTGGTGGAGACTGACAAAGACATCTCATCTGCCATGGGTGCAAATGAAATGCACATATGGAAAAAAAACATGGCTACGTGGATAATGGGGGAACTCAGCCCCAAAAGCAGGGGTGGGGAAACTCCGGCCTGTGGGTCGTAAACGACCCCCGAAGCCAGTTTTTGAGGCCCGATCACGCGATAGCCATCCGGCATCCAGACCAGCAGCACTGAAGAGCAGCCGGGCACCAGCTGCAGTTATTGATTGGCAGCCGGATGGGAGATACTGTTGGTCCAGCCCCCGAAAGACCTTTCCAACATTACAAATGGCCCTTACATAAACAAGTCTCCACCTGCCTGCTTCAAGGAAAAATGGAAGAGAATCAGATTGTCTCTCCTCCAAATATGAGGTATTCAATTGATTACCAGCAATGAAATTGGTAATTGGGAAGCAGATGTGCGATAGTAAAGACCTTTAATCATCATCAAGGATGCCTCATGATACCACTATCATCTTGAGGATGAACATTTTTCAAAAAAACATTTTTCATCCTTTTCCAGAATAGAGAGTAATACAAGGTCAACATGCCAGAACAACAAGTCTTATAAAAAAGTGCAAAGTGCATATCACAGATAATAAAGCAATTGTCCTATAGCCAAACAAGGAGACAATTATTTGAGGAAAGGACAATTGTGGCCCACAGAGCTAAATCTTTGATTTTTTTTATTGAACCTTGCCTAATAACTAATAAATATGATGTGGTGGTAACCTGTGCCTTGATGATGGTTAAATAACAGATGAGTTCCAATTAAGTTATCAAGTCCGTGCAACCATTCAGTCAAACTTCACCATTATCACCCTACAGCTAAATTGACATGGGTCATTTTTTGAAAATGTATTGAACCCAAAGATGGAGGTGGTTCAAAAAAGTATAAGTGCTTTGAGAGACCTTGATAATGGAGTGGAGGCCAACATGTGTCCAGGACAGTATTATCTATAATGCTGACTAGTCCATCAAAACAGTTATGTTTACATTTTTAAAAAGAACAAATTGCAGCCAACATGTACAAGCACATGTCAGAATTTCAAAAGAGAAAGAAAACCAATAATGATTGCACTGTGAGAAAATAGGTCAGCACAGACATTATTTCAATTGGGTATTGGCCTCCCTGTGAATACTGAAAGTGTAAATCATGGCATAAGCTACAGTATGCTTCCCAAATATCTGCCTTTGAATTGGAGATGGACACTGACATGCCCTAAAAACCTGAAAACCTTGAGGACCGACCATTGCTAAATTTGGCCTTGCTGGTGGGCAGACATTTAAATTGGGGACAATGACTGTGTTTACATGTAAAAGCTGAGGACTCTCCAAGTTGTGAGGGAAAACCATTAGGCTTCCAGTCAAATATCTGGGTTCCTTCATTTATTACGGTAGATTTTCTCGGTTATAAAATGGTGAACTAGATTTATATAAGTATAGTAGACAAATGAGACATATTAAAGATATGTCTCCTTTTCCATATGTTTTATGAATGTTTTAATAATCTCATCCCAAGATAACACTTCAGGTCCTCCTTGCCAGTTGCCAGAGATTTGCTATAGTCTTTAGAATCAGTCTAAAAATAATAGACTTTTACATCTACAAATCCATGTGCAACTTACTCAACTCTTTGACATTTTTGCTCCACCAGTGACATCTTATTTATCTTTGATCTGAGATCTTACATTTACTAAAGCATTTAAGAATTTATTCATTTCACTCACATTTATAGCACTTGAAATCTCAATCCATTAGCCAAACATTGACCACTTTCAAACAAGTCTTCAAGCTTCCCTTGAGCATTCTCCTTTTTTTATTATCCATCTTAGGGCAGTAGTAGAACTGTCGCTAATGTGACTTAACTCTTTAAGTAAGAGTATGAGGTGATTGTGTGCTTTTAAGGATTGTGTAATTTACATTTTATAAAAATGTAATTTGTGTGTGTCTTGGTAATAAAAAATCATCAAAAAAGCGTCAGCCATTATTGCAAAAATATTTATGCTAGCTAGACTTATAATTACATTAAGAGTGTGGAGCTATATTTTTTGAAGTGATGCAAATTTATAATTTTAATTACATATGTTTTCACAAGTCACTTGCAATATCAAATATCTAATAACAGTCTTATTAACTTTTTATTTTACCCAGTTTTGCTTAAAAGTATTAAAAAAGTGGTGCCTTTATAATCTGAGAATCATTCTAATTGGTGATAAAGTGTGTGGCTGTAGGCTCTGTAAAGAGTAATGGCCAGATGTATCAAGCTTCGAAAAGGGATAAAGTGGAGAGTGATAAACAATCAGCCAATCAGCTCCTAACTGCCATGTTATAGGCTGGGTTTTAAAAATGACAGCTAGGAGCTGACTGGCTGGTGCATTACCACCTTCCACTTCATCACCTCTCCAGGCTTAATACATCTGCCCCTGAAGGTGTATACACAAGTGGCCTGATTCAGGTTCACTCGCAAAGTACATTTGGTTTCCTAATGGACAAAATAATGTGCACTGCAGGTGGGGCAGATGTAACATGTGCAGAGAGAGTTACATTTCGATGGGGTTTGTACTTCAAACTGAATATATATATATATATATATATATATAGAAGAAAGGGTTTTTGACTCTGAGTTGCGCTGGGTTGTGTGTGCAGCACCACCAAAATTCCTCCTGTTAGTGAGGAACGGTGTAGTAATCAGGGAAGTGGGGGGTGATTGGGGTGAGCTACCTAGTATAGAAACTGTACCTCCCAATAAAACATTACAATTTCAAAACAGAATACACATTTCTGAAATAGTGTTCTTGTATTTGAGGATGTTCCCAATGAATAAGCTCAGTCCATCTCTGGGTAAATAGTTATTTTATTGGTGAAGAAACCCGACGCGTTTCGTCTCTAAGACTTCATCAGGGGTAAGAACCAATGGGTGAGTGGATTTTGTGTGGCTGGTCCTATTTGAAGTTTCTGCTGATCACAGCTGATGCAAATAAAATAAATATCACCAAGTCCTTCTTGATGGGGCTCAATTAAATGGAAATTTCTGAGTTGAGAGTCTAGTGTAGGTTCTTATCAAGAACAATATCAGGACGCTCTCTCTGCAGTATCCTCCTCGCTCTGCATTCAAAATGAGAATTTTGAATGCATAGCGAGGAGGATACTGCAGAGAGAGCGTCCTGATATTGTTCTTGATAAGAACCTACACTAGACTCTCAACTCAGAAATTTCCATTTAATTGAGCCCCATAAAGAAGGACTTGGTGATATTTATTTTATTTGCATCAGCTGTGATCAGCAGAAACTTCAAATAGGACTAGCCACACAAAATCCACTCACCCATTGGTTCTTACCCCTGATGAAGTCTTAGAGACGAAAACGCATCGGTTTCTTCACCAATAAAAGAACTATTTACCCAGAGATGGACTGAGCTTATTCATTGGGAACATCCTCAAATACAAGAACACTATGGCCCTTATTCTGATCGGTGCGGCCGGAGCCGCATATGCGGCTCCGACCGCACAGACGAATCCCCGCCTTGCGTACGGATCGCCACCTCCGTCCGTACGCGGATATGTGGCGATCCGTATGAAAGTGGACGGGGATACGCCTCCTCCACCTTGGGAGCAGCCCCTGCATTCGATGGTCGCCGAACATCGAATGCAGGGCCGCACGCTCCACCAGGTCCCGCAACACAAGACCACACGGACACTTGTCCGTGTGAAATCTTGTATTGGGGCGGGCAGCTGACATCCGGCGATGTCAGCTGCCCGCCCCCTACACGCGCGTCATGGCCTCATTACCATGCATACGCCCCGCGTTTGCATGGGAACGCCCATGAAACGCGGGGCGTATGCATAGGGAAATGAGGCTAAGTAGCCCCTCACGCCCCTATCCGCCCCCTTTGCGGCGGTCAAAAAAAGTGTGCGGCGATTTCGCCTGCACATGCGCAGAGTGCCCTCTGCACATGCGCAGAGCGAAAACATCGGCGGAACGGCCGCATGCGGCCGTTTCCGAACCGATCAGAATAAGGGCCTATTTCAGAAATGTGTATTCTGTTTTGAAATTGTAATGTTTTATTGGGAGATACAGTTTCTATACTAGGTAGCGCACCCCAATCACCCCCCACTTCCCTGATATATATATATATATATATATACATATATATATATATATATATATTGCAGTGTAAAAATAAAGCAGTGAGTATTTACCCAGCACAGAAAAAAAATAGCTCACCCAAATCTACATTGACTCTCTCTGCACATGCTACATCTGCCCCACCTGCAGTGCACATTGTTTTGTCCCATAGCAAACCAAATGTGCTTTGCGGGTGAACCAGAATCACCCCCTAGGTGCGATTTTTATTATGCAATTTCCCCAAAGCCAGGAACCATTGATTTTTTACTACATTTCTGCGCAATTTTGACTATATTTATGTTTGATTTGACTGTCCTCCTCCTGCTTGCTCCCCTCCCTGCTGTGTGCACATCGGAGACTCAGGTCTGCTCTATCCTGGAGCTCTCACCTCCGTGAGTGTCGGTGGGGGCATGTGATGGTAACAAATCTGTTGCTGTCAATCTCTCACCACAGTGGGGCTCGCTGGTGGAGCTCAATTGGTTGTTTCAATGGTCACAATAGCCAATAACTGGGTCCAGGGCTATAGAATCCAATCATGAACATGAGAAATTAATCTCAAGGGTTAAAATGAGGGGAAATCACAAAGTCGGTCCTCACAATGGGGTCCCGCTGCTGCCAATGGATGAGGGGTACAGGAATGCCACCACTGTGGACAGGGCTGCCAAGAGAAATCCTGGGCCCCGGTACAACAGCGTCACGGGGCCCCCCTGGAGTGGCGAGCAACAGAAAAGAGGTGTGGCCATTAAAGGATATAGGGGTGTGTACCACACCATATACCCTTTATGCAACACAATAGTAGATCCCTTATACTTGCCCCTTACACATTATGCTACACAAAATTCAAATCGATTACTTGCCGCCCCGTTCGTATGCAGCAGTGTGGACAAAAGCGTGGGGTGGTGGATATGGGTTGCGCCCATGGGAGTAAGGGGTCGTGGCCATGGATGGGCAGATAGCGGCAGGGTCCCTACGGAGGATGGAAACTAGGTAATAGCTCCCATCCTCCGCAAGGACCCCACTGCTGTCTGCCCATCCGTCACAGGGACCCTCTGCCCCCCTGCGCTGCCCAGACCCCTATGCCATACAGCAGGGGTGGCCAGCCCACGGCTCCTCTCCCCAAGATCTGTGACTGGCACGATCATCCCCATTTGAAGCGCCGCCTCTGGAGTATAAGGATCCCAAGCTCACACACGCAGCAGGGAAAGCGGCAACAGTTCTGGCAAGAAGCAGCAGATGCCACTACTTGCAGTATCGCCGAGCTGAGCTGCCGGTATCTGCTGTGTCCCCCAAAGCTACAGATCCGGCGCCAAGAGCAGCTGCATTGTGATGGCCAGCGGTATGTGCACCTGGAGGGAGAGGGGGGATTGTGTCCATTAAACCTCTTTCATCTCATGTGATCCTGGGCAGCATGGTCCCACCCAGATCGCATTCCATATATGATCCGTCATAAATGGGCCCCATGTAGCCTGTTCCCTTCACACACATTGGAGGTCATTCTGATTGACCACAAAGCTGCAAAATTTGCAGCTTTGCGGGTCATCTAAATACCTCAGATTTCACGCATGCGAACGGATGTTTTACATCATCATCGATTTGCAGCTTGTGTGCAGGGCAGTGCGGTCGCCGACCATCAAATGATTTCTCAAGCGCTCGCAGATCTAAGTCAGTCTCTGCTGTCTTAGATCTGTGGCGCTCCTGTACGAGAAGAGGTGGGCAGCTGACATCCAGTGACATCAGCTGCCCTCCCCCGGCACCCACGTCATGGGAGTTCCCATGGGCGCAAACCATATCCACCACCCCACGCTTCCATCCACACTGCTGCATGCGATCTGGGCGGCAAATAATCGGTTTGCTCGCTCACACAAAGTGGCTGCACATGCACAACATCGCTCCCCTGTGTGACCGTGCGGGGGAGCGAACCAACCTGAATGAGGGCCATAGCCTGTTACACACACACATAGCCTGTTCCTTCACACATACAGTACATAGCCTGTTACACACACACACACACACACACATATACATACATAGCCTGTTACACACACACACACACACACACACACACACACACATACATAGCCTGTTACACACACACACACACACACACACACACACACACACACACACACATATATACATACACAGCCTGTTCCTTCACACATACAGAACATAGCCTGTGTTACACACACACACATATATATATATATATATATATATATATACAAAGCCTGTTACACACACACACACATAGCCTGTTACACACACACACATATAGACATACATACATACATAGCCTGTTACACACACACACACACATAGGGCGGGATGTACTAATGCTTGCCGCCGCGGAAGTTGTCTTTTATCTCCGCGTTCCTGCGTTCTCGAATGCACTAAAGTAGCGGTGGTTTTGTTCTGCTCTTCAGTAGCCCGTCGGGGAGTATCGCGGGACACCCGCGATGAGACTTCCTCCTCATAGACGGCTGAGTAGAATTGTCACGGCTCACATGCACTAACAGCTGCACTGTTTGCTAAAAGCGATTAAAGCAGTGGGCATTAACGCCACAATAAGCTGGCGAATTTCCTTATTATTTTCTTGTATTATTTGTCTACAGCATATTTATTTGTATATAATATATATATATATATATTTATATATATATATATATATATATATGTATGTAATATTGCCAGCACTGGTACTTGGTGGATGGATAGGAGGATGTAAGGATGTAATTAAGTATTCTTTCATATTGGGTTATACAGAACCCTTTGACATTTTGCAAATCCCTTAAGGTACCGTGACCATCAACAAGTGCGCACTGCGCATGACGGCAAGGAAATAAACCTGCGCATGCGCAGTACAAAAAAAAACACACCATGACGGACGCACTGTCCGCAACTCCAGCAGGGAAGTCTGAAGTTTAGAGCATGAGGCGGACGAAGATGCACCAGGCAAACATAACGCAGCGTACAACAAACGTTAGGTAGGCGAAAAAATAATAATAAATTGCGAAATTTAGTACATCCCGCCCTACGCCTGTTACACACACATATATACATACACAGCCTGTTACACACACACATATACATACATACAAAGCCTGTTACACACACACACACATACATAGCCTTTTACACACACACATATATATACATACATACAAAGCCTGTTACACACACACACACACACACACACACACACACATACATAGCCTGTTACACACACACACACACACATAGACATACATACATAGCCTGTTACACACACACACACACACACACACACACACACACACACACACATAGCCTGTCACACACACATATATACATACACAGCCTGTTACACACACACACACACACATATATACAAAGCCTGTTACACACACACACACACACACACACACACACAGCCTGTTACACACACACACACACACACACACACAGCCTGTTACACACACATATATCCATACATACACAGCCTGTTACATACATACACACACACACACACACACACACACACACACACACACACACACACACACACACAAGCTTTTTGTCTGTTACCCCTGTCCATAGCCATGCATTGCGGGCGGCATTACCTTTTGTAACAGGAACTTGGAGCAGGAGCAGGACAGCCATCGCTGACCATCGCTGACCGGGCTTAGGCAAATTCGGGGGCGTGGCCTAATCGCGGACCCGTGGCCACGCCCCCTTTTTAAAAAACCCGATTTTTTTTTTTTGTCGGGACCCGGGCCCCCCTGGCAGGCCCGGGCCCAGGTAAAATGTACCCGCCCCCCCTGCCTCTCGGCGGCCCTGACTGTGGATCCGGACTGGACCGCTGCCGCCGAGAGGTGAGGTTTGCAGATTGGGGTTGGTGGTGGTGCCGCGGGTGGGGGGGAATGGTGCTTCCGCTGGTGGGGGAGGGGGGTCAGGGGTGCCAATGGGTGCAGAAGGCGGGGTCCTGCTGCGTCCTCATGGTGGATTCTGCGGCGTCCTCATTTGCTCATAAGGCCCTGCTCATCTGCCCATGGTCACACATGAGGGAGATGAGCAGGAGCTTCTAAACGACTGGTCTCAATTATCTGACAGGTCCGTTCTGAATCTTGGGCAGATTCAGAACGGCGGGGCCGCGCATTCAAATTGCTGTGTGGGCTACACACACGGTGATTTACATGCGTTTTTAGGCATTGTCTGAGTGATTTAGTAAAATCGCTCAGAAAATGCCTGAATGTCATCAAGTGTGTAGTGCCCATTAGTTTTGAAACACCTCATATGGCCTGTGAAACAACCTCTATGTGAAACCTATTCCACAGTCAAAATTGAACAACCCCTGATGAAGTCATATATTGACAAAACGCTTTGGATTCTATGTCTACTATGAAAATATTCCATCTACGCTCAAAAATTGACGGAAATAATGTAACAGAACATCTGCCATTAAGTAAAATTTGATCAACTTTTATGAACTTTTTATGAAAATAAATACTCAAGGACTTTGGGACTTTTTATTATTATTGTTGAGTGCCAATCAAGGATATATATTAATAATACCTGCCCTCAGGACGCCATCTCACCATTGTGGTTGTATTCTTTGTTGTTTCCAATACAACAGGAACTGTGTGAGATACTGAACTGTACTACTGCCTTTTTCAACTCAATATACAGTATATAAATATATATATATATATATATATATATATATATATATAGAGCTGTGTGCGAGCCGGCACTCCTTTGCTGATTGTAAGGTGCCCCGGGTGCCATCCAAAGAATAATGGACAAGTGGAAATAAATGGCGTCACTCCAGGGACTTTCAGTCAAATATTTTATATATAGAAAAAGGTCAACACCAACATGTCAAAGAAGTCGACGTTTCAATGTCACCTGGACATTTTTCTCAAGACAAGACATGCAGGTTAAATCAAGTGAACAACAAGAAATACAATGCTTAAATGTGCGCTTACCTGACACGGTCCGCCCGGCGGCCGGGTGCACGCCGTTACGCCCCCAACACTGGGGAGTCCCGGAGTGCTGACGTCAACTTCCTGCCCCCGTTGCCCGGGAGACGCATGAAGCCGACGTCCCCAGCGGCCGGACGTCATTCCGCAGGTTACAGTGCAAAGGGAGAGAAAACATGATACACTAAACAACTGTGCAAAAAACATGCCGCAGAACTGCATACCTTTTTCTATATATAAAATATTTGACTGAAAGTCCCTGGAGTGACGCTATTTATTTCCACTTGTCCATTATTCTTTGGATGGCACCTGGGGCACCTTACAATCAGCAAAGGAGTGCCGGCTCGCACACAGCTCTATACACCAGGACCACCACGGTGATCCAACCGGAGCAAGGCACCCACTATATTTTACAGTGCGCAATTACCAGGCTTGATTAGCCCGTGGATTACAGTATGGAGAGTTCTTCCCAACCCCCAGCTGGCTGTCGCACTATGCCGGCCACTAAGGGATTGCTGCACAGCATCAGCGATGCGGAAGCACAGCAGATCCTGTTTGATAACACAGACGATGACTTGACCCCCGATATATCATTGGATGACATTATGAATCAAATGTTTCAACTGAAAAAGAGGGAGGTGGACTATCTTCTACATGGCTCATCACTATCCAAATACTTCCGGCAGCACATGATTAATCAGGGATTTCATATCAGAAATACCCCTGCTATCGGCAGATTCAACCCTGATTTTTGTGCAAAATGGATTGGAGTATTAAATAAATGCAGCCTAGACCTCATGCTTTTAGTAATTGAGGAGTCAAAGAGGGAGCTTGCAGTGGTTAAAGATAAAATCGATAAATTGGAAACACTACACCAAATCCCCATGATACAGACATCAAACCCCGACTGGCAGTGTAATTTAACAATCAGGGTGGAAAATTACAGAAAAGAACTACTCAAGTTCAAGGCCAGCAAATTCACCACGGTTTCTAGAGACTATGATGAAAACAAGGTTTACAGATGGCTCATGGGGGGAGAACCAGGGCCACAAAATTACAATAAACAGGGCCCCTATGGGTATCGTCGTAGACGAGAAAACCGTGCAAGGGATACGGCAACTTCCAATTCGGATAGCGATTTTAGAGTACAAGAGTCCGACGAAGCTCCCCGCAGGACAGAAGTCCCTTTAGAGCAACCAGGACCATCAAGCCTAAAAGCACGGCCACCCGCAGGAGCGGCCAAAATCAGAGGGCAAAGAGAGCTGAAAGCCCTAATGAGGAGCTAATATGTAATCTATCTTCATATACCTTAAAACCGGATGTAATGGCCATTCTCAAAAAAGGCTTATCATTCATTCCCATAAATTCCCATAATGAGCTGCAATGGCGGATAGATCGCCATAGATTTGATTGTCACCTCCGATTGAAAGAACACTTCCAATATTCCGAGTTAACAGGGGCCACCAACCCAGTTCAAAAATTCATCCAGTCCAGGAAAAGCTCCAAATTCGATCCAGTCTCTTCCAACACTTCAATTCCCACCTTCTCTAGATTGGTGGACGATTCTGTGTCAAAATATAACTCAGCGACTAAAATCACCCATCATAATTTAACCCGAGAAGAACGTAGTGCCTTAACGATCTGGCTGGATATCGACATATAGTAATTCGGTCGGCCGACAAAGGGGGAGCAATAGTCGGTCAAGATTTGAGCGACTATAAAGCTGAAATTGATCAACAGCTCAGTGACACCGCAGTATATGATAAACTACCCACCGACCCCACCAGTAACTACAAGCGTGAACTGGACACCTTACTGATGGACGCCACCCAAAGGCAACTCATTCACAAGGATCTGGCCAAAGCCCTGACGCAGCAGTTCCCGGTCATTCCCGTCATCTACACTGTACCCAAACTCCATAAAAATCCCACCAAGCCACCGGGCTGGCTGATCATTTCGGCCAACAACTCTCTTTTTCAACCCATTTCAAAATTTCTCGACATCTTGCTTCAACCATATGTTCAACAGCAACCCACTTATGTTAAGGATACCACAGATTTCCTCCTCCGGTTACAACAGGTCACGCATATTCCAGAAGACACAGTGCTGGTAACGTTAGACGTATGCAGCCTGTACACGGCTATTCCCCAGACAGCAGGAGTGGCATCGGTGGCAAATTTCTTAAGAACACAAAACATCAGTGAGTTTGACCATAATTTATTTGTGAAACTGTTGACATTAACCCTAGAACGTAATTATTTTCTGTTCAATGGAGCCATCTACCAGCAAAAAATTGGGTGCGCAATGGGGAGCCCGGTAGCTCCAAGCCTCGCGAACATTTTTATGTTCGCTGAGGAAAATGAGAAGTTCTTAAGCGTTGACCATATTTCCCAGCACATGCTATTATATTGTTGAGTTATCGACGAATTATTTAGTTTATGGACAGGCCCTACCGCAGTACTCGAGGAACATATCCAGGCGATCAACATCAGCACCAGTCCCATCAAGTACACATATAACATCCAGCGGGAATCAATCGAGTATTTGGATGTACAAGATTCTCTACAAAATAGGAATTTACTGACCAAATATATGCAAAACCTACCGACCGCAATACTCTACTGTTGGGGTCGAGTCACCACCCGAAGCCTCTTAAACGAGGTACACACTTAGCAGCCCTAGAAAGCACTAACACAGTGGTGGAGAAATTTGTAATTAGAGGGTACAACCTCAAACAATTACAAACCCTCCAAAAAGAAGTCTTGGCTATACCACGGGCAGATCTATTAAAACCGAAAGTCAGCCATGAACAAAACGTGTTGCCGTGGAAACAACAATTCTCTACGTCCAGCCCCGTAGTACAGAGGGCTACAACAGCGTTGTGGCCCATCGTCAAGACTGACGCATCCCTACCTGGATTACAAAATAGAAGACCTATGGCCTGTTACACCCGAGGCCGTAATATCAAGGACAGAGTGGTCCATACCGATATAACAGGTTTCGATGCCCCACCACCCCCACATAATTTCTTGTCTAAACTCCCAGGATGCTACAGATGTCTGAGCTGCACGACCTGTAAAAATCTGGTGGTGTGTAAAACGTTCCACCATCCCATTACCAAAATCAGCATCCCTATCAGACATGTACTCACCTGTCTGACGACACACGTTATCTATTTACTATATTGTCCCTGTCATCTACACTATGTAGGCAAGACCATCCGCACCATTCGTGACAGGATGGCCTTGCATCATTCAGCTATCTCCAATGCCATCAAATCCAAGACAGCGGACCAGCCAGTGGCTCGCCACTTTTTGGAAGCGGGCCATTCCATCAGTGACCTTAAATTCATCCTTATTGACTATGTCCCCCCCTTCCACACGGGGCATTGCTCAAATTGGAGTCACGATGGATTTATAGGTTGCAGACCAGCAAACCACTGGGGCTGAATGAGAGATTCAACTGGAGTGTGCTATATAAATTTATTTGTACCCAGACAGGAGTCCAATTGTGTGTTGTACATTTTCTGCATTTCCCCACCAGGGCTTTTTGCCCGCATAGATGCCGCAGCTATGCAGTTCTGCAGCATGTTTTTTGCACAGTTGTTTAGTGTATCATGTTTTCTCTCCCTTTGCACTGTAACCTGCGGGATGACGTCCGGCGGTTGGGGACGTCGGCTTCATGTGTCTCCCGGGCAACGGGGGCAGGAAGTTGACGTCAGCACTCCGGTACTCCCCAGTGTTGGGGGCGTAACGGCGTGCACCCGGCCGCCGGGCGGACCGTGTCAGGTAAGCGCACATTTAAGCATTGTATTTCTTGTTGTTCACTTGATTTAACCTGCATGTCTGGTCTTGAGAAAAATGTCCAGGTGACATTGAAACGTCGACTTCTTTGACATGTTGGTGTTGACCTTTTTCTATATGCAGTATAAAATATTTGACTGAAAGTCCCTGGAGTGACGCCATTTATTTCCACTTGTCCATTATTCTTTGGATGGCACCCGGAGGAAAGGAGTGCCGGCTCGCACACAGCTATATATATATATATATATATATATATATATATATATATATATATATATATATATATAGTGTAGGTGGGCGGACCGGCACTCGCTCCCGGCTGTGCAGCCTGCTCCGGTGCCTTCCAATACGAAGGATGCAGACTTGAAAGAACAGCGGCGGCACTCGGAGACTGGTACAAAATAACTTTTATCAACGCATCAAACTGTGCAAAAAGACCGACGTTTCGGGGGAGAACCCCGTTCTCAAGGTGCAGAAGTGACACTTCTGCACCTTGAAAACGGGGTTCTCCCCCGAAACGTCGGTCTTTTTGCACAGTTTGATGCGTTGATAAAAGTTATTTTGTACCAGTCTCCGAGTGCCGCCGCTGTTCTTTCAAGTCTATATATATATATATATATATATATATATATATATTTATATACTGTATATTGAGTTGAAAAAGGCAGTAGTACAGTACAGTATCTCACACAGTTTCCTGTTGTATTGGAAACAACAAAGAATACAACCACAATGGTGAGATGGTGTCCTGAGGGCAGGTATTATTTATATATATCCTTGATTGGCACTCAACAATTATAATAAAAAGTCCCAAAGTCCTTGAGTATTTATTTTCATAAAAAGTTCATAAAAGTTGATCAAATTTTACTTAATGGCAGATGTTCTGTTACAGTATTTCTGACAATTTTTGAGCCTAGATGGAATATTTTCATAGTAGACATAGAAACCAACGCGTTTTGTCAATATATGACTTCATCAGGGTTGTTCAGTTTTGACTGTGGAATAGGTTTCACATAGAGGTTGTTTCACAGGCCATATGAGGTGTTTCAAAACTAATGGGCCCTACACACTTGATGACATTCAGGCATTTTCTGAGCGATTTTACTACATCACTCAGAAAATGCCTGAAAACGCATGTAAATCACCGTTTGTGTAGCCCACACAGCAATTTGAATGCGCGGCCCCGCCGTTCTGAATCTGCCCAAGATTCAGAACGGACCTCTCAGATAATTGAGACCAGTCGCTCAGAAGCTCCTGCTCATCTCCCTCATGTGTGGCCATGGGCAGATGAGCAGGGCCTTATGAGCAACTGAGGACGCCGCAGAATCCACCATGAGGACGCAGCAGGACCCCGCCTTCTGCACCCATTGGCACTCCTGACCCCCCTCCCCCACCAGCGGAAGCACCGTCCCCCCCCCACCCGCGGCACCACCGTCGACCCCCATCTGCAAACCTCACCTCTCGGCGGTAGCGGTCCAGTCCGGATCCACAGGGGTGGCATTCCTGTACCCCTCATCCATTGGCAGCAGCGTGAAAAAAGCAAAAAAAAACCCTTCAAAATTGCTGCAGCCAGCCAATCACGGTTTGCCGCGTCATTGCCCCGCCCCCTAGAGCTGGCTATATTAGCCAGCTCCAGACAGGAGGCAGGCAGTCCGACAGCGGAGGAGGAGCAGAGAAGAGCTCCAGAAGAAACAATCCTGGGAGGCGGCGGCCATGCAAAAGAGCTGAAAAGGCCGCCACCCCCAGGTGAAGAACACTGATGAAGAGGCTGAAGCCCTGGGAGGGGGTGGCCATGCAAAAGAGCTTAGGGGGCCGTTGCCTGGGTGAAGAACGAAGAATCAGTTTAATAAAATTATTTTAAAACCTGTGTTTGTGTTTTTATTTTAATATTTCCTTTACAGGGGGGCTATAGGTACCGGCGGGCCTTTTATGCCCCACATGCTGGTACCTGTGGTTCTCCCAAGTACCAGCATGTGAGGCAGGCTTGCTGGGACCTGTAGTCCCACTGTAAAGGACAATATTACTGTTGAAATCAGCTATCAACACTGCACCCACTGCCCAGGGGTGCAGGGGATAGCCCCAGGCTTTATCCCAGGCCTGGAGTGCCCTGGAGAGGGGTACCCCTTTATTTGCGTGGGATCCCCAACCCCCAAAAAACTTCTGGCCTGGGCTGACTAGTTAGGGCGAGTAACGCTTTGGCCACGGAACCCTGTCAAGTGTGTCCCCTGGCTATGGCATTACACCCTCTGCTAGTGGAGACTGCCACTGGTCCCTAAAATACGGGGGACCCCTACTCATTTTGTCCCCTGTATTTTGGGAACCAGGACCGACTCAAGAGCCTGGTGCTAGTTTCCTGAATATAGGGTGACCTTATGTAATTTTTTTCCCCTGGTATTTGAGAAACCAGAACTGGCTCTGCGAGCCCGGAGCTGGTCATTCTATGGCACCATTTTCTTTACATTATTTTTCTAATATTAGCAAAGATGTCACTCCCCCAGGATTTATTCCAACCCATTATTTAAATTTGAAGACTTTTTTTTATTCCCCTGAAGTCGCCAAAAGCTTTCTGTGAGAGATTTGAAATCTATCATGCTGAATCTCCCATTATGAATCTCTGGCACAAATCCCTCAATGTGAAGACTCCATATCTGAGAGATTAATTTTAAGGGAAATGTCTCATGCTGAATCTCCCGTTATGAATCTCTGGCACAAATCTCTCCATGTGTAGGGCCCATAAGTTTCAACAGTTCCTTAACAGTTAATGGTCTGAAAACAGGGTAAGAAAGTTCCCAATGGTAGTTTACACTTTTGATGGGTCATATCGCATAACAATAGCTTGCAATCTATGAAAATGCTCCAGTAATCATCCAAAATTAGACGTATAATATACGGGCTATTCAAACTCCAATACAATAGACCACCAAAGGTGTGCTCAGTAGTGTGGTTGTATCAGACATATATATATATATATATATATATATATATTTATATATATATATGCAGCAATTTCAGGTCCACACTGTTGTGATTACTAGTGAAAAATGTCTTGAACCCTTTGTAATTAATTAATCAATTATAAAAATTTATTCTGCACATAAATAAATAGATAAAGAACAAAATAAAAATATATACTCTTAACATCGGCACTCACCTTTCCTAGTTTTGGGGTGCCCTATGGCTTGTGACCACATTGTTTAAACAGACATTGTAGGGGCTCTGCACACACTAAATTAACTGATAATAAATAGTGGAGATTTGGTTCATGAATTGATCAATGCATTTAAGCCTGCAGCCCCCTTCACGGGACCCCACTTTTCTGCAGGTCCTAACACTATCGCTGAAAATGGCTACAATACAAATAGCTATCACATCAATGTTTGATTCCAGGCATGCTATCTGGTCTGAAGCTCACAGCACACTTTGCTTTTATAGGTGAGCAGCTACCAACACACCTATCACTAATCATCTAGGGAAATGGTTAACATAAGCTATGGAATCTTAGTTAAGCAGGGTGCATGAGAGAATGTGACCACAATAAGACTAATTTAAAAAATTTATCTAATAAACAATATATACACTTAACATCCGCACTCACCTTTCCTAGTTTTGGGGTGCCCTATGGCTTGTGACCACATTGTTTAAACAGACATTGTAGGGGCTCTGCACACACTAAATTAACTGATAATAAATAGTGGAGATTTGGTTTATGAATTGATCAATGCATTTAAGCCTGCAGCCCCCTTCACGGGACCCCACTTTTCTGCAGGTCCTAACACTATCGCTGAAAATGGCTACAATACACATAGCTATCACATCAATGTTTGATTCCAGGCATGCTATCTGGTCTGAAACTCACAGCACACTTTGCTTTTATAGGTGAGCAGCTACCAACACACCTGTGACTAATCATCTAGGGAAATGGTTAACATAAGCTATAGAATCTTAGTTAAAGCAGAGTGCATGAGAGAATTTGACCACAATAAGACTAATTTAAAAAATGTATCTAATAAACAATATATACACTTAACATCGGCACTCACCTTTCCTAGTTTTGGGGTGCCCTATGGCTTGTGACCACATTGTTTAAACAGACATTGGATGGGCTCTGCACACACTAAATTAACTGATAATAAATAGTGGAGATTTGGTTCATGAATTGATCAATGCATTTAAGCCTGCAGCCCCCTTCATGGGACCCCACTTTTCTGCAGGTCCTAACATTATCGCTGAAAATGGCTACAATACACATAGCTATCACATCAATGTTTGATTCCAGGCATGCTATCTGGTCTGAAGCTCACAGCACACTTTGCTTTTATAGGTGAGCAGCTACCAACACACCTGTCTCTAATCATCTAGGGAAATGGTTAACATAAGCTATGGAATCTTAGTTAAGCAGGGTGCATGAGAGAATGTGACCACAATAAGACTAATTTAAAAAAATAATCTAATAAACAATATATACACTTAACATCGGCACTCACCTTTCCTAGTTTTGGGGTGCCCTATGGCTTGTGACCACATTGTTTAAACAGACATTCAGACCAGATAGCATGCCTGGAATCAAGTTTCATGAAACAATTTGCAGCTAGCAACTGATAGGATCAACCCCTAGGAATAAATTTACTAAGACTGGAGTTCTATTGATGAAGATGGGATGTTGCCCACAGCAACCAACCAGATGATATAAAAGGTTCTAAATAAATGATAAGTGGAATCTTATTGGTTGCTGTGGGCAACATCCCATCTTTACCAGTATTCACATCTTAGTAAATGTACCCCCTAGTGTTTTGCAGTTTCATAAGTTACTGCAGTTTGCTACTACCATAGAAAATGGAGAATCAGCAGTATTTTAGTTAAAGCAGTACACATACAGTATGTGCAGTTGTTTTTGCTTTAGCTTTTTGATAAATAGCTCTAGTACTTATACAGTATTATCTGTTTGCATAAGATGTAAGGCAATTGTGTGAATGGACCCAAAATGATCAACACAAAACAATAGGAAAGTTTGCTCTATGTATAAAATATATTTTCCCCCAAAAAGACTTCTGCAGATAGAACACTTAAAAAATGAGGTGAGCTCTACAGCAAGAAAAATACATAAAAAAAATACTTCATTGTCCATATTGTTTGTTCTTTACAACTCACTAGAGCTCTTCAGCAGGTCATATAACATTCCAGAACAGTAAAAAGTTTTGTTGTTGATTTGCAGAGTGAATTATCGGATGAAATACTAGGCAATACCTGTTTTTTTTTTATCTTCGGCAGTGTACAGATAGATTAGGTTGCATTTAACTTTCCCCGCTACAGATTCTGCTACACTAGAAAATGCAGTCGTTTTTTCAAGCTTGTTTTTACCATTTACATATGTCAGATTACCTTTATATCTCCTGTGCAAGGAAGTGTGAAATAGAAAGCTATGAAAATGCCCTGAAATTGCTAAACCCGAACAAGCGATTGACTCTTACTGGCACCTTTCTGGAGGCAGTAATTAATAGGCTTGTTTAACTTCTCGTGGATAACAAATAATTCTGTGGGATTAACCACCATGTTGCTATATGGGACATACGTACCTTCTGTTTTGGATTTATTATGTTGATGTATTCCAAAAATCTGCAGGTGCCTAAATTGTAGCTCATGTTCTTCCAAGATGGGTATTTTTATTTTTATTTATTCACCACATCTTTGATTAAAATGTTCTCAGATGTTTGCTTCCCATCTGTTTTATGTGCTATTTTGGAGCCAAACAGAAGAACTTTGAATCATAATTCAACACATTGAGTTTCAGTTTTACAACAGATCAGCAGCTGTATATGCATGTAACTAGAACAAAGTATTCCTTGCACAAGTTAAAATGTATCCATTCTTACCTACCCTCCCAGAACGGGCAGGAGGCTCCTGGAAATCAATTCAATTTGCACTGAATTGCGTGATGGTAGCCCTGCCCCCTGCTATACAATGCCTGTTCTTTTGCACTGTGCAGTGGGGCGGAGCAAAAATCAGGACTGCCTTAAGGTATGGGCTTGATGGGCAGTTGCCCCAGGGCCCCATAATCCTAGGGGCCCAAGCCTTCTACGCCGGGCCATCAGAAAGCTGCTCCCATGAGACAGTTTGCTGGTGGGCCTGGCCCTCAGAGCCCAGGCCAAGCCATACCCACAGCCCCCTTGGCCAGCTTCATAATACCGCAGTCACACTTGTAATTACCCGCCCGGCTCACACTGATGTCCTGCTGCCAGAAGCTGCCTGCTGTTCTGGCCAGTGGACACTTCCGGCTGCACGCGCACAGCATAAATCAGGCATCTTAGTTACATGTATTTGCAAATACATGGGTAAGTCCCCAAGCCATCCTTTAAGGCTTCTTTGAGTATATGGGTTCCTGTTGCTATATCTGGTGCGGGGTGCGGCACCCCAAAAATCATAAGAATGCCCAGAGCAGAAAACCAGTGTGAAAACTAAAGTGTTAATAAATGTTAGTGTAAAAAAGCTGAAGCAAAGTTAATGAATGTAATTAAAATATTAAGAAAATAGTTATATTGAAGACATTAGTAAGAGAAAATGTAATAGTGTGCCATGTCAGACCCACCCAGCCACACTACTCCAGGGGCACCGCACCTAAAAACCCATGTTACCCCAATCTGGCACTATAATTAACTAGTATAGAGCCACATGATAATGACTCTTACTTAAATATAACTAAGGGATTTTTTTAGGAGCGCTTAAAGATATGTGTGTCTTTTTTTTTCCTGCCAAAGAAAAATAGTTAAAAAGAATTTAAAATGTTTACAGTCTTTTGATTGACTTAGTTTGAAAGGTGTAGCGTGGATCACCTTAACTGTAGCTTGTTGGACTGCTACTTTCACTTATACTAACTTTCCCTACCTGGACCCAGGTGTAAGTAAGGGTATCCGTGCTCAGAAGCTTTTAATCTCAGCAGACCGTCTCTCTGCAAGTTGTGGGATGTGGGAAACTTCAGCTCCGGCGGTTTCTCCCGCTGTACTCTTCTCGCAGCCGCTGCTGTTGGATATGTGCGGCGCCATCTGGCTGGCTGATGACATCACTCGGTTCCTGCCGGGGTTCGGCTGCTGCTTGAAATCTTCTGCTGGAGGTTCCACGCTCATCAGTTACCAACGCGTTTCGTATATACAATACACTTTTTCTAGGTCTTTAAGCACTCCTTAAAAAAGCCCATTGCTATTTATTACTGTTTTATTATAGGAGCTGCTCACATATATTACAGCGCAGTCATACATACATACATTTTAACACTATATATACTAAACTAAGAGCTGCCTAATGAGAGCAAATCCATAATGCTCCATTTGGCATGCCAGAACCAGCAACTTCTTCTAATGCAAGTTCCCTTCTGCCTGTCGCAACAGATATATGTATCACTATAAAATGTGCACCCTCCTGCCAGAAATTTCGGTAATGCCCCCCTCCCCCCACCCAATAGAATAAATCCCTCTCCCCCAACCCAGCCTTACCCTGCCACCAATGTTCCCTCTAATTTTACGAAGGCTGTGTGCGGCAAAAGATATTGGCTGTGCAACTTTAGAAGAAACTGTACATAGAATAGTATAGCTTTAATACACACATATTACACCGGAATACATTACCATTGCAGCCTCCAGTGGTGATTCTCCCCTGCTCCTGCTAATATGGAAAGTCATTCATACCTGGAAATATTGCTTAGATGGGCTAAAATGATGTTCAAAAGTGATTTTCAGCTGAGCAATTTTCCCCATCATCGCTGTCCATACACGCTGGACAAAATCACCAATTATTTATGGACCTAAAATGGCTGACATTGGGACAGATTCAGAAGAGGACACTGAATGCACAGCTGCTGCAACTTTGGACTCAGCCACTTTGGGAAAATATGTAAAAAAAAAAAAGAAGCAGGAGGCATGATGTTGCATGGAAGGACACAGCATCAAATCATCGGCATGAGCATTGGTCATCTGAGTAATCACTTCAATTACTCAAGATATCCATGTAATTCAGGCTTCAGGGGTCATTGAAGCTGCTTCCAAGTACACAGCCACTTGCCTTGGCTGACAGATCTCTACGCAGTACAGACCCTGCCATGTGCAGATCAACAAAGATCAGAGATGTACAGTATATGATCCATTGGGTTTGCATACAGTACATTTCTGAATTAGTTCCATGGATCCAAACAGTTCTTGGAGTTCTTGTTAAAGGGGATTTAACCTAAAAAACAAATAGTGGTGGATGAGTATTAATAAATAATTGACAGCATATAAATCAATGTATGAAAATGGAAATAAATACACTATATTGTGTTTGAAACAAAGTCCTCTAACTGTCCGGGAATATTTGAAAGATAAATGGGAAGAAAAATACTAGGAGAGATAAAGGAAAACTAATTAACACCAACGTTGATAGCAGAGATCCTTTAATGGTGACATTTATCACTTATGCTAAATACTGTATGCTGTAGAGCACTACCTAAGGGAAAAAACAATGGTAATGCACAAATACGTTTCTGTGTTCCTCTATAACATACATCTCGGCTCTTCATAACACATTCACCATGATAATATAAATATACAAGTATACTGAATATACAGTATAACAAAATAATCCTGAAGTTACAAAGCATATTGGTGCTACAAACCATATCCAGGCTAGTGCATAGAAGGGCATGGATCATTAGGTGGACACTATTAGGTCGACATGCATTTAGGTCAACTTGAGTCTAGGTCGATGTGCAGGAAGGTCAACATGAGTCTAGGTCGATGAGTTAGGTCGACAGTAAAAAGGTCAACATGGAGTTTTTCCCATTTTTTTGTCCTGAATGATGGACACTGAAACATAGCACCGCGTCCCATAGCATGGCTCGCCAACAATATGGCAGGGCTGCCCTGACTGACATACCCTAACACATTGTGTACACATAAAATAAGACTGAGGAGGAACACCTATAGGCATACTATGATGCCTGCCTATAAATATATTATGGTAGACACCTTATATATGTTTTTATGGTTTGTATTTTATTCATGACTGGGGATAATGAAAACTGGGGATAGGTATGGACCACCACTTGCCTGCTATTTTGTGTTTTGGGCTGCAAGTGGAAGACATTCAGAATACCAGAGGAAAGTTATAAGTAAAGGACATCCTGACCATTGGTGGTTCAGTGGTCAAAGTCAGCATCAGGCAACTGCGGTTATTATCTGACAAATTCAGGAAGCAAGTAGAGGGAACCTGGGTAAGAGCAGTGTGGATTGGTGCTGTTCGCAGCTGGCGCACTGGCAGCCAACCAAACAGAGACAGCTTTGGTGGCATTTCATCTATGCTGCAGGACCATCAGGAGCCGCTGCTGCTACCAGTCCATGAGTTCTGATTGGCTTGTGCCTGCTCCGCTTGGCTGCCACACAAGGCGCCATCTACCTGCAGTCAGCTGGCAGCCCCAATCCACACTTCTGTTACTTGGGCCCTGATAGCGGTCGTGCTGAAAAATATCTTCTGATCCCTCCCTGATTGGCTATATATCCTCTCTACCATCTATTCAAAGTATTTACAATGTGTGCGAAAAGTCTCATCATCTCTTGTCAGCATGAATAGTGACAATAAGAGAAAGTGGCCGATTTTTCCTATGGACTCCTCAGGTAAAATCTGCCACCCCCGTGACTGTACTACCTTAGCATAGTAACATATGCTATTTGACTTATAACTACTGACTTGAGTAAGTCATATTTATAGGATTCTCTTAGTGGCCAAAAATGCATCCAGTTTTGATTTAACTTCATTAACAGTAGTTGATATAATCACCCCCACCGGCAATGAGTTCCAGAATTTTATTGCTCTAATGGTGGAGAATCCTCTTAATTCAGTATGGAATTTCTTTTCCTCGAGCTGCAGTTCATGCCCGCGTGTGCTAAGTATAGACCTGTTAGAGAACATATCATCTCCCAGTTCCATATGATTCTCAATTCTGTATTTGAACATGCTTATCATATCTGCTGTCAATCTCCATTTCTCCAGTGAAAACATATTCAGCCTGGTTAACCTATCTTTGTATTCTAGTGATTTGAGACCTTTTACTAGCTTAGTCGCCCTTCTCTGTACTTGTTCCAATTAATTTATGTCATTTTTAAGGTGTGGTGCCCAGACCTGAACACAATATTCCAAGTGTGGTCTCACCAATGCCTTGTAAAGAGGAACTATCACATTGGCATCCCTTGAATCCATTCCCCTTTTAATGCATGCCAATGTCCGGTTTGCTTTTGCTGCTGCACTTGAGCAGTGTGCACTATTACCCAATTTTTCATCTATGATGACCCCAAGTCAGAAGGACTACAGCAAAATTCCCTATAATAACTCCATTTTAGCCTATAAGTAGCTTGTTCATTTTTGTTCCCATAATGAATTACTCTAAATTTGTTAACGTTAAACCGCATTTTTTACCTTTCCGCCCACCGTTCCAGTTTAATTAAGTTAATTTGTCGTGTATCCGCATCTTCTCCTGAATTAATTTCCTTACTCAATTTCGTGTTGTCTGCAAATTTTGCATTTTTTACTCACTATGGGGGTTATTTTAGCTCACTCTTTCTGACAAATTCCTCCTTAGATGACAAAACCATGTGCACTGCAGGTGGGGCAGATGTAACATGTGCAGAGACAATTAGATTTGGGTGAGTTATTTTGTTTCTGTGCAGGGAAAATATGGACTGCTTTATTTTTACAATGCAATATAGATCTCACTTTGAAGTAAAACCCCACCCAAATCTAATTCTCTCTGCACATGTTACATCTGTTCCACCTTCAGTGCACATGGTTTTGTCCATCTAAGAAGGAATTTGTCAGAAAGAGTGAACCAAAATAACCCCAAATGTCACTACCTATATCATTAATGAATATATTAAACAAGATGGATCCCAAAATTGAACCTTGTGGGACTCCACTTTCGACCTTACCCCAGCTGGAATGTATGTCATTTAACACCACTCTCTGTCCCCAATTGTGCAATAAGTTTTTAATCCAATTACACATTTTATCTTCTAATCCTAAATTACCTAGTTTTATTAATAACCTTTTATGAGGGATCATGTCAAAAGCTTTATCGAATCAAGAAGTATTACATCAACAGGTTTCCCTAAATTCACCTCCCTACTGACTTCCTCATACAAGCTAATTAAATTAGTCTGACATAATTTAGTTTTGACGAACCATTACATTGGGCCTTATTTTGGTTCATTCTTTCTGACAAAATCCTTCTTAGATGGGCAAAACCATGTGCACTGCAGGTGGGGCAGGTGTTACTTGTGCAGAGAGAATTAGATTTGGGTGGGGTTTTACTTCAAAGTGAGATCTATATTGCAGTGTAAAAATAAAGCAGTCAGTATTTTCCCTGCACAGAAACAAAATTACTCACCCAAATCTAATTCTCTCTGCACATGTTACATCTGACCCCCCTGCAGTGCACATGGTTTTGTCCATCTAAGAAGGATTTTGTCAGAAAGAATGAACCAAAATAAGGCCCATAGTTACATAGATACATAGTAGATAAGGCTGAATAAAGACTTGCGTCCATCGAGTTCACCCTAGATTTTAATAGCTTATCCCTTGTAAAATACAGAATATGATTCTTATTAGTACCCTTGGATGTTTTTGTCCAATAAATGTTTGTCCAACCTTATTTTGAACATATTTATTGTGTCTGCCAACACCACTTCTCCAGGAAGAGAGTTCCACAGTTTGACTGCTCTGACCGTAAAGAATTTTTTTCTTTTAAGGGAACGAAATCTTCTTTCTTCTAATCTAAACACGTGCCCTCGTGTCCTAGATTTGTTTCTTGCAGTAAAAAGGCTGCTTGACAGTTCCTTATATTGGCCCCTGATATATTTGTACATGTTGAGCATTCCCCGCCTTAAACGTCTCTTCTCTAGTGTAAATAGTCACAAAGTGCTCAATCTCTCCTCGTAGTTTAAATTCTCCATTCCCCTGATTAGCTTAGTTGCTCTTCTTTGGGTTTTTTCCAATTCTATGATGTCCTTTTTATAGTGTGGGGCCCAGAACTGTACTCCATATTCAAGGTGAGGTCTAAGTGGCATATTTACTTTTGAGTCCCTTGTTTCCATGCCCCTTTTAATGCATGCTAGAATTCTGTTGGCCTCTTTTGTTGCTATGTAACATTGAGCACTACACCCCAGTTTGTTATCTATATGGACTCCTAGATCCTTTTCAAGTACTGAAATACCCAATGCCTCCCTGCTTAGATTGTAATTAGTACACTGGTTATGGCTCCCGAGGTGCATAACCTTGCATTTATCCACATTGAATCTCATCTTCCACTTTTTAGCCCACTCATCTAGCTTGTTAAGATCATTTTGAAGTACGTTCACATCCTCTGTTGTTTTAATAACTCTGCTCAACTTTGTGTCATCAGCAAAGATGGATACATTGCTGAGTATCCCCATCCCAATATCGTTAATATATATGTTAAATAAGATGGGCCCTAGTACCGAACCCTGTGGCACTCCACTTAGTACTGGTGTCATAATTGATACAGCACTGTTCACAACCACTCTTTGTTCTCTATTACACAGCCAGTTCCCTACCCATCTACAGATATTTGCCCCTAATCCCAGGTCCTCCATTTTATTAATCAACCTCTTGTGTGGTACTATATAGAAAGCTTTTGCAAAATCTAGCAAGACCACATCTACTGTGTTTCCATTATCAAGGTTTTTGCTGACATCCTCATAGAAGCCTAGTAAATTTGTCTGGCAAGAACGATTTTTCACGAACCCATGTTGGTCTAAATATTCCAGGATACCATCCCTTAAAATTCCTTCAAATATTTTACCCACTATTGATGTTAAGCTCACAGGCCTGTAATTAGCTGGGTCATCCCTTTTTCCATTGCTGGGCATTACTTATCACCTTCTCTTGTTCTAAGAAATTTTGGATACTATCTCTTATTATTCCTTCTTATATTTTCCCCACAATGGATGTAAAGCTGACTATAATTTTTGACTATAAATTCCTATGACTTTGAATTCCTATTGGAAGTTCTACCTGTTAGTCACAGACACTACAGGCAATCCAATTCAGTAGCGCATGCAGGGGGGGTTTTTGAGTACCCAGAAACCACCCCAGGAGTCTAAGGGCCCTCAGCTGAAAGCTGAGGGTCCCCTCTTTCCATGGATATAAGAACTTTAAAAATCGGCCCTTGGGAACCGGAGATATCTGACTTCAAAGCAGTGGTCCCCATCTAAGCCTGTTAATTGTTATTCCCAGTCAGATATTTCAGGTTCTGTCTGACATAGAGTTTTTCTGAGGCTATATTCCAAAAGCTGGGACTCTCCCCCTTTGATGAACAGCAACATTCAAAATGTTGACATACTGACCATGTCCACATTCTCTTGTTGATATTCTAAATGAATGAAGTATACCTTTGAGTTAAACAGTGCTATTGCATTACTCTGCATTTTATATGAAGCAGACAGTGGCATAACTACAGGGGATGAAACTGCCTGCACCCTATTGATTATTTTTTCAATTTTTTTTTTCAACTACAGCACAGGCATTGGGTGCGCTGCATCCCGTGTCCTCCTTCAGCAGTGGGTGCAGAAGACCTGGCACAAAGGTGAGCTGTGGCAGCCTGCATACTGTGAAAAGGAGCTGATATACAAGAGATGTTTCAGTGAACGGGAGGCCGGCGAGGGGATATGCCTTTCACAAACCTTTCAAGCACCTCATCTCCTCTAACCCCCCTTGCCTCTCCTCCCCTATCCTGTCTCATACCTCCCTCACCCCCTCCCTATCTCAACCCTTTCTTTCCCTTCCTCTCTCCTGATCCTCACAACCTCAATTCGAACTCACCAACCATTCCTAACTCTCTCCCCCTTCTTTTCTCCCCCTCCCATTCTCTCTAACTCCCCCTTCCCATCTGTCTCACCTCTTACCCCTCTTTCCTTTCTCCCCGTCTCGTCTTTTTCGCTCTCTCCTCATTCTCCTCTTTCTCTCACACATGCTCTCTTTCCCCCACCACCTCTCTCCCCTGGTGTTTCTGTGCTTTTTCTCTCCCTCTTCTCTATCTCTCTCCCCTACCTCCTCTCCTTCTTTCTCTCCTGCCCCTTCTCATTCAACACCCTCTCACTCACCCCGTCACCTCTCTCTTAATATCTTCATCTCCTCTAGTCTTTCTCTTTCGTCTCTATCTCTCTCCCTCCTCCTCTTTTTCCACACTTACTTGCTCTCTCATTCCTCCCTCTCTTACAGAGAGTCTGTTTCTCTCCCTGTCACTCTCTACCTGAAACCCTTTCTCTCTCTCACTACTTGACTCTCCCCCTCTCACTCCATGTCTATTCCGCATTCTCTCCCTGATGCCCTCTCTCACTCACTGTCTCTCCACCTTTCTCTACCTTATACCCTATTTCCCCCCCTGTCTCTTCCATTTACTCTCTTACACCCTCTCTCACTGCCTCTCTCTCCATGACACCCTCTCTCTCTCTCTTTTGTGACAATGGTGGTGGTGGGGCTTTCAAAATGTTGCTATGGGGACCACAAAGTTCTAGTTATGTCCCTGCAGACAGACCTTGATGTGGATGGCCATTTACAAACCTTGCGCATTTCACATTGAGGTTTAACAAATATTGCATATTACCCACAATTGCTGCTACACAGTATACTACTTTGTTCTAAGTGACTTACAATAAGGTCTGCTGTAAGGAGTCCGCGCAAAGTGGATGGTAATGAGTTGTGCTGTAGGAAAGGGATATGTGCCATGTAGATGATTAAAGGTTTCTTCAAAATGGCTGCCAGTGAGCAAAAGGAATGATGGCCCCATGTCTGCTATACTTTCATGGGTTCTTCTTTATATTGTTCTAACTTTGAATTTTATTACAACAAACTTGTCTATTCCTTGTGGCTTTCAGCAATAATAAACAATATCTACCTTTATCTATCTATCATTATTTAGCAGTAACATAGGCGCAGTTATGTATGTGGTCTAGAGTGTGATTATACCACAATGCAATTAAATGACTTGTTGAGGGTGGCACAATCTAAAATGTATGTACTCCAATTTTATAGTCAAAGTCATAGAAAAATTGCAAGGTAACATTAGAGCTGTGTATTTGGGAGGACATTACTGTCTTCAGAAAAGGGTTGCGGTGTAATTTAACACATAGGAAAGAAGAAAAACTCATTAAATATACGAACCAGGTCACATTTTCCTGCCAAGGAATAGATAAAAAATGTAGTAACCTGCATGATTCATTAATTCCTGAAGCTGCTGATGTAGGTCATTGACAGCCTCCTGATCACTGGGGTGAGACAACCTGGTTTGACAGCAAAAAAATATCACTTGGTCCTGCAGGCTGACAGAGATTATGATGGTGCATTGGACTGAGGTGTAGAGCTTTGTGCTAGGTGAGGCGTGATACCACTCCTGATTTCATCAGTAGCATAAGGTCATTAGGATGCATAGACTGTTATTATCCTTGTTTTTTCCACTCTATACTGGAGCATTGCCTTTTCCATTGCAGTCCTTCAGAAGGTGCAGACAGGGCAGAATTTCAGAAAGCACAGATTGCAATTGAAGTTGGGAAGCAAAGGCAATTTGCATAGATGCATTATCTCGAAAATGTGTTTGTCATAATGTGTTTCTTAAGGGACACTCGCTCAGAGACTTGCAAGCAGCTATATGTCTGCACTACTCATATAAAGCATGAGTTACATTTCCTTTTTGCAGTTTCTAAACAGCAGGGAAGCAGTAATACACATCCAAAAACGTTAAACAGTTCAAACAGGGCAAAAACTCTTTTTACAATGAAAAATAGAGTTTGCTTATTTTACCAAATTGTCCATGCATTTCACATTAGTTATATCTACATAATAACTGTAGTTGTTATCAGTGTGTACAAACACGTATCAGTATTATTTACTGTACATTTATGGAAACATACTGACAGTCAATAGCGGAACTACTGTATAGTTTTAACATGTTATGTGTGCCTCACTATGACAGGTTTACTCAGTTCCTCCACGTCTGAGTTCTCAGTATGCTCTCTGATTCCCGTTTCATAATGCAAATCCCTGGTCACACCCGGGATTAGACACGGTCCATCCCAGGAGCGACCCGGCATTGCAGTGTGTAAGCTCCCGACCTGGCTTATTGCCGGGTCGCTGATATCACATGGAGGTGGAGCAGTGGCGCATCATCGTGGGGGAAGGGGATGAGGCAGCCCTTGGAGCTGACAGCGCTGCCTCTTCCATAGCGTGGTCTCGACCCGGGTCACCAATTCACATTGCACGTTGACTTGCCCGGGGTGGCACTTTCACCTTGCACATTGACCCGGCTCGATAGTGCTGTCCGAAAGGGGTATCAGAATGCATTTGCAATGAAGCTCCATTTAGGTTGTCATTCCAATCATTGAAAGCCCATACTGGTCTACACTAAGCATATGCTGGCACTGTGTATTCTCCCAACACAGGTTTAGATTAGGTAGCAGATTTAAAAAACAAAAACACGAAAAAACAAAAACTGAAGTACAGTATATTAATAGACTACAGATGAGCAATGTAATACCCCTTTCACATCGCACCTGGGATTTGGACACGGACCCATCCCAGGAGTGACCCTGCATTTGCATCATTTGGTGCTCATAGAGACCCGGCTTTTTGTGAACGGACCTGGGTTTATTTGACCCGGGTTATCCTGTCAGACTACCTAGCAGCCCGGGTCCAACCTGGGTTGGATTGTCGGGTTACTGAACCTGGTATATACAACATGGTCCTTTCGCATCACACACCAACCCAGGTCCACAATCCGGGATTGATGCAGGTTATTTTTGCTGTGTGTGAAAGGAGTATTAGATTTTTTAATTTTGGAAATAAAAGGAGCATTAATGAAATGCTTGCTTAAACTGGTGAGTCATTATTCTGTTTTTGAAGGTTCCTAGATTGGCAGCCTCTGTGCAAATTACATATTACCTCTGTGCCCAAGAAGAAGAGCACTAGATGCTTGAAATGCGTTAGTGGCAGTGACTGACTGGACACTTTGGTTGGATCTACCCAGTGCTAAGTTATTTGGGGCCATAGCAGGGTACACTTCCGGACTGCATCCCTGCTATATACCATCCTTGCTGGCTCCAATTATCCTTAGGGGTAAGAATTCATCCTATACCTTTTGATGTTTTTATATTCTATTATCTATATTTTATATCAGTATTTGTCAACATTTTTTACAATTTTAATCTTTGGCGTCTGGTAATTATCACACCCACTGACTCCATTTACCTACCGAAGGTCTGAGGGAGACCTTAAAGTGGTAATTTGAAGGCTGCCTTAAGAAGGAGCTTAGGACATAGTTTCACTTCAACACACCTTGCTTATAGATTAAAGCCTATGTTAAATAGATCAACTTGGACCCAACCAACCAATATCGACCTTAAGTAAATATACCCATTAGAATCTTACAGTTATAGTACCAAATGCTGCAGAGAAGTCATTAATTTGAACAATTATTTGCCAGTAGACCATTAAGCACACACACTAGGGCCATTCCATTGCTTTGTCATCTGCTAAATCTTGACTAAAGTATATCATAAGTAAACACCTGATGGCCGCAGAGAGGAGCAGCTGTTGGGAAAATTGTAAAATAACGATGGTCACAATGTTCTGAAAATTATCTACTGATATATCAGTCATACAGTGTTTTTAAAAAGTGTTGAATTTGTTTTATATAAATGTTCTTTTCTGAGCAGTTTTTGGAAATAAAATAGTAATTAGTTAAGTGGTCAAAGAAAGTAGAAAAAGACCAGAAAGGTACTGTAACACGTGTATTAACCTTGTATTAAAGTACAATAAAAGTTAGATAGTTTTAATACACACATTTAATAATATTAATCTAACTCAAAGCTATTTCTTCCCTGTAACACTTCTTACCTCTCCAATAGCACTGGCTGCTATACAGCACCACAGTCCCAAATCATATAGGGAGAGGAGACTGCTTTTTTTTGTGCTGGGCTGCGGCTTCTGGCACCAGTAGCGAACGCAGGGGGGTTTCTGAGTACGCAGAAAACCCCCCAGGAGTCTAAGGGCCCTAGGCCGAAAGCTGAGAGTCCCTTCTTTCCATGGGTACAAGAATTTTAAAAATCGGCCCTTGGGAACCGGAGATATCTGACTTCAAAGCAGTGGTCCCCATCCAAGCCTGTTATTTTCAATTCCCACTCAGATATTTCAGGTTCTGTATGACTTAGAGTTTTTCTGAGGGTATGTTCCAAACACTGGGGCTCTCCCCCTTTTAGGGACACTAGTAGCTTGTCTCTACTGTTCCCAGAACCAGAGATATCAGCCTTCCAGCAGCTGGTTACTGCTCCAGCTCCACACACCTGGTATGTAGTTTTATATACTCGTTGGCAGATTGCTCTGCCTCCTGAACTCTGATCCCCAGTCCCCAATACCATTTGGTAGGTGGAATTCTCTAGTTTTTAATTAATCTAAGAAATCTATCTGCAGCCATCTGCAGATATCTGCAGTCAAGCAAGCTGTCCTCCCACCAGAAAATAATGAATAATAAGCCAACTCCACTATACACCCCTCCTCTGCATATTAAACATCCTCTACCACCCTGGAAGTTATGTATCATGGCCCCTTCATTCAGCCCAGTGCCCCCTTCTCCCACCCCATCTCCCACCATCTGTGCAGTAAAGGGGTAATTAGTGGAAATTACTGATCCAGGCCCTACATGCTGAGCGGTTGTTATAATACCCCCTATCACCAGCGGGACATCAAAGCTTCCCCCACCCCTACCGCTGGAGGATTGGTAGTGGCCCCAATACATTGTTATGCCCAGGGACCTACACTGCTGTTGATGCCCCTGTATGTATATATATGTATGTATATATATATATATATATTTTTTTTTATATATATATTATTATTATTTATATACATTTGGTCTATCTATAATACTTTAACTGACCCGGCATATACTGGGTCACCTAAGTGTCCATCTCCGTGCTTTGCTCCGCCCCTCTGGAAACCCCCTTCTGAAAATCCTGCATTTGCCCCTGGGCACTGAGCAGCAGCAGTCTCCACTGCATGACATGATTGCATGAGTTTTAAGTGTATGTTATTTATGTAAGTTGTGCATAGTTAAATAGCTATTGACTTTTTAATAAACAACAGCTTTGATTGATTATCATACCATGTTTGTAGAGGAACGATAAGCATTCACTACCTGAAAATGTATCAAAAACCGATTGAATAATTTGGTCATCAAACCTGCCCTAGCCACCTAAGCATCAATCAACCATCTTCAGGCTATAACTGAAAATTACTTCCATACAGTATGTTGTGCAGAGTTTGGAGGTACTCCTCTCATGTACTGTCGCTCCTCCATGTCAGCTGGTCAGTCATTACTTAAATGAGTTAATACATATAGGGATATACCCATCAATATTATAGAGTTATATAGAGATATAGCTACCATTTAGTTACCATTTGCTTCCTGACATCTTGGTATGTGACCTGCTGTAAGTCTTGGTGTCACATACTATATTACTGGAGCAATTAAAAATAACTCCAGTCCAGGGACAGCTGCTTTGAAAGCATCTGAATCTGGGATCCCTATTACTGATAATTACTCCACTATTTAGTAGCTGCATAACTTTACATCACCAGGGCCCTTATTCTGGTTGGTGCGGTCAGAGCCGCACACGGGGCTCCGACCGCACAAACCAAGGGCCGCCCACCAGACGGATCGCCACGGCCGTCCATACACGGACGGCTGGCGATCCGCTCAAAAATGGTGGAGGCTACGCCTCCACCATGGTGGGAGCTGCCCCCTGCCTTCGATGGTCGACGACCATCGAAGGCAGGCCCGCACGCCGCGGCAGCTCCCGCAAGCTCAGACCACACGGACAATCGTCCGTGTGGGAGCTTGTAAGGGGGCTGAAAGCTGACATCCGGCGACGTCAGCTTTCCGCCCCCATGTCATGGTAATGAGGGCGTCATGCCCTCATTACCATGCATACGCCCCGCGTTTGCATGGGAACGCCCATGAAACGCGGGGCGTACACATAGGGAAATGAGGGGCTGAAGCCCCTCACGCCCCTATCCGCCCCCTTTGCGGCGGACGAAATCCGTCTGCGGCGAAGGGGGCTGCACATGCGCAGAATGACCTCTGCGCATGTGCAGACAAAAAACATCGGCGGTACGGCCGCACGCGGGCCGTACCGCACGATTCTGAATAAGGGCCTAGGTCTGGCAATGATGTAAGAGTGCATGCGTGACCTGAAAATGATGGAGAGAATTGTCATTATAAGCCACCAGGTATCAGGATGCTGTGCCAAAGGGTAATACACAAAATATACTGTAATTGTTCAGGCCAAATCAGTAATCCAGTAATCCATAGGATAATCTTTACCCATTTTGACCCCTTGTCCATTTAAATCGACATTTTTAAAAAGGTATTGACTGCCATTTAAATCACCAGAAGCATGCAAGTGGGGGTAAAGGGTTAATAATACAGGGTGCAGAAATGGAGAGTGATAAAAAAAAATGTGAAAGCTTAATTCTCCTCCCAATTGATAGATTGAATTAAATAGACTGAGCTGGCTGAGCCTGATGTCATTGGTCACAAGACCTCAAGCATAACCAGGCTGGGAAGCTGTGAGCTTGCTCTTATTATGTACCAGTTTGAGATGCTTGAAGAAGAAGGCAGTTTAAAATCAAGTTTACATCTGGGATATAGAGTGAGTCACTGGCTTCAGAGTGAAGGAAAATGGATACAAATGCTGTCACATGCAGTAAGAGTATGCTGGGTTCTTGCTGCATCTATTAGAAACCAATAAATGTAACTTAAAGTGACTGTTGAGTGCCTCTTGATAGAATGGTTTGAAGTTTTAGTTTAACTTACTCCTCGAGACCCTGGTCCTGATTTATGGGCAAGGGGCATCTCTAATCTGCCCCTTGCATACAAAAAAAGCCAAAAAAATGTATTTGTAGGGATGCCAATCCCCGGCCATTTTTTCAAACCCGGGAATCCAGATTGAAAAATGCTCAATCCCGGGATTCACGGGATCCCGGGATTGACATCCCTAAAAGAAAACTGCCCCTGTCCCCCATCTTGCCTTTAGTGGAGCGGTGCAGCAGGGCAGGAGGCAGCGAAATGGAGTCAGGCGACGGGAATGACGCCTGAGGGAGGTGATTGTGTCATGTGTGGCCGGGAGACGTCAGGCTCCCGGTCACAGTGGGTTCCGGCGCCGTAGGTAGGCCGGAACCTGCTCGCCGCCTGACCTCTCCTGGCCGTACACAATGAGGGATGCTGTGAGTCATGCTGTGCAGGCGGCAAGTTGGGTCTGGAATATGCGCATGTGCAGTCTAATCCAGAAATTTTGGGATTGGATACTCCAATCTCGGGATTTAAAACCTGGACATTTTGGGGCCAAATCCGGGGATCCCACCGATCCCGGGATTGCCCCCCCCCTAATTATTTGTTGCACATTGATCACACTTTTGTTTGCCATGGTTGCTCAGAATGTCTGTCTAAGTAAGCTGCTGGAGCTACTGTGGACAAATTTGCATGCTATGGCACACAACTGAAACAGCTCTGTCACCTGTTACTCACTTTGTGAGAAAATATTTACGACATGCCCATCACAGTACAAAAACTTCACTCGACTATGCAAAGTTCGTTGCTGCATTTACTTCTGAATCAGGCTCTCTAGGCACTATTGTGTCAATGTAAGTGTGTCTCTCCAAATGGAAATAGCTGTTTGACTGTATCAAAGTCTCTATGTTGAAACCACTAGTCTCTGACTTAGCCTGTGTATGTGTGTATGTGTGTGTGTGTGTGTGTGTGTGTGTGTCTGTGTGTCTGTGTGTGTGTTTCTAGGTGGTGCATTATCTCACATATTGTATGTTTCATTACAAAAATGAAATAACTGCAATGAAATAACTTTGCACACATCTCAATTTACACATACAGAAGGAATATAAAACAAATTGAGTAAAAATCATTTGATTTTGTTCAGAATAAAAGATGAAAAATGAAGGTGGTAATGGAATGAAAAAGTTGACAGTTAGAATGTGTCTATCATAATTACCTGCTTGAAAGGCCCCTTTATCCAGCACTGATTAAAGGTACCATTCTGTGCAATGTTTGTTGTTCTCTGCTAAGAAATATCTTGTATTGCACTGACTGAACTAAGAAATAGCTTCTAAAATAGGGCTTTAATGCAGTATAAATAAGTGTATTGATGACCACTCTTCCATTACAGTTTTAGAAATATGCAACAATAATAGCATCCTTTTAGATAACAAAATCTCTGCCCACATCACCATCTAGTTATAGATTTTATTTTCCAACAGAGATACCAAAGATGAAAAATGCAATTCCTTTAATCTCTGGGAAAAGGTACAGCATAGCGAAAGGCAAGTGTTTATTTATGAGAAGTGGTCAAAAGTGTAATGTTTTTACAGTTGTGCCTTTTATCAGTAAAGTATGCATTTTGTTTTAGGTTTATGTTAAATTCATTGCAGAATACAATATTATTGAATAATTGAGTAATTATATTAGAACCAAATTATATTCGGGTCTTATAACACATCTTACATTAGACACACACACATTTATATATATATATATATATATATATATACACAGTATATATTTATATTTATATATATTTAGACATCAGTATGTGCGGCACTCCAAACACTGTAACGTTCAGCAGGTAAAATATTCTTTATTCAAGCAACTCCAACTGATTCAGCTAATCAGCCTGATGACAATACTATTTATGTATTGAAACGTTGCTTGATTAAACAATATTTTACCTGCTGAACGTTACAGTGTTTGGAGTGCCGCACATACAGATGTCTATATCCTTTCATCCATGAAAGCACCCACTCAGCAACGATATCGGAGGCTTGCCGGGCATACACGGTTCTTATATACATATATTTGTATTTTTTTTTTATGATATTTTTCAAAACTATGTAAAAAAAAAATTACTTACAAACACATAATAGAGTAACTAATCAATGTAACTTAAACAAATTATTTTAATCAAGTGACATGTTAATGTAAACGTAAAGTAATAAATTACAATAAAAGAAGAGTACTTCCCCAGGTGAGAGACCATTAACAAACTGTTGCAAAATAAATAATTACAAGTGGTTTTGAACATTGCAACAAATTATACAATGGACATTAGTCACATCATATGGCAGTGGTTCCCAAACTTTTTCAGTGCAAGGCACCCTTTGGGTCTCCATGACTTTTTCCAGGCACCCTAAAGCCAAAATACTTACCGAACTGTCCCTTTTTCAGCATGATATATCAGGGCCAGTGACACTGGCCCTGACTGATTAGCGACAGGCAATAGTGACGTGCGGGGCTACGCATCGCTATCGCCATGGCCTCTATACACGGAGCTATGTAGGAGGGTCGCTTAGAAAATGCCTGTATATCGCTACGTGTGTAGTCTCCATTATTCAGCAAATTTGCTGTTCCATGTGAAAGGGGTATAGATTTCCTTATGCAGCATCTCACATATAACACATACATTTTTTAGTCACTTTCTGAGCCACCTCCTGTGACAGCGGCAAGGACTTCAATCAGCCATCAGGACCCTTGCCCAGCACAATCCTTGGCCAGCCTGCTCACACCTGCACTCTAGTAGTAGTGACACATATAATGCCCACAGTAGTAATGCCCCGTACACATACCGACCACAGTAGTAGTAACACCCACAGTAGTAATGCTGCACATGCTATAAAAATAATAAACAAACTGCTGGCACAGTACCTAGTGCCAGGGCCGAATTTGTCAATACGCCCAGGAGGCACTGACCCCAAATCTGATCCTGCCTAGAGCAAGTGCAGGTTCCCAGTCCCTGTCAGCACTGACAACAAGGCAAATGGTAATAACACCTGGACAGTCATAAAGGAACAATGGTCCTCTTCCCTGTATTGACTGATCAGAAGGTAAGGTGCTAGTTGCTAATAGGTTGGCACCGCCATCATTCATCAAAAAATGAGGGGCTGGATTTGGTGTCAGCTGCTGTCATTCAGGCTATTAACAGGACTACAGAGCTGTGACTGGGAGGTAAGGCATAAGGGGCAGAGCCATGAGAATGTGGACATAACAAGCTGTGCTGAGCTGCCACGTCTATAGTGCTAACGGTGGCTAAAGCACAGCTCAGTGCTACCACCAGGGGCGTAACTAGAACTAGACATAAAATACATAATTGTGCAGCACTGTAATAATAACCCCCTCCCCCCTTTCCCCCTCCATGGCTCACCTTGCCATCAATCATTCTCTGCATTCCACGAGGAGAGTGGCTAGCCTCCATGTTCTAATCAGACCCCCTCCAGAGCACTGCCCGCTCTTGTGTGACAGGGTGCAGGGGAGCAGCGAGCTCTTTGGTACCACCTTTTTTAAGCTCAGCCTCAGCGCTGTGATAGGGAGACAGGGGGCCGTGGCTACAACTTCATGCTACTGGTGCCGCTGCCTGTTTTACAGCTTGACAGGCAAAGCGGAAGCAGCAGGGATGCAGAGCGGGGACAGCGCCTCTTTGCCTCCCTGCTTAGCATCCGCTGTTGAGCGGGTAGCCGCACGCCTGCCCGCCCCCTGCACCCGAGCCGACGGCTGACCACCAGTGTACCATCCTGGCGCCGGCTAGTTCTGCACACTGCCCGGCCCCCTCGCATTAAAAAAAAAAGACATGCAGCAGCCAGGCTGCGCTGTCGGTACCCCTGTGACAGCGCCGCGGCACCCCTGGGAGCCGCGGCGCACAGTTTGGGAACCACTGTCATATGGAAAGGAATAATGACAATGGGGGAAATGTACGAAGATGGGAGTTCTATTTCAAATGGGATGTTGCTGTGGGCAACCAATCAGAATCTACTTCTCATTTATTTAGCACCTTCTAGAAGATAACAAATAGTATCTCTTTGGTTGACTGAGCTAGCTATGATTGGCTGAAAGAGTCTCCATGGAGACTTATAAAGCCAACTATGGCTAAGAGCTTGTATAGCGTTGTGCTAGCACTATACAAGCTGTCATTAGCGACAGAGGAAGCCGGCTCACCCTGCAGTCAGTTCAGGGTGAGCTGCTGCAGGGGACGACAGAGTCACCGCTGGAGCCTGGATTTGTGAGTATAATAGTGTAAAATTAATGTGTGTGTATAATAAACTTTTACTTTTCTCTGTCTGTGTTTTTTTAAAACATTCTTTTTACAGGTGTACTACAAGTCCAAGGGGGCCCAATAATGACCTGAATGCTGGAACTTGCATACAGAGGAGAACTGCTGGGACACCTGTAAAAAGCAATGTTTAAAAAAAAATTGTGCACATAGCCCAGTGTCTATCGGCCAGGGATGCCAGGGACAGCCCCGGGCTTCAGCTCTGGATGGGTGAAGCCTGGGGGGACCCCTTTATTGGGTGGTCCCCACTCCACCAGGTAGCCCGTGCAGGGCTGACCAGCCACGGTGTGCATGGTACGGCTGGGGGACCTTATGTAAAAAGTGTCCCCCGGCTGTGGCATGACACCGTGGGCTTTGGAGCCCGGTGCTGGTTCCAAAATATGGGGACCCCTGTTGTTTGTCCCCCATTATTTGGAACCAGGACCAGTCCAAGATTCTGGGGCTGGTTTCAGAAATATGGGGACCCCTACGCTTTTTGTCCCCTGTATTTTCGGAACCAGGTCCGACTCAATGAGCCTGGGGCTGGTTATGCTCAGCAGGGGGGACCCCACACCATTTTTTCCCCCATTTAAAAAAAAATAAAACGCACTTTACTATGTCTCCAAAATCGCACATGTACTCAAATTCGCACATTTTCATGACTAAAAATCGAACCATATTGCATTTTTTTGCCGCAAATTCGCATCTCATTAAATAGTCAAATTCTTCCAAAAAATGCAAATTTGAAAAATGCGATAATGACTAAAAATCGCATCCCATTAAATCTAACCCAATGGGTCATTTGCTCATTGATTGACAAATTGTGAGAAAATACATCAAATTGCATGAACTGCTATTTTGCTGCATCAATGAATGGTCTAATATTTGCAAATTTATCAGCTTTATACAAATGTTTTTTATCTGATAAATGATTCAATACAAAGTATTTATTCTTCTAGAAAATCTTTTTGAAATGTTGGGTAGAAAACTAAAAAGGGTTAATACAATCAGATGTTAGTTGCTGAAATGAAAAGACACAAAACAATAATGCAAACAATTATACCCCTTTCACACTGCAGCTCTTAACCGGTATATTGCCGATTTTTTTAGCCTTTTAAAACAGTTAGAGCTGCAGTGTGAACGGGTAAAAAGCAGAGTCCTACACGGTTCAGAGCCGCTTTTTATGCAGTGTGAACGGCTCTGAACCGGTATATAGGACTCAGGCAGTAGCTATGAGTATATATGTAATGAGCCGCTCATTACATATGTGCATATGTAATGAGCGGCTCATTACATATGCACTATGCTGTCTTACAGCTACTGTCTGAAAGAGGTTTAAAACGGTAATATACTATACTGGATACTGATACTATATAACACACCGTTATGCCCATTACATACTATATAACACCATAATGCCCATTACACATCTGACACATACAGTAAGTGTCACTTACCTACATTGCTAGGAACTTCATGCTCGATGCCAGGGGCTTCATTCTTGATGCCAAGGGGCTTCATGCTCGATGCCAAGGGGGACTGAAATAGCTCGTTGCCAAGGGAGACTGAAATAGCTACAGTTGCATCACTGACAGGAGGGAAAGGGACAGAGGAAGGAGGGGAGAGAGAAGAAGGAGAGAGAAGAGGGAAGGGAGGAAGGGAGCAAGGGGTCAGAGTTGGGGGGGGGGGGGACAGCACTGGGTCTCTCTAGCAGATAAACAGCCTGGTCCGACACAAAGCACCATGTCTCCTGCAGTGGACAGATTAGTTTGTTTTTCGCGCTGGGGCTGGTCACTGGAATGTGACGTCAAACCCCAGCTGCTGTCTACCAAGAACCTGTGAAGTGGCTGCAGCCGTTAATCTCCCTTACAGCTTCCGGCCACAACAGCCAGCTCTGTAGTCTGTGCTGACACTCGGCTGCCTGTGTGCAGGGGGAGGCTGGGGCAGAGCGGCAACATTGTAAGAACAGCCCCAGCCTGCCTCCGGCTTTCACAGCTCAGAGCATCACCACCCTGCACTCCCATGGCATCGGCTCCCCCGGGCAGAGCAGAGAGTGGGCGGGGGAAGGAAGTGGGGGAGCAGGCTGCATGTCTCTGGCGCCCTTTGAGGTCTCATCGCCCGGAACTTGTGCTCTGCCTGCTCCAGACTCCCAAGGCCTCTGGACAAACCTCTATGGTGGCTGGCCTCAACCTTTATGGAGACTGATCACCTACCACTGTATTCCCCCAGTGGGCCCTTCATGCCCTAGTCTGACACTGATCAAAAATACAATGGACATAACAAAATCACACATGGGTCCAGAAGAGATTTTTAAGGAACAACCTCTGAGTTACTGAATGCTCAAAGCTTAAATTAAGAATGGCAAGCTTGATGGAGTTGAATAAAACAAAATGGATGCCAGTCACGTGATATGTATTTTTGAAATAATACAATTGCATTCCTTAATTTCTAAAAAAGTATGTGAAACTTAGCATTCCCTTGATATTGTGGAAATCATGAATAAGACAATTTGTCTGTAATTGTATGTCACTTGCCAGCTCTTCAGATGACAATTAGAGGATTTTCAGCATTAGCCACTAAATGTGCTCCCGATGAGTGCACGGTAGAAAAACATATGCCCATCCCTATGAACCCTTCATCACAGTAGAAGAAACAACTGAAGGCACTGTACAGGTTAACTGAAACCAAAATGGCTGCAAAGGTGAAGTTGGATAACATGGTGGACCTGCTTAAAATAATAATGTTGGCCAACAGTTAATGGTAAAAAAAAATATTTTTTTTAGGACCCAACTAAATGCACCGGTCTGAGAGGAGCGGATGGGAGGAGATGGAGGAGGTGAGTAGGTGGGCCCCTCAAGCAAGGGACACAGGCGGCTGACCTCTGTGCAAGGTGCCAGCCATGAGACCCGAGAGGTCTGACAATGGAGGCAGCATAGGTGCCGATTTATGTTTTTGCTGGTGGGTGCTCAAGCCAAAAAATATAGGGGAGTGGCTTCAAGGGGAAGGGGCATGGCCACAAAATAATACCAATACGCAGCACAGTTGTCTCCAATATTCAAATTATGGCAACAGAGTTCCCCTTTTTACACATAACTTGTGGACCTGCAGCTGTTTCTCTATGATAACCGTACATACCCCCATGCACAGGAATTGCGGGAAGATGCTTCTGTCTGCTCTGTTAATGGTGCTGGGCATCATATTTTATGTGGCAGCCGCCGGGTCACTAAAGAGCGGATGGAATACACACTTCCCAGCATACTGTTTGCCAGGCAGCAGGGCCGGCGATGTGGGTGCTGCAGCTGCAAATTAGCAAGTTAATATGGCGGCTCAGCAGCGTGACTCAGGCCCGTGGGTGCTCGGGCCCTTGAGCACCCACAGAATCTGCACCTATGGCAGGCAGTAGGCGTACATTCTAGCGGCCAGCGGGGTCATGCTTACCTGACCCGGCCAACGTTTTGTGGGTCCGGACCCGCCTCCTCTCTCTACCCTATCCTGCACACCCTGTGCAGGGCCAGCAGAAATCCATCATCCCCATGTTACCACCCGGCACACATAGGACCACTCAATACACTACTTCTGGAGTCTTGACTAGCGACATGCTGCATTCAGACCAGGTGCACACTTTCCAAAGTGCACATCTCATAACCATTGGGACAAATTAACCCACAGGCAAAAAGAACTGCTGATTTTGCTTGCAAAACTTGGTTCCACTGTTACCCTTTATTCATTTATTTTTACCTGACCATGATAAATTGTACGATTGAGGTACAGACCTCATGACCTATTATTTAATTGTACTACATTGACTATGCCATTGTTGTAACTTAACCCTTAGTGGTGTTTACTACACTTGTCTGTACTGTGCATAACCCTCTATATGCATTCTATGTATTTTGTATTTACATCTAAGAAAATATTATTTTATCGCAACGCACCTTAACTGTAATTAATAACCATCAATCCCAGTCTTTTGTGTGTGAGAGAAGGAAGAGGAGGCGCTGACCGGGTGTGAGAGAAGAAAGAGAAGGCCGGTGATCAGGTTATGTGTGGGAGCGGCAGAGATAAGGAGCCAGACCTGAGATCTGCAGCTGTAACACTGGTCTCATACCTGGGACCAGTGTGAAACAGGCGAGTACAGGGCAGTGGGGAGAGGCGACGCTTGGACCACACACCTCACCGGACGCTGAGCTAAGTATAGTGGGGTGTCGGGTGTGAGGGTGCTGGGGTGAGATTGTGTGGGCAGGACAGTGAAAAAAGGCTAGAAGGGATTGTGTTTAGGTGCTGTGGGGATTGTATGAGAATGTGTGTACTGGGCAGTGGATAAGGGCTAAAAGGGAGTGTGTGTGTGTTGTGGGGGCTCTGCGTGCTGTGGGAGCTCTGTGTTGCTCTAAGGGCAGCGTATTGCTGAGCATTGTGGGCATATCTGTGGATTTTTTTAAATTAGTGTGTCCTTTGAGCACGTTGCAGGTACACAGTGTGCTGAGGTGAGAGTGGGCCACTGAGGACAATGGCCCTTATTCAGATCGGATCGCAGTACAAATTTGTTCTCAAAATGGGCAAAACCATGTGCACTGCAGGTGGGGCAGGTGTAACATGTGCAGAGAGAGTTACATTTGGGTGGGGTGCGTTAAAAATGAAATCTAAATTTCAGTGTAAAAATAATGCAGCCAGTATTTACCCTGCACAGAAACAAAATAACTCACACAAATCTAAATCTCTCTATACATGTTACATCTGCCCCACCTGCAGTGCACATGGTCAGCAGAGTGCAAGACGGATAAATATATTTTATCACTGAATCTATTGTTTATAATACTATTGTTATACTACCGTGGTAATACCATTCTGAGTGGGTGTTAATTACACTTCCCTAGCTAGGTACAATGAGTGGGAACAAGGTTGAGAATCTCCACCAGTGTGCATCTTGTCAGATGTACGCGCCAATGGACATGTATATCTGTACCAGATGCAAGCAGGTGGTAGCTCTGGAAGCCCAAGTGGACAGATAATTAGGAGGGGCTGGGGAAGACCCAGTGGTCTTGGTGCATGTCGGCACTAACAACAAAGTTAGCGGTAGATGGTATGTCCTCAAAAAAGACTAGGGATCTAGGCAATAAACTTAGGGCAAGGACATCTCAGGTAATAATCTCAGATACATTACCAGTGCCACAAGCTAGCCCAGGGAGACAGAGGGAGATTAGGGAGGTAAACGTGTGGCTCAGAGATTGGTGCAGGAGGGAGGGATTGGAGTTCTTAGAAAACTGGGAGGACTTCTTGGTCAGGCGCCATCTTTATTGCCGTAATGGATTTGCACCTGAACGAGGAGGGGGCAGGGATGCTTGGGAGTAGAATGGGTGGAAGGTTGGAGGAGTTTTTAAACTAAGAGGGAGGGGGAGGAAATAGCTTGAAATAGGGGGGAAATAATTGAGGATAGTGTGGTAGGCACAGTAAGCTTTATTGTAGAGGAAATAAGGGGAAGGGAGGAAGAAGGGACCAAGGAATGCAAAGGTTATGAGAGCAATAAACATTCAAACCCATGAATAAAACGCGATGCTAGTCTACCATTACAGGATCTTTCTATAAACATGGCAGGTAATGCGGTGAGGGCAGAGGAAAAGTGGAATTTTAAATGCCTATCGGAATGCTAGGAGTTTAACTGGAAAGATGGGGGAATTACAGACCATAGCCTCAGTAGAATAGATTTTGATCTGATTGGTATCACTGAAACTTGGTGGGACGAGTCACATGAGTGGGAGGCTAACATAAATGGTTACAGTCTGTTTAAGAAAAATAGATCGGGTAGAAGGGGAGGTGGGGTTGTGTTTATATGTTAAACCTTGCCTGAAACCCCACATATGAGAAGATATTTACGTGGGAACAGGGGAGACATATGTATGGGTGGAAATTGCAGGTAATAATGGTGTGAAAAAGCTAATAGTAGGGACATGCTATAAACCACCCAACACTAATACGGAAGATGAAAGAGACCTCCTATTACAGGTTGAGAAAGCAGCCAACTCAGGTGACATTATTATTGTGGGTGATTTCAATTACCCTGACGTAAATTGGGAACATATGACTTGTACTACCTCTAAAAGCTATGCTCTGTTGGAAACACTAAATAATAACTATTAATCTCAGTTTATAGAGAAACCAACTAGAAGTAACAACATCATCAACCTTCTGATAAGTAACAAAGGGGACATTCTCTCTAACATAACCATAAGGGAAACCTTGGGTAATAGTGATCATAATATGATCGCGTTTGATTTAAATATTAGCAAGGCCGAGTACATGGTAAGACCAAGTCTCTAAACTTTAGAAAGGCAAACTTTGGAAAGTTTGAGGAAGCATTAAAAGATATGGACTGGAATTAACTATTTAAAGGTATGAATACCAATGAAAGATGGGGCATGTTTAAAAAAAATACATAATGATGACACCAATAAATTTATATCTAAGGTCAACAAACAAAGAAATGGCAGATGTAAGCCAATGTGGCTTAATAATAAAGTTACATTTGAGATGACAAGGAAAAAAGGGGCATTTAAAAAGGTATAAACAGGAAGGGACGCAGAAATCTTTTGCAACATATAAGGAATGTAACAAGAAATGTAAAAATATTATCAAGGTAGCTAAATTAGAGACGGAAAGGAAAATAGTGGCAGATAGCAAAGCAAATCCCAAAAAATTCTACAGGTACATAAATGTGACGCGCCTGAGGAAGGAGAATATTGGTCCACTGAAAAACAAGAACAGTATCCCAATAGTTGAATATGAGGAAAAGGCAGAGCTATTCAATGATTTTTTTGCATCAGTATTTACAAGGGAGGATTCTACAGATGTTTTCCACCAAGAGGGTAGCACAGTGCTAAAAAGCTATCCAGGTTTATGTTTAAGTGAGGAAATGGTTAAAAACAGATTGCTAGATCTAAATGGATCTCCTGGACCAGATGAAATTCATCCAAGGGTAATAAAAGAACTAAGCTCTGTCATAGCATTGCCATTATACCTTATCTTCAAGGAATCAGTGGATTCAGGGATGGTACCAAGAGACTGGCGTATAGCAAATGTATTACCTATACTGAAAAAAGGGAGTAAAACAAACCCTGCAAATTATAGACCGTTGTTAAGGTTAACCCTTGGAGCTCCAAACAAAATCCACAGAACAAACTGGTGCAGGGTAATGCTAGGTGTTAATAAGGAATATAAGGTACACACAGGAATAATGCAGGAAAACCACTGGAACAGACTTTAGTGCTCACCAAACATCAACACAGGTAACAGACTGGAGTGCAAACATAATGTGAAGTGGCGGGGGTGCAGGATCTTGGCAGAACGGAGTAGATGCAGCGAAAGCACGGAGTTGATGCAGCAGAGGCACAGGTGCAGGTAACTGAAGTACACGGGTGCAGATAACTGATGAACACTGGTGCACATGACTGAAGAACACAAGTGCAGGTAACTGATGCACACGGGTGCAGAAAACTGATGAACACTGGTACAGATGACTGAAGAACACAGGTGTAGGTAACTGAAGCACATTAGTGCAGGGAACAAGTGACCACAGGTGCAGGTCAGCGTCACAGGTAACCAAGGCTGAGGCACAAGACAATGGCTGAAAGTACTCCCTTCAACACTCAGGACAGGCAGACAATGACCAGCTCTGAGTGCTGGTATCAGAAGTAATAAATAGGCAGCCCACAGGTGTCCAATAAGGCTGATTGTCTCTAACACTAGGCACCTGATACCTCAGAGTCTAGAGACAGGGTAACAAGTCCACAGGTGCCTAATGACCCCTAGTAGTGATATACAAGATAATACAGACAGGCCTAACACCGGTCAGCCTAATATCCATTGTAGGGAAAATACTGGAGAAAATAATCAGAGATGGCATTCAAGATTTCTAAGAACACAACAAGGTGATATGTAAAGCACAGCATGGGTTCATTAAAAATAGATCATGCCAGACAAATCTAATTCATTTCTACGAAGAGGTCATTAGGAATGTGAATTTAGGGAAACCAGTGGATGTGATTCTTCTTGATTTTGCAAAGGCATTTGACACGGTACCACATAGGAGACAGTTATGGAAAGTAGGTAAAATAGGGACGGGGAAAAAAAATTGTACTTGGATAAATAATTGGTTAGACGATCGGGAACATCGAGTAATGGTTATTGGGAAATGATAAAATTGGAGAAAGGTGGAAAGTGGTGTCCCACGGGATTCAGTATTGGATCCCCTCTTGTTTAATATATTCATTAACCCCTTCCCGACATTTGACGTACATTTACGTTATGGTCGGGAAGTACTTCCCGACACATGGCGTAAATGTACGTCATGGCTTTAAACTGTCACCGCGTCTATAGACGCGGTGACAGTTTGGAAATGTCTGCTGTCCCTGACAGCAGACATCCCCCCTCGCTGCCCAGGGGGGGCGGGGATGCCCCCCCCCGGTCGGCGATCGCTGTGATTGGCTGTTCAAATGTGAACAGTCAATCACAGCGTTTCCTGTGTTACCGGCGGCTAAGCCGCTCGGTAACACAGTGATCGGTGGTGATCGGTGCTGTTAAGTACAGCACCGATCACCACCGATCGCCAGCCCCCCCTCCCACCCACCCGGCAGCTCACCCGGCAGCTCACCCGGCAGTCCCTGCAGTCCCTCCTTCCGGCAGCCGCAGCGCACGCAGCGCTCCCCCCTCCCACCCCCCCGCAAGCCGCAGCACAAATAAAATAAATAAAATAACATGTAATGTACTGAATTATATATATATATATATATATATATATATGTGTGTATATATATATGTGTGTATATATATATATATATATATACACATATATATATATATACATATATACACATATATATATGTGTATATATATATATATACACACATATATATATATATATATATATATATATATAGACAGATAGATAGAAAGATATTCCCGACATATGACGTATATATACGTCATAGTCGGGAGGTACTTCCCGACCGAAGACGTATATATACGTCATGGTTTTAAACTGTCACCGCGTCTATAGACGCTGTGACAGTTTGGAGATGTCTGCTGTCCCTGACAGCAGACATCCCCCCTCGCGGCGATCGCTGCGATTGGCTGTTCAAATGTGAACAGCCAATTGCAGCGTTTTCTGTGTTACCGACGGCTAAGCCGCTCGGTAACACAGTGATCGGTGGTGATCGGTGCTGTTAAGTACAGCACCGATCACCACCGATCGCCAGCCCCCCCCCTCCCACCCGGCAGCCCCCCCTCCCTCCCACCCACCCGGCTGCCGCAGCGTCAGCACCCCTCCCACCCCCCCACCAGCCGCAGCGCCAGCCCCCCTCCCAAAGCTGGTGAGCAAAATGGGGTCACATGTGGGGGGGTTCCACTGTATTGGTGCTTCGGGGGTCTTGCTAATGCGACATAGCACCCACCATTCATTCCACCACCAAATATCACTCCTTCCCTTCTGAGTCCTGCCATGCACCCAAATGGTATTTTTTGGTCACATATGAGGCATTGCCGTACTCGGGAGAAATTGGGGCACAGATTTTGGGGTGCTTTGTCTCCTTCATTCTTTGTGAAAATGAAAAATTTTGAGCCAGAACTGCATTTTTGTGTAAAAAATTACATTTTTTTACACAAAAATGCAGATCTGGCTCAAAATTTTTCATTTTCACAAGGAATGAAGGAGACAAAGCACCCCAAAATCTGTGCCCCAATTTCTCCCGAGTATGGCAATGCCTCACATGTGACCAAAAAATACCAGTTGGGTGCATGGCAGGACTCAGAAGGGAAGGAGTGATATTTGGATTTTGCAGCACAGATTCTGGTTGAATGACCCCTGAAGCACCCATACAGTGGAACCCCCCCACAAGTGACCCCATTTTGCAAACTACACCCTTTAGGGAATTCATCTAGGGGTATAGTGTACATTTCAAACCCCCAGGGGTTTCACCAATTTTGATACAACTGAGCTGTGAAAATGAAAAATTAAATTTTTTCATTTTCACAGCCCAGTTGTATCAAAATTGGTGAAACCCCTGGGGGTTTGAAATGTACACTATACCCCTAGATGAATTCCCTGAAGGGTGTAGTTTGCAAAATGGGGTCACTTGTGGGGGAGGTTCCTAACTTTTAGCATCTTATGGTGCCTAGAAACCTACATGGTGCCAAAAAAATAATCTCATAAAAAGGAGGCTCCAAAATCAAGTAGGTGCTCCTTCTATTATGAAGCCTGTGGTTTGGTCAACGTGCACACTAGGGCCACATATAGGATATTTATGAAAACAAAAGAATTGGGGGAATCAATTTTTAGTCACATTTCTCTAGTAAAATCTACTGTGTTCCTTAGAAAAATGTATTAAAATTGCAAATCTGCAAAAAAAATGAAGTTTTGAAATTTCACCTACACTTTGTTTTAATTCCTGTGAAACACCTAAAGGGTTAACAAACTTCCAAAATGCTGTTTTGAATACTGTGAGGGGTGCAGTTTTTGAAATGGCATCATTTATGGGGGTGTCTCACATACAAGTCCCTCAAAGTCACATCAGAACTGAACTGGTCCCTAAAAAAATCAGTGTTTGAAATTTTCTTGAAAATTTGAGAGTTTGCTATTCATATTGTAAGCCTCCTAGTGTCCAAAAAAATTAAAAGGAAGTTGAAATAATGATGGAAACATAAAGTAGACATATGGTCTATGTTAGTTATTAACTATTTTGAGTGGTATGATTATTTGTCTCACAAGCAGAAAATTTAACATTTTGCAAATTGCTAAATTTTCCATTTTTTTACGACATTTTGGTATTTTTCACAAAAAAACACAGACTGTATCGACCCAAATTTACCACTAACTTGAAGTACAATGTGTCACGAGAAAACAATCTCAAAATCACTGGGATAAGTAAAAGCAAAAGCACACTTAAGTGATACATGTCCGATTTGAAAAAAAGGGCTCTGTCAGGAAGGCAAAAACATGCTGTGTCAGGAAGGGGTTAATGAAATAGGTGATGGCCTGCAAAGTAGTATTGCAATAGTTGCAGATGACACAAAACTGAGCAAGGTAATTCATTCAGAAGGGGATGTGGAAGTACTACAAAAAGACTTGGTTAAACTTGCAACGTGGGCAGCAAGGTGGAACATGCATTTTAATGTGGATAAATGCAAAGTAAATCATTTTGGGAGCAAAAATACTCATGCTAGTTACAAATTAAATGAGTTTAGTATTGGGAGCTCTGCAGTGGAAAGGGATTTAGGCATTTTTGTAAATGATAGAATGAGTAATAGTGCTCACTGCTCAAGTGCGGCAGTGAAGGCAAACAGGACCTTGGCATGCATTAAAAGGGGAATGGAATCAAGACACTCCGGTGTGATAGTACCATTTTACAAATCATTGGTAAGGCCTCATTCAGCTCACCTTAAAAAATATATAAATGAACTTGAAGTGGTTCAGATAAGGGCAACTAAATTAATAATACCCCTTTTACACCAGACTTTGGACCCGGGATATTGCCGCTCCAGTCCGGGGCAGGGCATGGTGTAAATGGGGTGAAAAAAAATAACACGGGTACTGTTCCCCGGGAATCTGACCCGGCAAATGTTCAGGGTCGGACACGGGGCTTATCCGGGGCTCAGGGCAGTGTAAACGGCCATTATCCGGGTTATTTGGTGGGTAGAGGGGCGCAAAGAGCTGATTGGAGCTTCTGCGGCTCTGGCAGATGATGTCATCAGCTGGAGACCCGCACAGGGCGCATGTAGCAGCGCAGCAGCAGCGTTAACGCGCTACCACGCTACAAGCACACTCCAGTCTCATCTGCTGCAGCACACACTGCCTGTGCAGTGTTAACCGCTTTGCCTGTGCAGTGTTAACCGCTTTGGCTGACCCCAAGCCTGATCTGACACACTGCCTGTGCAGTGTTTTCCACTTTGGCTGACCCCAAGCCTGATCTGAGCCATCATGTCCAATACATCCAACTGGTCTGACAAGGAGGTACGTGAGCTCCTGCAAATCAGGGCAGATGAGGAGATTCGCCGCCAAATGACCGGCACCGTTCGGGATGCAGTGGTGTATCGCAATATTGCAGAATTGCTGGCATCCAGAGGTATTCATCGCTCCCAACAGCAGGTTGTAAACAAATTAAAATCTCTGCGGAAGCAGTTCTGCAAAGTGAATGACCAGAAGCGCAAGAAAAGTGGTGCAGCTAGGCCCGATTGGGTGCACTATGACCTGTGCTACAGTGCTTTTGGAAACACGGCACTCTGCAACCCTGTAGCCCTGTCCTCCTCCATAGCACCCCATTGCAGCCAGACCGACAACAGCCAGGACAGCCATGATGTACCGACTACCCAGGCTTCCCAGCTGTCCCCGCCAGTCTCAACGCCTTCTGAAGGCACGCAGATGTCAGCACACATGAGCCCGGCTTCACCGCTGCTGTTTGGTGATGATGGTGCAGCAGAGAATATAATGGATGCTTCCATGCAGTCTGACAGCGCCCAAGCAGCCACAGATGATGTTGTGGAAGAAAACAGTCAGACGACGCTCCCCAATCGAAGCACTCCATTACGTTCTAATTGTAAGTAGACATTCTATATATTTACACACATTTGACATAGTAAAAACAACCAACGTGGGGTTATGGCGGGATGAGGCCCAGTATCTGTTGCAGTATGTTGCTAGCATGCAGGTGGAAGAAGGCCACTAGCACATTTTGGCAAACAAAACTGCTGTTTATTATATAACACTTAACATGGAAGTATAATGTTAATTTTTTTTTTAAATTACAGTGTACAGCGTTCCTGCCAAAAAGAAAAAGCTTAATCGGTCTGAAGTAGCGGCTAAAGCGATGACATCGGTGATAGTTGACCATCTACGCCAATTGGATACTGATGTCCAAGCAAAGGAGGATGCTCGCATGGACAAATATTTGGAAGCTGAGAGACAGAACCAGCAGGCATTTATGTCTCAATTGCTGGCAATGCAAGATAGGCAAATGTCCTTTTTAGAACGTACATTTGGCGGTTTTTTCACACAACCTGCACCACATCCCCACCACCCACCTAAGTACCCACCCAACCCATATGATCATTACAATAGAGGTGTCAGTTTCAATCCTGCCACATCTACTAACACCCTACCAAACCAGCTGACACCAGAATATAGAGGGCCCAATTATAACTTTGGCAATAGTGCTGCTAGTAGTGACCCACCAATCCTAGAGTCCCCAGAGTTTTCCGTGTACCGGAATTTGAGCTAAGTTTTCAACTTTTAGTCTTAAAATATTGTTCCAAAATGTTGCACTTTACTTATTTTTCAAATCTTTCAAAAGGTTGCACTGATGTTTTTATAGTCTTTAGAAAGGTTGCACTTTATTTCTTAAGATTTGTGTGATTCTCTATATATAGGAGCAGTCACCATACAGTTCTATTTTATAATGTGTCCTATGACGTTAAACTGTATGGGCACAAAGTTTTACAATTGTTCTCTATTCCCAGTTGGACTCTCATATCTTGGTCTTTCATTATGAATAACATCTATAAACAAGATGTGAAATGTATGTACAGTTTGATGCATATTTTCATTATAAAGCAAACAACTGGAAGATTTGTGTCTGATTTTTATTTCAAATCATTGAGGGAAGGTTTGCTGCAATGGTGGCCCTGATTCTTTCTGCACTGTCAACATGCTCCCCCTCATAATCTGCTGCTTCAGGATTGCCCCCTGTGTCCTGCACATTCCACTCTGGAAGAAAGTGGTCCTTTTGTTTTTCACAAATGTTATGTAGAATACAGCAGGTTGCAACTACGTGGGGCATCAACTGTAGGTCCACATCGTTCCTCTTCATCAGGCAGCGCCAACGTCCTTTTAACCGGCCAAAGGCATTTTCCACTACCATACGAGCAGAACTTAGGGTGTGGGTGTAGGTTATCTTTTCCGTGGACAACTCAACATTTTGTGTGTATCCCTTCATGAGCCAATGTAGTAGAGGGTAAGCAGCATCCCCAATTATGTGGACCGGGATCTCTACTTCATCTATGAAAATAGATTTCTATAAAAAAAAAAATAGCGATTGTCACTATTTATACAAAGCAGCCTTAAGAGTATAGTTACTATAAAGAAATATTACACGTCTAAACCACACACGTCTAAACCACAGTAGAATAAAAAACATGGGCCCATCACACCTGATCCTGTCCTTGCAAGATTGCAATCACCTGCGAGGAGCTAATTGTAAATGTTTAAAAAATAGGGTATTACCACAGGTGATAGCAATCATGCATGGAGAGGAACAGGCAGGCAAGTCTGGTCCATCTGAGGAAAAAAATGTGTACAATATATTTTTACCTGTCTAGGGAAAAGCCATCCCCCACGCTTGTCCTCACCAATCTCATACAGCTGAGAGTTAGCAAACACTCTAGCATCGTGTGCACGCCCAGGCCAGCCAATAAAGACATCTGTAAAACTAAATGGGGGAAAAAAATATTTTTCATCGTTAGAGCTATTAAAATTCATTTACAAAGGTTCCTAATATGGAAACTGTAAATATGTACATACCGGTATTGGTGGTCCACAACAGCCTGAAGTATAATAGAATGCCACCCCTTCCTGTTATAGTAGTCCACAGGGTTGTCATGGGGAGCAATGATGGGGATATGGGTCCCATCTATAGCACCTGCACACTGCGGGTAACCACGCCTCTGGAAGCCTTGGATGGTGTCATCAAGGCGCTGTCCTTCCGGCAAACAGATGAACCGCTGGTACAGGGTATCCACAAAGGCCTGTGTCACCTGGTAAATGATCCTGCAGACAGTGGCAATACCGACTCCAAACAAACAGGAGATTGTGCGGTACTCCCCAGGGGTAGCATACCACCAAATGGCAATGGCTAATCTCCGCATTGGGCTGATGGGCCGACGGTAGTGGGTGGTCTGCATAGTCAGGACTGGTCCAAGTAGATCCAAGATATAATAGAAGGTAGCACGTGACATCCTGAAGTGGGCCATCCACTGCTCCTCCTGAAAAGATTCCACGGTCTGCATGAAAGCTTCTCCGTGGCACCGGTCTCTGACCCAGATCCTGCGATCCCGCATGGTCGTCAGCCGCAAAATCGAGGTAAGGCTGGATGATATCAGCGCTCTCCTGCGGCACAAATATTGGTGCCGAGATCTAGACCTCTCAGCCAAGAATTGTGCTCTCCTACTCCAAGTGTGAAGCAAGTAGCACAGGGTGAGAAGCTGCTTCAAACTCTCTATTGCAGAAAAGTACAGCACAAACTGCAACACAGCTACTCCGTCTGCCATCTTTGCTGCAATGCTGGGAGCAGAACCCACCCCCTCCCTTTTCCCTTTCTTGTGACCTCATCTCAAACAGCCCAAAGGTCCATTTTTAATGACACCAGCAAGGAAAGACAGGGCTGATCCGTTTTCAGTGTGAAAGGGCCTTACCCGGGAATAACCCGGATTGAAGTGCAGTGTAAATGGGGTCTGAGGCAGGGCATGCCCTGGCAATATCCCGTGTTCAATTTCCCGGGTCCGATCCGGTATTCTGGTGTAAAAGGGGTATAAGGGGTCTAAAGTCGACAGAATATAAAGATAGGCTATCCAGGCTGAATATGGATTCACTTGAAAAACGAAGACTGAGAGGTGGTATGATTAGTATGTTCAAATACAGGATGGGAATTCATAAGGAGCTGGGAGATTACTTATTCAGTAACAGGGCGGTACTTAGGACGCGTGGGCATGCACTAAGAATTAAAGAGACAAAATTTCATACGGAATTAAGAAGAGGATTCTTCACTGTGAGAGAGATTAAGTTCTGGAATGCTTTGCCAGAAAATGTGTTAACAGCAAACAGAGTAATACCCCTTTTACACCAGACTTTGGACCCGGGATATTGCCGCTCCAGTCCGGGGCAGGGCATGGTGTAAATGGGGTGAAAAAAAATAACACGGGTACTGTTCCCCGGGAATCTGACCCGGCAAATGTTCAGGGTCGGACACGGGGCTTATCCGGGGCTCAGGGCAGTGTAAACGGCCATTATCCGGGTTATTTGGTGGGTAGAGGGGCGCAAAGAGCTGATTGGAGCTTCTGCGGCTCTGGCAGATGATGTCATCAGCTGGAGACCCGCACAGGGCGCATGTAGCAGCGCAGCAGCAGCGTTAACGCGCTACCACGCTACAAGCACACTCCAGTCTCATCTGCTGCAGCACACACTGCCTGTGCAGTGTTAACCGCTTTGCCTGTGCAGTGTTAACCGCTTTGGCTGACCCCAAGCCTGATCTGACACACTGCCTGTGCAGTGTTTTCCACTTTGGCTGACCCCAAGCCTGATCTGAGCCATCATGTCCAATACATCCAACTGGTCTGACAAGGAGGTACGTGAGCTCCTGCAAATCAGGGCAGATGAGGAGATTCGCCGCCAAATGACCGGCACCGTTCGGGATGCAGTGGTGTATCGCAATATTGCAGAATTGCTGGCATCCAGAGGTATTCATCGCTCCCAACAGCAGGTTGTAAACAAATTAAAATCTCTGCGGAAGCAGTTCTGCAAAGTGAATGACCAGAAGCGCAAGAAAAGTGGTGCAGCTAGGCCCGATTGGGTGCACTATGACCTGTGCTACAGTGCTTTTGGAAACACGGCACTCTGCAACCCTGTAGCCCTGTCCTCCTCCATAGCACCCCATTGCAGCCAGACCGACAACAGCCAGGACAGCCATGATGTACCGACTACCCAGGCTTCCCAGCTGTCCCTGCCAGTCTCAACGCCTTCTGAAGGCACGCAGATGTCAGCACACATGAGCCCGGCTTCACCGCTGCTGTTTGGTGATGATGGTGCAGCAGAGAATATAATGGATGCTTCCATGCAGTCTGACAGCGCCCAAGCAGCCACAGATGATGTTGTGGAAGAAAACAGTCAGACGACGCTCCCCAATCGAAGCACTCCATTACGTTCTAATTGTAAGTAGACATTCTATATATTTACACACATTTGACATAGTAAAAACAACCAACGTGGGGTTATGGCGGGATGAGGCCCAGTATCTGTTGCAGTATGTTGCTAGCATGCAGGTGGAAGAAGGCCACTAGCACATTTTGGCAAACAAAACTGCTGTTTATTATATAACACTTAACATGGAAGTATAATGTTAATTTTTTTTTTAAATTACAGTGTACAGCGTTCCTGCCAAAAAGAAAAAGCTTAATCGGTCTGAAGTAGCGGCTAAAGCGATGACATCGGTGATAGTTGACCATCTACGCCAATTGGATACTGATGTCCAAGCAAAGGAGGATGCTCGCATGGACAAATATTTGGAAGCTGAGAGACAGAACCAGCAGGCATTTATGTCTCAATTGCTGGCAATGCAAGATAGGCAAATGTCCTTTTTAGAACGTACATTTGGCGGTTTTTTCACACAACCTGCACCACATCCCCACCACCCACCTAAGTACCCACCCAACCCATATGATCATTACAATAGAGGTGTCAGTTTCAATCCTGCCACATCTACTAACACCCTACCAAACCAGCTGACACCAGAATATAGAGGGCCCAATTATAACTTTGGCAATAGTGCTGCTAGTAGTGACCCACCAATCCTAGAGTCCCCAGAGTTTTCCGTGTACCGGAATTTGAGCTAAGTTTTCAACTTTTAGTCTTAAAATATTGTTCCAAAATGTTGCACTTTACTTATTTTTCAAATCTTTCAAAAGGTTGCACTGATGTTTTTATAGTCTTTAGAAAGGTTGCACTTTATTTCTTAAGATTTGTGTGATTCTCTATATATAGGAGCAGTCACCATACAGTTCTATTTTATAATGTGTCCTATGACGTTAAACTGTATGGGCACAAAGTTTTACAATTGTTCTCTATTCCCAGTTGGACTCTCATATCTTGGTCTTTCATTATGAATAACATCTATAAACAAGATGTGAAATGTATGTACAGTTTGATGCATATTTTCATTATAAAGCAAACAACTGGAAGATTTGTGTCTGATTTTTATTTCAAATCATTGAGGGAAGGTTTGCTGCAATGGTGGCCCTGATTCTTTCTGCACTGTCAACATGCTCCCCCTCATAATCTGCTGCTTCAGGATTGCCCCCTGTGTCCTGCACATTCCACTCTGGAAGAAAGTGGTCCTTTTGTATTTCACAAATGTTATGTAGAATACAGCAGGTTGCAACTACGTGGGGCATCAACTGTAGGTCCACATCGTTCCTCTTCATCAGGCAGCGCCAACGTCCTTTTAACCGGCCAAAGGCATTTTCCACTACCATACGAGCAGAACTTAGGGTGTGGGTGTAGGTTATCTTTTCCGTGGACAACTCAACATTTTGTGTGTATCCCTTCATGAGCCAATGTAGTAGAGGGTAAGCAGCATCCCCAATTATGTGGACCGGGATCTCTACTTCATCTATGAAAATAGATTTCTATAAAAAAAAAAATAGCGATTGTCACTATTTATACAAAGCAGCCTTAAGAGTATAGTTACTATAAAGAAATATTACACGTCTAAACCACACACGTCTAAACCACAGTAGAATAAAAAACATGGGCCCATCACACCTGATCCTGTCCTTGCAAGATTGCAATCACCTGCGAGGAGCTAATTGTAAATGTTTAAAAAATAGGGTATTACCACAGGTGATAGCAATCATGCATGGAGAGGAACAGGCAGGCAAGTCTGGTCCATCTGAGGAAAAAAATGTGTACAATATATTTTTACCTGTCTAGGGAAAAGCCATCCCCCACGCTTGTCCTCACCAATCTCATACAGCTGAGAGTTAGCAAACACTCTAGCATCGTGTGCACGCCCAGGCCAGCCAATAAAGACATCTGTAAAACTAAATGGGGGAAAAAAATATTTTTCATCGTTAGAGCTATTAAAATTCATTTACAAAGGTTCCTAATATGGAAACTGTAAATATGTACATACCGGTATTGGTGGTCCACAACAGCCTGAAGTATAATAGAATGCCACCCCTTCCTGTTATAGTAGTCCGCAGGGTTGTCATGGGGAGCAATGATGGGGATATGGGTCCCATCTATAGCACCTGCACACTGCGGGTAACCACGCCTCTGGAAGCCTTGGATGGTGTCATCAAGGCGCTGTCCTTCCGGCAAACAGATGAACCGCTGGTACAGGGTATCCACAAAGGCCTGTGTCACCTGGTAAATGATCCTGCAGACAGTGGCAATACCGACTCCAAACAAACAGGAGATTGTGCGGTACTCCCCAGGGGTAGCATACCACCAAATGGCAATGGCTAATCTCCGCATTGGGCTGATGGGCCGACGGTAGTGGGTGGTCTGCATAGTCAGGACTGGTCCAAGTAGATCCAAGATATAATAGAAGGTAGCACGTGACATCCTGAAGTGGGCCATCCACTGCTCCTCCTGAAAAGATTCCACGGTCTGCATGAAAGCTTCTCCGTGGCACCGGTCTCTGACCCAGATCCTGCGATCCCGCATGGTCGTCAGCCGCAAAATCGAGGTAAGGCTGGATGATATCAGCGCTCTCCTGCGGCACAAATATTGGTGCCGAGATCTAGACCTCTCAGCCAAGAATTGTGCTCTCCTACTCCAAGTGTGAAGCAAGTAGCACAGGGTGAGAAGCTGCTTCAAACTCTCTATTGCAGAAAAGTACAGCACAAACTGCAACACAGCTACTCCGTCTGCCATCTTTGCTGCAATGCTGGGAGCAGAACCCACCCCCTCCCTTTTCCCTTTATTGTGACCTCATCTCAAACAGCCCAAAGGTGCATTTTTAATGACACCAGCAAGGAAAGACAGGGCTGATCCGTTTTCAGTGTGAAAGGGCCTTACCCGGGAATAACCCGGATTGAAGTGCAGTGTAAATGGGGTCTGAGGCAGGGCATGCCCTGGCAATATCCCGTGTTCAATTTCCCGGGTCCGATCCGGTATTCTGGTGTAAAAGGGGTATAAATGAGTTTAATAAAAACTGACATGTATTTATGGACACAAAGGGAATATTATAGTTATTTGCTAGTCTGATATAAAATTAGATAGGTTGAACTCGATGGACTAACATCTTTTTTCAACCTAAATTACTATGTTACTATGGGCCTTATTTTGGTTCATTCTTTCTGACAAAATCCTTCTTAGATGGGCAAAACCATGTGCACTGCAGGTGGGGCAGATGTAACATGTGCAGAGAGAATTAGATTTGGGTGGGGTTTTACTTCAAAGTGAGATCTATATTGCAGTGTAAAAATAAAGCAGTCAGTATTTTCCCTGCATAGAAACAAAATTACTCACCCAAATCTAACTCTCTCTGCACATGTTACATCTGCCCCCCCCCCCCTGCAGTGCACATGGTTTTGTCCATCTAAGAAGGATTTTGTCAGAAAGAATGAACCAAAATAAGGCCCTATGTTTTAGTCTCAACCCCCACCAACACAAACATTGAATTAAATAGTAGAGCGCAGCACCACCCAAATATCAACGTCTATACCATTATCGGATCGGTTGACCGACAGGTGCAGCTGCTAGCTCTGCACAAATTACTCAGTGCCCAGAAACCAACCCCACATATTGAAATGCACAAGAAGGGTCAATATAACAGGTTTTAAAATGAAATGTCACGTACACAAATAGTATAGTCTGAAATAAGATTCAAGAAGAGTTCAGGAACATCAAATAGGAAAGACACTGCAAGAACCTCATCTTCTAGAGGCAGGGAATATAACTATAAAAAACAATGTGCAGCAAAGTCATTAGCCTGATGCAGAAGTCTAAGCTACAAGCAGTGTGTCTCCACCTGCAGACCAGACAGAAAATTGCAGGATTGTTTATTGAATCTTAAATCATATGAGAGAACTGTTATTATATATAATATAAATACACTAAATTTAGTGAATGGAGCTCCAATTATTCCTCTGGTCTGGCCTCTTGCAGCTTAAATTGAAAGAAAAGACACAAATGAAAACTTTGACGGCATTTACTAACATACAGTATTCTAAAATACAATTTTATTTAATTTATATTTGAGTTCTAGAACAAAGTACCAAAATAGTAGAAAAAGGCTTTTTCACTTGTATTCAGGGGTTAATGTGAGGGGAAACAGGATGGAACTGAGTTGCACCTCTTCTAATGGTAGGGGGAACTGAGTTTCTCCTCTACCTCTGCCCTGAACAGTAATTCCAACAGAAAATCCTGTCCCAGTGGCTTCTTCTTCTGGCACATTGTATGTGATGTCATGCCAAGTGAAGAAGGGGCACTAAGAGGAGCAGGCTCTGTGCTGGCTGAAGACATGGTGAGAGGGGACTAGAGGGACTCAGAGGTGGGGAAACTGTTGGATGGACACAGGGCATGGAGCTGCTGAGGGACCTGAACAGTGAGCTGGTGGACTGACAGAGACAGATGTATATAAGCAGCACAACTGTGGACATAATGGGTGATATTTAATAGGATGAGATATTCAGAAAGTGAGAGATTTGGGAAGAAATCTCAAGGTTTTTTAAAGCGGCAATCATTTACACTGCAAAAGCAGTTTGAATTTGCAGTGTAAATGATTGCCGCTTTAAAAAAACCTGGAGATTTCTTCCCAAATCTCTCACTTTCTGAATCTCTCATTCTATTAAATCTCACCCTATGTGTGTAAGGGGCTCTACTGTGTGATTTCATATAAATCAAGAGCAGTACATGCAGTGTAATGTGTACATGACTGTGCTGTTGTGTTATAATTTTATTTGGATTTATTATTGTGTGACCACACCCCTTCCTTGTGGGACCATTATCCCTTTATGGGAGGTATACAGATGTAGCGGGATTCATCTTTGCAGGGGATGGTGATGGCGTCGCCATCACCATCCCCTGCCCCGCCGCCATCTGTATGCCGGAAGGGGACGCGCGCGCACGAGGTGCGCGCGCGTCCCCCTACGACGGTGCTGCCCTCGGTCGCCCGGTGCCCACACCGGGCGACCGCACCCCCCCGTAGCCTCCTCGGGTCCCCCCCCTGCCCCTTGAGCGGGAGACAGACAGTAATGCAGCCGCCTCGCCGCCCCGTCGCCCGGATACTGTGACGCGCGTGCGTGGGGGATGCACGCGCATCACAGTCAGATAGCGGCGCCGTGTTCGCCGTGTTGCTGGCGATCCGCCAGCAGCATGCTGCTGGCGGATCGCCAGCAAAGACAAGGAAAGATTCATCTGTAGCGCAAATTCCCTGGCACTGGTCTAGGCTCTTTAACCAGGACCACTTTAAGCCCTGCTTGTATCATTAGGTATTGTAGGCTTGAACTCTCTCCAGATAATTAAATCATTTAGCCTCATCATGAGGGAGTATTTTATGTGTCCTCTGGAGGGGGCAGTAATCAAGAGGGGTGGTTTAAATCATTATCCTCAACAAGCACTGCATCCTTTTTTTTAAATGTGTATTTCTGTACAGGAGTTTTTACCCTGTTTTTTTTGCAGCAATATTGGTCAAACCACATGTCAAGCGCCCCCTTCCTCTCTCCTCCCACAAACAGGATAGGGACAAGGAAGGAGCGGGATAGAGAAGATGAAGTGTGAGGGAGAGAAGACTATAGGACGTTGAGAGCTGGAGGTGGAGAGCTAATTAATAAAACACATAGGGGTAAATTTCTATTGATGTTGCCCATAGCACCCATCAGATTCTATTACATTTTAGAAGGTGCAAAATAAATAAGAAGTACAATCTGATTGGTTGCTATGGGCAACATCTTATTTTCTTCAATAGAACTCCCATCTTAGTAAATTTGCCTCACAGAGGGCCTTATTTTGGTTCATTCTTTTTGACAAAATCCTTCTTAGATGGACAAAACCATGTGCACTGCAGGGGGGGCAGATGTGACATGTGCAGAGAGAATTAGATTTGGGTGAGTAATTTTGTTTCTGTGCAGGGAAAATACTGACTTCTTTATTTTTACACTGCAATATAGATCTCACTTTGAAGTAAAACTCCACCCAAATCTAATTCTCTCTGCACATGTTACATCTGCCCCACCTGCAGTGCACATGGTTTTGCCCATCTAAGAAGGATTTTGTCAGAAAGAATGAACCAAAATAAGGCCCAGAGTGCGGGATGTATTAAACTACATTGCCGCTCCTCACTTAACTACCGCAGCAATTCTATTGCATATGTACTAACATATGCAATGAGCATCACAATGCGGTGACGGAGGCCCCCGGGATACCTCTGATGTGGTGTGCGCAAGGGTCTCAGTCACCTCCCTGGGCACCTCCTCCTCCCTCCATGGCCAGAAGCCTAAGCAGGCTGTCCCTGGTGCCTCCTCTTCCCCCTGCCGCCAGAAGGACATCCGGCTGCGTTGATAGGGGGAGGAGGAGTTTACCTTCCGGGTCCAGGCTTCCTGGAGGAAGGTAAGCCAGGGGGAGGGGGTCTGTATTTGCGGCGGAGGCGGTGGGTTGCGGCGGGCAGTGGTAAGAAGACCATAGGCTTCTATAGGGTATCGCCACCCAAAGGTGGTGATACCCTGGCCAGCGAAAATGCTGTGGCCAGATCTTAATACATTTGAAAATGCTCTAAAACCCCCCGAAAATACATCGCTGCACCACTGCAGCGATGCTAGTGCATATATACTAACATATGCAACTAGCTTCGCAATACGGTGACGGAGCCCCCCTGTGATACCTGTGATATGGTGTGCCCCCTGCACATCCCTGGGTTTCAGTGGCTTGCGGCGGTCCCCGGCGCCTCCTCCTCCCCCTGCAGCCGGAAGAACCTCCGGCTGTGACATGTTGCTAGGGGGAGGAGGTTTTTCATGGAGGAAGGTAAGCCAGGGGGAGCGGGGTCGATGTCTGCGTTCTGCGGCGGGTGGCGATAATAAGCCAAAGGTGGTGATACCCTGCCCGGCGAAGAGTTTTACCGCATTTTTCCCTTAGTACATGCTGCCCAGAGTGGCTTCCACATGGCAACTGTCTATCAGAAAGCATATTTTCCTACAAAGCTTTAGGATCACCCACTGCAGTAGGATTCATTTGTTTTTTTACAGCAACTGTCAACAATTCTCTACTGGCTGGTGATAGGAGATAAGTTCTTGACCAAAATGTTCCATTTCAACAGTTTTTAATTGTGTTTGATAAATGTGTTTTATCAAACACAACTATGGAAGTCCAGCTGCCATTGATTGTAATCTCCTTGGATCTTGTGGAGAACATTGTCAGACACTAGTGAATAGAACGAAAACACAACCGTATTGAGATAAGCTGGATGCTTTATTCAGTACACATGCAATTGTCTTCTGTAGACGGTATCACTTGGCTATCATGTAATGTGTTACAAGTGCTTCGTCGTGTCTTTTTGTTTCTTAGATTTTATTCAGTTTATGTTAGCTCTGGACTCTGGGTTGAAGGAGCCATTTCAGGAAAAATATACTAAAACCTCACTGTGTGCTTTTCTGCGCTGACAAAGTTATTTTTGTACATGCTAAAAATATATTTTAAAAAATGAACCTTGGAGGAAAAATGTAATTACAGTATTATAAAAGTATGATAAAATAAAGCTTGGAATAAACACTTTTTAAAAACCAACAAATAAAGCAGTACATTTTTAATTTATATGTGATGTTCCTTTGATCACTCATTTGCACCTTGCATTCCTATTTTTGAAAGTATTGCCTATCTTCACTGTTTTTAAATTTCTTAACTTAAAAATGAAACAGAAGATAATAAACTAAAAAAGAAAAGGTGTTGCTGACACTGCTTGATAGTAGAATGAAGGGAGATTTGCACACGCCAAGAGGCTGGGACCACATGTTCCTCCAATGAGAACAAGTCATGATTGACAGTGGAGTTGGATGAGTATTAGAATGGTCAGCATGGATGGTGTAATGGTTGGCATTACTGCCTCACATCACTGAGGTCATGGGTTTGATTCCCTAACTGTGCGGAGTTTGTATATTCTCCCCGTGCTTGCGTGGGTTTCTTCCAGGTACTCCGGTTTCCCCCCACACTCCAAAAATATATTGGTAGGTCAATTGGCTCCCAACAAAATGAACCCTAGAATGAATGTGCCTGCGTGTAGATGTGGTAGGGAATATACAGTGGCGTAACTAGAAATTTTGCTCCCCCCTGCCAAAAAAATTCTGGCGCCCCCCCTCCCATTTTTAATAAAACAAGCAGGACTATATCTTGGCGATTCAGCTCCCAGTGCGGACAGTAAAAATATCCCCCTCTTTACTTGAAAAAAAAAAAAAATTTATGAAGAACATAAAGAACCTATAGCGTGCCCATTCCAAAAAGGGTATGTGGCAATGCTTAGTAGAAAATATGCCACACACCGTAATGACTCTTACACATTACAGTATGCCCAATATATAATGCCCATTACACATTATGTCACACACATGCAGAATGCACAGCGAAGCATTCTTCAGCTTGGCTGAAGCCCATAGTATATTATAACACATATTGAAATGCCCATTACATACCACACTCATTTATGCCACTGACAATATTTTATGACACACAAAACATAATCAGGTAACAATATAACCAATAATATAAACATACATTAAACTGAAAACACATAATATAATTTAGTAAAGAAAGTACTGTAAATAGAAAATATCATGAAAAACAGGGTGGAGGTATGGGTGGGAGGGGGGCGGGGGGCGAAAAGCAAGCAAAGAAAAAAAATAGGAAATAATACTAGAAATGCAAACAATGATCTATATAATATACACACATAATTTATGACAGGCTGAATAGCAGAACACGGAGAGTGGTGGGCACTGAGATGATAAGTTTCAGGTAGGAGGCATGAGAGGAGCGTGGGACACAGAAGGGAGGAGGATAAGAGAATGAATAAGAGGGATATTGTACTTGGGTCACGGGCAGCTGGGTGTGGGCATTCTACAGCACATTGCCGTCGGAGGGGGTGCAGATGCTTGTGGGAGTGCGGCACAATTTGGTTTCACCCCACTGAAGGGTGACACCTGGCTGCAGGTCGCACCCCCCTAGTGCCGCTGCTGGCTGGGTCTGACCGCAGCAGCCACCGTTACCCGCAGCACAAAGTTAGTCACCTCACCTGACTTCATGGGGACCCAAGGAATACGCAGCACGATTGCTCATTTCCTCTGTTCCTCTCCCCACGTGGACTGCTCCCGTCGGTAGTGGCCGCAGCCAGGGGCGTAACTGGACTTTTGTGGGCCCCATAGCAAAATTCTAAAAAGGCCCCCGCCAGAGGGTGGTTAAGAGGGAAGTGGAGAGGCAGCGCTGAGTGAGGTGTCACTGTATCCTTCAATATACTTGCCCTGGTGCCCTCCAGGAAAACATGTACCTATTGCAGTATCCAAAAAATGGCAGCACTCTCAGGTCTTATGAATAAATCATACCAAGCTCGACCAAAACATTGATCTGAACATCTGAGCTTGGTGTGATTTATTCATAAGACCTGAGAGTGCTGCCATTTTTCGCATTATATATCGATAGATAGATAGATAGATAGATATATCTATCGATAGATATATCTATGCTCTGGAGAAAGTAATGATATAGAGTGTAGGAACATCCATGCTGCCAGGTGGAGGGTTTAGGTGGCAGAGTGTGTGGGAGGGTTAGGTTTGTACATGGAAGAGTACAGTATAGATTCAGAAGAATATAGGAGGACAGTTAAAATACTATATATATATATATATATATATATATATATACACATAATATGGAGGGCACAGCATAGATAACACACAGAATACACCCCTTCTCCCAGTACACAGTATTTAAATACCTTCTTCCCCCTGCACACTGAGTCCAGCACCCTCTGTCTCCTGCCCCGTATACGCACCAGAAAGCCATTATAAACATCCGTCCACACAGGCTCAGCATAAGAATTCAGCATGAACGTCTTCCTCACCTGCACAGAATATAATTAGGTTGGTGCCGCCCAGCACCCCCGCGCTCTGCAGCACAGCCAGGAGCGGAGCGCAACCATCTGCGCCCATGTACAGCAAGCTGGCAAACGGGGAAAGGCAGAGCATTCCCATCCGGTCCTCCACCAATCAGCTGCTGCGGTATTGTCAGCCAGTGCGGAGACGTTCTGTTGATGCTTCCTTCCATGGACATCGCAGCAGGGCGGTCTTCACTGATTCAGCTAATCTGACCGTGCTTGAGTTCTGCGGGAGCAGCGAGACTTGGTGCAGGGGAGCGCGGGCACCTATGGTAGTTACGCCACTGGCCGCAGCTTCCAAGTGACACCACTGAATCCCAGCAACTCCGGTCTCCTCGTAGGTGTCAGCCACACACAGACAGGCAGAGGCTGAGAAGGCTGCTGCAGCTCTCAGGAATCTTGCCTCCAGCGCCGTTAGAACGCTGTGACCTTGCGCCCCAGTGGCACCTGCTCCCCCCCGCCATCGCTGGGGCTGCGGAGCGATAGTTACGCCACTGGGAATATAGATTGTAAGCTCCACTGGGGCAGGGACTGATGTGAATGTTCAAATATACTCTGTAAAGCACTGCAGAATATGTGTGCACTATATAAGAAACTGTTCATAAATAAATAACGGAGAATCATGAGAGATGAAGAATTTGATACACAGGAAAACATAACTCGAGAATCACCTGCATAGAACCAAGATTCTAACTTTGCCTACAGAAACATTACTAGGAGCGAGGACCTTATAAAGGCTGCAAACATTTTCACATTTAGCAATATGTTGATTACAGTTAACAAGGCCAATCCTGCACTGTTTTATCAATCCCAGAATTCGAGATTGAAAAACTCTCAATCCCGAGATTCCTGAGATTCTGTGATTGACTTGGCAGACAGCAGCAGGACTCAGGGGCTGATCCTCATCTCTCTTCCCTCAGCTTTTACAGTACTGTATCTCAATCTCCCCCTTAGCCTTTCTCTCAGTCCTTATATTCCCATCTCCCCTTACATCCCCCTGATTACTGGCCTTTGCTTGTGAGCTCAGATATCTGGAATGGCTCCCTCTGTGTTGATTGATACCCGGCTCTCTGAGCTGGATTAGTGGCAGACACCACACATCATGTGGCCACAGCAGACAGTCCTCCTCTGCTTAAGTGTGAGGTGTGGTGTTGGGGTAGTTGGTGTCGGGCTGCATAGCATGACTTCTGATGTCACGCTGTGTACATCCACACATCTGAGGGCTGGGGCAGCCAGGCAGCATCTGAGTTGTCAGCTGTAGGTGTTCATCTTTGCCTGCCAATTACTGTTCTTTTAACTGCGCATGTCCAGACAAACCCGAATCCATATATATGGTTAATGCACCTTGAGAAAGGGGTCTGTGTCACCCGAAACGTTGGGTTCATACGCATTATGCACTTTATATAAATACATTGTTTTAAACACTCCAGGAGGCACCGGAGCCGCTGCCCACAGGAAGGGTGAATGCCTCTCCAACAAGTGACATACACAAATACACACACACACATACATACATATACACACACACACACACATATATATAACTTAGTCCTGAGACTGGGCTGCACACATAAAAAAATGCAAAAATGTAGTAGCCAGAGTGCAGAGGCTCAAACATGTTATAATACATTAAGTACTGTATTAGAAGCCAGTGACATCCGTATTTCAAAAAGTCTAAAAAAAATGTAATGGCATATTTAAAGTGCAAAAACAGAAAATAAAACAGCAGCAAGGAAGGACAAATACTTAGCATGGTCAGCATGACCAGTGGTGTATGTAAGCCACAAATGCCTTCCCGTGTGTAGACATATGGCCGACAGCTGTTTTGGTGATAAAGTATGCACCTTCATTATCATTATGTGCAATCACGTGGGTGGATTACATACACCACTGGTCATGCTGACCATGCTAAGTATTTCTCCTTCCTTGTTGCTGTTTTTAATGTCTGTTTTTGCACTTTAAGTATGCCATTAAATATTTTTTGATACTTTTTGAAAAACGGATGTTGCTGGCTTCTAATACTGTACATAGAAAATGACAGGGGGGCACCATGATAGGAGAGGGTTTGGAAGTGGTTGTTAATGGTGTCAGTGTATGTGCTAAGAGAGCGGTGAGGAAGAGAAGAGCAGAAAATAGGCCCTGGCGTTTAAAGTACACAGGCCCACCTTAGCGACAAAAGTGAGGTAGTTGTTCGAGCGCTCCAGAAAAAGGGGTGTGGTCACTCAAAAGGGGCATGTCCTTGAGTGTAGTGTATCACACCATATACAACTTCTACACATTATACAACAAAATACTAGACCCTATTATACTTGCCCCTTACACAAAATTTGCATAATGCCACATGGATTGTGCCAATATTCACATAATGCCACATGGATTGTACCAAAATTTACATAATGGCACAAGGATTGTGCCAAAATTGACATAATGCCACACGGATTGAGCCAAAATTCATATAATGCCACATGGATTAAGCCAAAATTCACATAATGCCACACGGATTGAGCCAAAACTCACAATATGCTTCATAAACAGGGACATTGTGCACCAAAGCCACGCATTAAAAATTTACACTATAATGCCCATGACATGTTAAGCCACACATCATAATGTCCATTATGTATTATACCAATCACCATAATGCATATTAAAAATTATGCTACATACGTAAGTGCTGCTTACCTACATGCTCCTTGCCAAGGGTTGCATGATCATTTCCAGGGTTCCATGCTCCTTGCCATGTGGGATTACATGCTCATTGCCACGGGGTTATACATGCTAGCGGTAACTGGGGGACAGCTGCCGTCAGACAGAAGTGACAGCCATTGACAGCCAGGCAGAGAGCGGGGGGGGGGGCTGCCTGGCTGTTTTCAGAGCACTGCAGGTACCAGCTATTTGAAATAATACCCCTTTCACATCAGGAAATGCAAGGAGTTACCTGGGAATATGGTCCCAGGATCATGCAGGGACATTCCCAGGTTGGCCCCTTTTACACCAGCCTAGTCCCTGCATTTTAACCGGCTATATTGTTTAACCGGCTATATCTTTGGAACCAACTGACCCATTTACCAGCTATATCGTTTAACCAGCGATATCTTCGGAACCAACTGAGGTCCCGGGTGGCTCGCAGGGTATCGGGTGTCCGTACACTGCTGCTAAAGAGTGCAAAGCTGAGAGATAATTCAGCTCTTTGCTGAACAGGCTAGGGTTGGTTGACAGTAGACATGAGGGACCCAAGGCCCATGTTGTAGGTTTGCAATGTTACAGTGTCACCTGCCCAACCTGTCATAGCCTAGTGATAAGTAGAATATATTTTGGGTGGCTTAAGCTGTGAACCCTTATCCTGAAAATACTTTGGGGAACGATGGAAGCAATTTAATTCATTCATTATTTAACACATTTATGGTACAAATACTGCAAAGGTCCCTGAGGACCAAAGTTCCATGTTAAGGATGAGTTAGTGGGAGAATGACTCTTATTTGGACCCCTAATTAGGGAATAAAATGATATCAGATAGCAGCATTATGAGAATGTAAGATCTCACGAGCAGGGACCTCTTACCTCATGTGCTTATCCATTCTTACTTCAGTAGTCTTTGACTGCACCAAAGCACGCTGTTTGCTGCCACCTGGATACTTATGTTGCAGTAATCGGCAGACGTTCCTATAATCATTTACCCTGTATATGTCCTGTATTATTATCTTCAACTGTAAGTCACTGTTTTGATTATGTGTACTCTGTGATTGGGCGCTGCGGAACCCTTGTGGCACCATATAAATAAAGGATAATAATAATGATAATAATAATAATAATAATATTATAGGGTGGCAAACAGGTGAGGTAAGAAATAGTTGTCTAATGTAGGTAGGGGTCTATTGAGTTAATACATTTTTATTCAATACTTTTTAGTGGAAATTTAAATGCTACAACCTGCTGTTTTGGGAAATGCTATTCATTAAATGTCATGGATTGTGGGAGTCATGAGTCTGTTTATTCAATGGAAATTATAATAGTAATGTAATTTCAAGGCTGGTGGAAGATACTGTATAGCTATTTTATTAAATTGGTATGCTATTTATTTACTGTAAGTCTGGGTGTTTAAGCTGGTTAATACATGTAAATCATGTTTATTAATAGTAAGGGGAAGTTATAATTATTATTAAATTCATATACTGTACAAGGGAAAAGCCACAGCTTTCTGCAGAAGTATGATCAGGGCATAAAGTGGTCATGCAGAGGTGGGGGAACTCATTTCTCTATGCCACCTAATTACCTCCCCCATTATGCAGAGACAGGGTCAGTGGTAGGGTTTTTGGCAGAGAATCAATGTGCAGGGCCAATGTGCAGGATAAAATGTTCCACCTCACCCTTAGAGGTGGTGAAACTCCGTTCCACCCCGTTCCCCCCTCCCCCCGTTCCCCCTCACTTTAACCCCTGAATATGATACCCTTCAAAGACATTTTGAGGACAACAGGTGACACTTTGGGGCTGATTCTTAGTTGGGAGTGAAGCAAGTACAGTAACTGTGTATCTGGAACAAACTATGCGAAGTATCTGATTCCTATTACAGCAATGGTAAATTATTTTTGGGGGTTATCCAATTACAGCACGTTATCAACCATCCCAATGTACTGTGAGGAGTAAAGTTTTTATGGTGATGGCTGTGCCAGTGTAACTCACTGATAATCCCATTACTTTTTGGCCCTCATTCAGTTGACCCGATGCCTGCATGAATGCCCGTCTTCGATACGCATGCAGTATTTCCCCGCATGCATGCGAATGGAGGTTTTGCATTTCTGGCAGAAATCATTGGCTGGTTGATTTCTCAAGCACTCGAAAATCTAAGTCAATCTCTGCTGACTTAGATCTGCGGCGCCCTTGTACGGAAAGAGGGCAGACAGCTAACATCTGGTGACGTCAGCTGCCTACCCCCAGGACACGCGCGTCACCGGCAAATTACCATGAAACGATGAGCGTTCCCATGGGTGCAACCCATGTCCACTGCCCCATGCCCTCTGTCAGCACTGCTGCAGGCGAACGGGCTTGCAAATAATCAATTTGCCGTGCCCACTCACACAAAGAGTGTGAACATCGCTCCCCTCTGAAAACGCACAGGGGAGTGTATGAATTAGAATGACCTCCTATGTACATTGTGCTAAAGCACCAGCCGGGCAGCCTAAAGCCAACGTCTCCTTCACACACCTCAAGCATTAGATCCTACATGCCAGTTGTATAACCTTCATTACATGCACATTGGCAATATGACTGGCAGGCCCCTGAGAACTCATACACGTGTGTTTAGCAGCATTACAAGGACAGCTACATTTGTATTAGCCTAGGACAGGGGCATAAGTTCAGTTGAAGAACCTGGAGGCAGTATAGATTGTAGTGCCCCCCCATTAAAAAAGTTTAAATCATCCAGTCTTACTTACACAGTGGGGGCTTACATTCTCCTCCCATTCCTGCTCTGCAGTCCGCACTGCAGCACAGGCACAGAAATGGGTCTAGCTACAACCCACAGGCTATAATAATATACGCTGCCATGCCAGCTAAGTCCGTCACTCCGGAATTCAGGGATACAACGGCCGCCTCCTTCTAACGGGCAGCTTGCGCACCAACCAATCAGGGTGCTGCAGGCTGCATTTTCAAACACCATTGAGCAGCTGAACCGTCGCTCAGCTGTTGGGAAGGCCCTGCTTCTTACAAAACTCTGAAACATGTGTTCAGCAAATCTTTTGGGGAAAAAACAGAGAAACCAGAGTAAACTAGATTTTTGCTCTGAATAATTTCTTATAACAAAAGCCATTGGGCTTGATTTAGAGGTGGACTGTAAGCAGCCGCTATCATGCTAATGCTGTAGCCGATGGGCGGTCTGTTGGGTTGGCCACAGACTGCAACTCTAATACGCGGTTATGCTTACAAAGTCGCACCATTGAGTGCACATTAACACCATCATCGGACTTCTGTCTGAGCAATCCTGTGATTGCTCAGAATGTCTAATGGAATTTAGCTGCTGGTGTCAGTGGAATAGTGTTTTTTGACAATGACACCCCTAACACAGCTGCGAACTTGAACCATCCTATTACCATCCAGAATGGCCTATTGGAAGTGCAGGAATCTCCATGCAATTGCTTCCAACAGTGTTATCCATCAGGGGGCTTCCACCTCTGAACCATTGACTTTATATGAAACACTATGAGCTCTTTCTATCAAATTATTTTCATCCCATCTATCAGAAATCATTTTTAATGTGTATGATCTGAATGTGCATGATCTCAATGTGTGTGATCTGATTGCGTGTGATCTGAATAAGAAAAGAATATAAAAGTAAAAACTTTAGAATAACTTTTTCCCTGTACTTTTAGAAAGGAATATTTGAAACGTACACTTCAAAATCTCACTTCAAGGTGAGTAATATAAAATTGGATTGGATCCATACATCATTTTGTAGTGTACACTTTATATAATTTTGTTTTCCTTTCTCATTTCATCTGTGCTGTAGAGATTTTCATTTTGATTTAATGTCAGGCTGTAGTGACTGCACATAGCTTCTGTGTAAACCTTAGAGGAACAGCCAGTCTTTATCTATCGCAGCCCCGTTCTCATAAAACTTTGGGGCTGATTCAGACCCGTTCGTAGCGGGCTCGATCAGTATCTCTCATTCTGTACACACAGAGAGATTTGTAGTCACTTGCTAAGCAATTTGACTAGATTTTGACTGCATGCACTGACAGTGAGCAGGAGATAATTAATCACTCGGGGCGTACACACGGAGAGATCTGTGCTTACGTTCTAAGAAATCTGGTCAGATTGCTTAGCAAATAGCACAAAATCGCTCCGTGTGTATGCCCCTTTACAGTAATAGAAACATGAGATAGGACTGAGTTAGGAGCAGGTGACTGACAACATAATCAGTCCCCCACCCCGAAACATTGACCATGAATTAAAACTGATCCCACCATTTATCTTTGCTATGAGTCTCCGAGTGACACTTCTTTATTGAATATTATACAGAGGCATTAACAGCTCATGGTTGAGGCCCCGGAGCAAGCCATCACCTCACAGCATCTGTCGCATATCCAGATACTTGAATCATGCGGAAATGCATGTTAAACTGCTTAACAGATTGTACCTAATGCCTGATAGGTTACAAACCTTCTGCTCCAAACACTTCTGGAGGAACTGTGGCGAGGTAGGCCACCTCTAACACGTATTTTGGTCTTGCTCCTTTCTGCATGACTACCGGATGGAAGTTTTTCAGCTGAACAATAAAGTCATGGGCCTTTCCTTCAGCCCGACTCCAACAATAGCAACTCTACCCCCCTGAGATCCTACCACACTGTAGGCATTTGCTAGGACAAATGTGTATCACTGCAAGGGTCACATTTTCCCAAACATTGAAACAACCATTATCCCCTTTGTGATACAGTCTTTCATAATATCCAATTTCATTTTACAATAGAAACCAAATGTATCCCGTACTCTTATACCCCCTACTCCCTCATTGTGAAATGGATGGCCTGGCATTAATATATTATTGTGATTGAAGAAGAAGGAGCGTCTCTGATATCTCAACCCATCATGTCTTCCCCTCTGCAATTTAGCCTGACTGAACCCACTACCAATTTAATTATTTTGAAGTACTTACTGTACTATGTATCAATATTCTGTTACATTGTGTTTTTTTTTATTCATACTGTTTAATTATTTACTGTAATGCTTTGTTTTGTTTATGCTATTAGTGTGTGCATCCCATGACCCTGTTCTTGTACCCCCTCTTCCTTTTCTTTTTTCTGTATACAGTTTAATTAAATATATATATATATATCTATATATCTATATATATATATATATATATCTATATATATATATATATATAGATATATAGATATATATATAGATATACTGTTATACCAATAACTTGTCCTGACGAAGGGGGAGACCCCGAAACGTAGGCGTTCTTTGACTGAATAAACCAGTCCACCTTTCACCTTCAATGAGTCCCTGAGTGTCCTTTCTTCATATTCGTATCTACAAGGGGCTGCAAGGCCACTATTGTTGGCACCTGGGCATCTTACCATTTTTGGGCTACACACAAGTCCTGTTGTGCCGGTTCTCTCTTCTGGTTATATATATATATATATATATATATATATATATATATAGATAGATAGATAGATAGATAGATAGATAGATAGATATACATATTGAACAAACAACATACAACATGACACATACATTTATACTGATCACGTCCATTCATCCGTTCCCCGGCATCCGTTCCGGCGCTCAATGATGACATCACCCGGACAGGACTGTCCAAGAGACCATGAAGTGATTACCAGTACTGCCCATACTACAAAAACACATATAAAGTTATAATAAGTGATAAGGTAACAGTCAACAACACTGTCACAACGTAAGAGGTACCAAAAAATTAGTACCATATATAAAATACATGATAAATACAAAAAGTGCAATAAAAATACACATAATAAATAAATAAATAATAAAAAAATAATCAAAGTTGGAAGGAACTTTTTGCACAGTGTGGTAGATTTGCTAGTTATAGGCCCCATGTACTACATAGTTAATTAGGCTAGTGATGTGCACTGATTGCTGAAGAAGCATAGACTAGTCATGTCAGTGGAAAGTGACGTCATGCAGGTACATCGGGTACAGCATAGCTACTAGCAAGATGACTATAACTTGTCTGGTGAGTATCGATGCTTTCTTTATTATCTTGTACTCCTCTCTTTTGCTTGTGGGTGCAAGTGATGCATACTATTGCCTCAGCTTCTGAGCTCTCTATAGGTAACAAAAGGATGGCAGAGACATTTTCTTCAGTAATGATCATTCACCGGGTTGGGATTGTTTGGTCGACCATAGGATGGTCGACAGTCATTAGGTCAACACCGTTGGGTCAACATACAGGAAGGTCGACATGGGTCAAGGTCAACAGGGGTCTAGGTTGACAAGGGACTAGGTCGACACATATTTCAGGTCGACATGGGTTAGGTCGACAGTCAAAATGTCGACATGTTTTTTTTTTTTTTACTGTTTTTGACCTGAATGTTGACACAATCGACATGGACACAATTTTAAGTGCACTGCATTCCTTTGCTTCCTGCGCTCGCCCTGCTTTGGGCACGGTGCCTCGTAGACTATTTTATTCTCCCACCATGCCCTAGTGCAGGCTTTCCCAACCACGGTCCTCAAGGCACACCAACAGTGCAGGTTTTAGTGATATCCAGGCTTCAGCACAGATGGTTTAATCAGAATCCCTCAGATACTAATTAAGTCACCTGTGCTCAAGCCTGGATATCTACAAAACCTGCACTGTTGGTGTGCCTTGAGGACCGTGGTTGGGAAAGCCTGCCCTAGTGGATGGTAAGGCATGAAATACCGCCTGTCGGCACATGTCGGCTTAAAAAAAAAGTAAAAAAAACGATGTTGACCTTTTTGACTGTTGACCTAACCCATATCGACCTAACACATGTGTTGACCTAGACCCCTGTCCAGCTTGACCCATGTCGACCTAGACCCCTGTTGACCTTCCTGTATGTCGACCCAACGGTTTCGACCTAATGACTGTTGACCTTGTGGGCTCCGTCTTCATGAATGATAACAGTGCAACCTAATATTTGTTTAATAAAGTATATTTATATAGTACACACATGTTCTGCAGCTATTTACAGATAATATTTTCCCATTCACATCATTCCCTACCCCAGAGGAGCCTACAATTTATATTCCATGACACATACAATTACACATAAACACTAGGGACAAATTGTTGGGAGTCAATTAACCTACCAGCATATTTATGGGAGGAAACCGGATTACCTTGAGGAAACCCATGATATCACAGGAAGAATATACAAACATTGTAAAATTCTTCATGATATACAGTACATACACTATATATATATATATATATATATATATATATATATATATATATATATATATATATATATATATAATGGGCTTGAAATGTTATGCACTCACATTGCCCTGGGCCCCTGTTCTCCCACGCTATTAGAACTATAAAATATTCAAAACCATTGTCATGTTTTCATTAAAGAGCAAAACAACCATCACTAGCAAACTGTTGAAGAACTATAAACTATAAGTAGGAATGCTAATTAGACTTGTTGTACCCATATTACACTGTGTGTCATTGTAATGTGGATTGTGAATGTTTCGAAGAATTGCATTACACTGACCTTTTTAATATTCAGCATTTTGATTGGCTGATTATGCAGCAAACAAGGAAACAAACAGTATGGAAATTGTGTGACAATGCACTGTTATCGAGACGGACAGCACATCTCATTCACATGTAAACAAGAAGAGCATGTCTGCTTATGATTTACAAATTAGCCTCATACTGTAAGAAGGTGAAACATTTTGTCCAAAATTTCATTTATTGTAATGATTCCCTTGTTTTGGGGATTTTATTCTTTAACAATTATTTGCAGTTTACATACAGCATCTGTAGTGCGGTAGACACATTCCTTTACTTTCCTCTATTTGTATTTTATTTAGTTGGGTATACTACTCCATTATTATTGGGGGGGGGGGGGGGGGGGCATATGAAATCATAGTTGCCTACCCTGCTCTCAGATGTAGCAGTACACACCCATGCTTCTAGGTGCCACGTTCACAATCTCTTTTCACAATCTCTCCATATATGGAACTGCGCACGCCCTTTGGATGGAGCCCTCCTCAATGGGGTGCTGTGCAAAATTCTATTACCAACTATAATCTCCCTGAAACTAGTTTTCAAAAGTAGGCAAGTATGTATGAAATGCTTTTTACATATTTTCCAGGTTATGTTTATGGGTTATGCCCCCAGCCACCTCTGGCTGCAAGAATAGATGCTGTGCGCATGTGATCATGAAGCCCCTTCTCACATTCTTTCTCCCCTTAAGTCAGCAATGCCATGTCCATGACTCCTTGTCTGCAGCTTCTAAGTGGAGGCCAGTGTCCCATTTGTGTGCAGTGGGCTGCTTAGCCAATGCTTGCACACACCTCAATGATGGGAGACATGCATTCAGTGAGAAAGCGGCAGCGTTGAGTGAAGAGAGCGAGAGAGAGGTCTGTGCATATTACTTGTCATATGCTGCTCACAGACAGCACTGCAAACTTCAGTGTAATAATGAAATCTGCTCTCTGTATTGTGCCCTCTAACCTCTCATGATGCTGAGATTCTGGTGGGGAAGGGAGCGGTAGTGGGGGGCAACTGTGTGAGGTCAGGGCCAGTGCAAGGCAAGTCGGGGTGGGGGTGCCCCGGTGCCGGGGGGTGGGGGCGGGGGGTACCTGTTGCGCCATCTGGGGAGCGGGCAGGGGGGTCCATGCTGGCATCTGACAGGAGCCTGCAGTGGTGTCCTTACAGCGTGGGTACCTGAGGCGCTGTGTATAAAGCTGGTGGCGGCGGGGGGTCCCTGCAATGAATAAGAAATAACTAGCGCTATGCGGCGGCGCGGGAAGCTCTTCTGTTTTGAAAACACTGGCCACACGCTGATTGGCTGAATCTCAGCCAATCAGCGTGCGGCCAGTGTTTTCAAACCCGGCAGTGCTTCCTGCGCCGCCGCATAGCCCGGCGGATAGCGCTAGTTATTTCTTATTCACTGCAGGGACCCCCCACCGCCGCCAGCTTTATACACAGCGCCGCAGGTACCCGCGCGGCAAGGCCACCACTGCAGGCTCCTCTCAGAAGCCGGCATGGACCCCCCTGCCCTCTCCCCAGACGGCGCAGTAGGTACCCCCTTTGCAGGGGGGGCGAACTGCCACCCTCAAGTGGCCGGCGCCGGCCCTGTGCGAGGTGTGCCATGCTGCAGCATGCATTATTAACAATAATCAGTGTACAAACTAGGTGATATAGTAAAAGATATTTCTCAGAAGGGCCCTGTGCAAGGGGCATAATGCGTGTGGCATAATGTGTAAGGTGCATTACTGTGTGTGGAATAACATGTAAGGAAGGTACATTACGATGTGGTTCAAAGTGTGTAAGTGATATTACAGTATATAATGTGTAAGGGACATTATGATGTGGTGCATATTGTGCAAAGGGCATCACAATATGTGGCATAATGTGTAAGAGGCATTACATCGTGGTGCTTTATGTTGGGGCATTTTGATGTGTGCCATAACTTGTAAGGGGCACTACAGTGTGGTGCATAATGTAAAAAGGGCATTATGGTGTGTGGCATACTCTGTAAGGGACATCACAGAGTGCGTAATGTGTTAGGAGCATTATGGTGTGCCATGTAATGTAAAGCAGGACTAGGTATATTAACTAATCATAAAGTAAACAAATTTATGACTGTATAAGGACTAAAATGTAAGAAGTTAATTGAAGACATGGTCACAGTTGGAAGTCAACCGCAGCCCCTCGCTGATGCTCCCAGATTTCAGTTACTAGTAACTATAAGCAAAAAAAATAGCGCAGAAGGCACCGAAGAAAAATCTTTTGTTATTTTTTTAATTTTAAACTGTAACTCTTAAAACAAATTTAGTTTAAGATAATTGAGGCAAGAAAACAACAATTACCATATAAACAAACAATTTCTAAATAATCAGGTGAAAATTTGGGGATAGACCCCAAAACGGGTGTGGATCGTATTGTCGACCTGACTTTGGTCGACAGTCATTAGGTCGACACCGTTGGGTCGCCAGGCAACTAGGTCGACATGGGTGAAGGTCGACAGGTGTCTAGGTCGACATGGGACAAGGTCAACATAAGTTTAGGATGACAAATGCATTGGTTGACATGGGTTAGGTCGACAGGTCGCTAGGTCGACGCAGGTTTTTTTCACCGTTTTTTTACCCGATTACCGACACAGTTGACATGGACACAGTTGGAAGTCAACCGCAGCCTCTCGCTGGAAGTCAACCGCAGCCCCTCGCATCGTGCTTTGGGCACGGTGCCTCGCTGTGCTCGGCACACTATTTTATTCTCCCACCATGCCATAGTGGATGGTAGGGCATGAAATACCGTCTGTCAGCACATGTCGGCTCAAAAAATAGTGAAAAAACCCATGTCAACCTCGCGACCTGTCGACCTAACCCATGTTGACCTAACGCATTTGTCAACCTAGACACCTGTCGACATTCATTCATGTCGACCTAGAACCCTGTCGACCTTGTTGCCTGTTGACCCAACGGTGTCGACCTAATGAATGTCGACCTAAGTCGGGTCGACAATACGACCGTATCCCCCCCCCAAAATATGGGTGGAGAAAAGGTCTGAATACCTTCAATAGTGGATATTTAAAATACAATTGCCCCCTCAATAGACTATTATCAGGCTTTTTGGCTAATCTGTACTAATCTACAGATTAGCCAAGAAGCCTGATTTCTTTCTTCAGTGCCTTCTGCACTATATTTTTGCTTATAGTGCCATGTAATGTGTAAGGTGCATTACGATAAGAAAGAAATATGACAAATAATTTATGGGGCATGAATCAGTAACATAAATATACAGTAGTGCTATGGATTGCTTGAAGGAGGGGCCCCAAAGTGGTATCTTGCCTAAGGCCCCTTGAGGTCTAAATTCGTCTCAGATGCTGATGAACATAGTTTTACATTACATGCTGCATTATGGCACCCAGTGCCAGATTAAGCCTTCTGGGGGCCCGGGGCACTTTAGACAGGGGGGCCCCTTACACTTGTCATTACTGACCACAAACTTCACGGGAGAATATAACACTGTAAAAACACAGAGTAAAGGCAGTATAAACTTGGTCAATGGGTAACTGCAGGAGATATATACATACATACCACATGAAAAGCCTGTGTTTGTCCCTCTGCACCTTACTCGGTAGGACTGTAGGAGACCTCACAGTCCCAGTGCTGACTCTGATTAAAACCCTCCCATGACTAGTCTGCTGCTGCTGTCCTCCATGGACCTTAGAAGCATGTAATGAGCTCCACCAATCAGAGCTCAGCACAAACCTCTCAGCCTCTGCCCTCTTGTGCAAAGTGTCATGGGACTTAGTCAAAGTAATGCACTGCAGACTTGTGCAGACAGTGTGTCTTGGCACCCCATGCTCAGCACCATTAATCATTGTCACATTAGCAGATAGGTGAATCTGCAGCACTACCCCACTCCCATGCACAAAACCTTTAGCTAAAAAATTTTTTTAAATACATGCCAACCACAGGGGGCCCCTAGCTAGAGGGGGGCCCAGGGGTACTGACCCCTTTTGCCCCTGCTTTAGTCCGGCCCTGGACTGGCACCTGTTTGCACCACCACCTGTCAGTGTGGTTTGCATCTATAAGCTCAGGCCAGTGATTTCCCGCATTAATCCTGATGTTAGGGTGCCTTGGACATGGCTCTGCTCTTAAACAAATCTGTGGTGTTTCACTTGGTCTTCCTCTTCGACACTGCTTTAAAGAGCCAGCATTAATCAATGCTCTTGCAGTGGACTTTTTTAAAATCACACTGATTCTTGTAATTAAACCCATACATTTGATACAACATCCATATTCTTCCACTAGTCACATCAAGAAAGTGAATAAACACCCAAATGTACAATATCATGTTGCCTATGGTTACATTTCCAAACACTGATCCATAAGATCCCTCTATGTTGTAGTCCTCGAGATCTCTGCCTGTTGCTACATGATCTTGATACTGTATGTGGCGAAAAATAAAAACTATACTTTTAAAGAATCCATGACTACTATAACAGCTGCTACTAATTCTATCATTTGAAATCATTTACAATTTAGACAAGTTAGCATTCAAAACTGGCATTCTGTATTATATAAAGAACATATTTAGTTTAGGCCTATATGCCAGGATAAGTTATTTAAGCAGTTGGATCTTTGTATTGCATAACGTCCACTGAAGTGGACACATGATTTTATATTAACTGTGAAAAATAAAATGTTTAAATCAAGACATTTACCATGTTATGCCTTAAACAAGGTTCCCAATGTTTTTTTGAATCATGGCACTCCAGAGTATCACAATTTTTTTCTTATTGAAAAATTTATAACAAATATATAAAATTAAGTACATTCTGTTTATATATCATCTGTAAGTTTAATTGTGTGCTGAGTGACCACATATTTTATAACTGGCATCACCAGCATTCGTTTGCCTATTACATTAAGCATAATTAATTTGAATTGGTTCTTGATCACCAACCCGAGGCACCCCTGCAAGTGTCACAAGGTACCCCAGGGTGCCACGGCACACAGTTTGGGAGCCACTGCCCTAAACACTACTTTCCTTTAATTTAATTTTTCTGCCAGCTCTGCAATCTTTGAGTAAAAATATTGTTCAGAAATTCCGTAAGTTCTCTGTGCTGGTGAACATTTCTCAGCCCTTTTAATTTGTATTTTTTTTGTATGAATTTAAGGCTTGACACCTAGAAAAAGCTGTGTATATCACAGCGAAACGCGTCGGTGGAGAGGTGCTTATTCACAGTGCTCAGGAGCCGATCACTCTCACTTGGACACACACTTGATCAGCCCTATTTCCATTTGAATCTACCAATTTTGGTACCTACTGTATATACTCTCTGGGAGTTACCTTCTGGGACAATCTGGCTCCGAGGGAGACAGGCATATTCAGCTTGCTGACATCATACAGCCAACTGCCGCCTCACCACAAAGGAAAGCCACCTTGCCGTCATACCAGAGGAACTCAAAACCTACCTAGGATACAGAGAGACATTTTCAGCCTTATAAAAACGGATCTGTGCCATTTGCGAAGTGATGAGTGAATATACACTGCACTGAATAAAAGCACCTCCTTTATGTTTCTATTAATTCATTAATTTTTAGATATAATAGAGTATGTAATTTTAATATGTTTGTTGCTTATTATTATTAAAATATTGTTTTACTTACTCCCAAAGCGCAGCACAATTCTTTTTACTTCTTTTTACGATACCTTCTTAGTTTGGCTGGGGTCTGAATAATACCCCTTTCACATCGCACTTTTAAAATGGTATATTGCCGTTTTTTTTCCATTTTAAAACGTTTAAGGCTGCGATGTGAAAGTGCCAGAGTTGATTTACCAGTTAAAGTTAACCGGTATTTCAACACGGTTAAAAGCAGAGTCCTACACGTTTTAAAGCCGTTTTTTTGGGCAGTTTGAACAGCTCTATTTCAATGGCTTTAAACGTGTCCCTTGGGGGTTAAACGGGTTGAATGTTTAAATGGTATTAAATGATTTTTAAAACGGTTTTCACCTGCAATGTGAAAGGTCTCAAGGCTCTGACCCGTTTTAAAGTCCCATTTAAGAATACTGTGTCATTACCCATTTCTGCAATGTGAAAGCAGTATAAGTGATATCAAAAGAGAGTCTCTACTGGAGATAATGATTTCCAAACAGATTTCCACTGTAGCGACCTCTATTCATGAAATGATTAATAGGAGATATAAAAAAAGTGCTATTTATTTTTAAATCCTGATTGTATTTATATTTGTATCTTAAACTTCTTTTTAATGCACTTAGTATTTTATTTTGTTAGAAAGATTTATTTTTAACTGTGAGCCTTCTCGGGAGCTTTTTTTTATATCAACAAATAGATCAAATTAGTGAATTTCATTTGTTGATGCAAATTTCAGCCCCCTTTCAAGGACATTTGTTTATTTCCTGGAAAGTTTCTTAGTACTAATAAGAAATATTTTACCTCTGATTTCATTTAATTATTTTGTCTTTTCATATAATTTACTGGGGTTGTGTTTTTTATCATTTCTTAATACCACCTCTATGACATTTAAAAATTAGTATGTTACTGTACTTATTTTCTCCTAGGGGTCCATGATGTTCATTTTAACAAAACTGGTGACATAGGTTCATCATCCTGTATTTGAAATTGATTTCTAATTGGTATGTTGATTTGATCTTTTTGTGTCTATGTTGATATTGGTGTTAGAGATTGGAATTTGTATGCCTACAATTATTATTGGATTTGGATATCCATTGTGTCCTACAGTACATTATAAATCAGTTCTACTCTTCTGTGCAGGTACTACACAGTGTATTGTAGAACAACTTTATCTTTATTTTTTTTTGTTTTTACAGTAAGTCCCTTTCAATTACTCCTTTAAAATGGTTTATTTTTTTAAGTAGGAATGTAAATCCATTCATTGCACTAATTATTGGGGTCCAGCACCACAGATGAAAATTGTAGAAGCGGAAGTTGTTCTAGATTTTTCCTGCTGTTACATTCCACTATGTCAGTGGTTCCCAACCTTTTTTCTCTCCCGTACCCCTTGATTAGTCTTTTCATTTATGAGTACCCCCTCCTCTCAATTTGATATATTTACAGTACTTACGAGTGGAGTGGAAGTGAGCAGTATGCGTGTACTTATATTAAGGAGTAGCAGAAGAGTAGTGTGAAGCCAGGAATTGGGCCTCTCCGTGCCTGGCCGTTGGCTGTGTACTGTTTCCAGGGCTCACGCTAATGCCTTTAGGATTAATGCCACTGCTTTCTCCACCCATCTCAGTGTGGGCATATGATTGCTGATGCCTGAGGGCAGCGCGGGAAGCTCCCAGTGGATTGCTGGTCAGGCAAAAGCACAAGGAGACGCTGATGACCCTGCAGATGGAACCGGAAGTGGCGCAACGTGGTTTGTATCCATGGCAATGGGAATCATCTTCTGCCATCGAAAGACTTTTTCTTCTTCCACCATTAACAATATTATTTTGAAGTACCCCCAACTGGTCTGCAGAGTACCCCCAGGGGTACTAGTACTCCAGGTTGGGAACCACTGCACTATGTGATTCAAATGCTTCAATTGATATAATACAAGATGGCAGTGTTTTCCAATGTGTATTCCAGACAAGAGTGAGTGATAGCAAGGAATATAGCTGGATGTTCCACTTCCAATATGTATTTCAGCCCCATGGGCCTTATTTTGGTTCATTCTTTCTGACAAAATCCTTCTTAGATGGACAAAACCATGTGCACTGCAGGGGGGCAGATGTAACATGTGCAGAGAGAATTAGATTTGGGTGAGTAATTTTGTTTCTGTGCAGGGAAAATACTGACTGCTTTATTTTTACACTGCAATATAGATCTCACTTTGAGGTAAAACCCCACCCAAATCTAATTCTCTCTGCACATGTTACATCTGCCCCACCTGCAGTGCACATGGTTTTGCCCATCTAAGAAGGATTTTGTCAGAAAGAATGAACCAAAATAAGGCCCCATATTACAATAGATAAAAATACTCTATTATGTAGAAGAATAAAGAAAAATGTAAACACTCAAATACTTTTCAGATACAGTTTAATAAAATAAAAGTTTTGTAAAAACTCCAAAACACTTTGTCGACTTTATTATTTATTAGCTGTTATCCCTGGCAATGCCTGTGTTTTCTATTCCTCTCGACCCTGCTAATACTTCCACTCCTGCTAGCTAGCTCTTGCTGTATGTTGTTCATCTATACCCACTTAGAGTAAATAAACTTGAAAACACTCTGCAACGCCTCTTCACAGAAGTTGTACATTATCTTGGCGGCCCTGAACCATTTGCCTCAAAGCTATTCTCTGCCATGTTTGTTTCTGAATCTCATTCCCATCTTATTGAAATGTCGGTACTTGTTTCCTAGCACGGCACCACTGATTTTAATTGTATGCAATCGGGTCGCAAAAATCGAGTCAATCGCATCGCATGCAACCAAATCGCATGCGATGCGATCGACCCGACCGACCCGATTTTTTTTACATTGGAACCAATGTTAAATGCCCCCCAGACCCCATTTTTCATTGTATGCCCCCCCCATTGTTAACGCCACGCCACGTTCAACGTGAACACGAAGCGTGGCGAGCGCAGCGAGCCGGTGAGGGGCGGCGGTACGTGTCCTCCGACCTTTTCATACCCCCACTATCCACATCGGCGTGGAGTTGATGTTATATAGTGTGGCGAGCGTAGCGAGCCACCGAGCCCGAAGCGTGGCAAGTGCAGTGAGCCCCGCGAGGGGCCGCGCATTACTTCACAGGTATTACGTGTCCACGCACGGGGCTCGCTGCGCTCACCATGCTTCGGGCTCGGTGGCTCACTGCGCTTGCCACACTATATAAAATCAACTCCATGCCAACGTGGATAGTGGGGGTATTAAAAGGTCAGAGGACGCATACCGCCGCCCCTCGCGGGCTCGCTGCGCTCGCCACACTTCGGGTTGGCAATCATCGTGGGGTGGCGTCAACAATGAGGGGGCATTTGACATACAAATTACCCATCAGGGTGGGTATACAATCAAAAATCAGGTATGGGGGCCATTTAACATTGTTTCCTATGTAAAATCGGGTCCATCGCATGCGTCGCATATAATGGCATGCGATGGACCCGATTTTAAACCCGCATTTAACATGACATACAATGTTAAATCGGGTCGGTCGCGATGGACCCGATTTTTTAATTGTCGGGAAAGCTGTAAAAAAGCCCGAAATCAGGTCGGTCGGATCCCATTACATACCTTACTTAAGGTATGCGATGGGACCCGATGGGTGCCGTGCTAGGAAACAAGTACCGAAATGTCATTTTTCATATTCAGGCACATTCCTAGTGAAAAAACATGCTGATGCTAATTGATATCGAAAAGGATTCTATCTGGGAATTTCTGTGACTCTGGCAGATTGTGATTGGCTGCTGGTGATGCCGGTTTCTGAAAATCCTAAAGTGAAGTTTATTGTGATATTTTTAATTCTGATTACCGCACTCTGGTCCTGATTCAGAGTTGATACCTAATGTGAGAATTCACAGTGGAGTGCGGGGAGAAACCACCACCCAGACAGAAAGAGAAAATGGCACTTGCTAAATTGCGAGAGAATTGCGAATCCACTATCCACTCACAAATTCATACACTATTCCGAACCATCTAATAATTTTTACCATCTGTGAAATTGTAACTCTGACCCTTCCAGTAATCTGCAACTGATACAGGGTGCAAGTGGTCATCGCTGACATCACAGACCCTCCTCAAAAAGTCTGGGCATGCCTGTGATTTGTGAATTCTCCAATTAATGATCAACTTGGAAGCTGAGAAAAGAAAAGAAAATATTTTATTTTGTGAATATGACAAATTATAATTAAGTTACCCAGTCTTCTAGAGTTTTCTTTTATTCAGTTAAACTTTATTTGAAAACTATATAATTGCTGCTTTATTTGTACACTGCAATTTAGTGCTCAGCTAGAACATGCCCTTTACAACTCTAAATCTATCTTCAAATTTTAATTTTACCCCACCTGTAGAGCAGAATACTTTTGCAAAGTTGCAAATTGCTTCTCTTTTGTCTCTGTTTTTTTAGTTTATTTTTACTCTTTTTCAGAAGTACAGTACTTTGCAAAATGTTTGCCTCATTATGCACTTGGTTGCAATACTTTTCATACATTTTTTGGCATCATTTTTTTTCACACAAAAATTACACCCCACCACTCAACAGTGTAAAATTGATGTTCATTTTCCTGGCTCTTTTATTAAATTTAGCACGGCGTGAATTTGAAAACACATAATTACAAAAAAGTAAAATGGTAATGTAAAAACAGACTCGTACAATTCACTGAGGGCCTAATTCAAACCTGATCACAGGACAAATTTGATCTCAAAATGGGCAAAACCATGTGCACTGCAGGTGGGGCAGATGTAACCTGTGCAGAGAAAGTAAAATTTGGGTGGGGCGTGTTCAAACTGAAATCTGAATTGCAGTTTAAAATTAAAACAGACAATATTTACCCTGCAAAATAACTAAATAAAAATTTAACTCTCTCTGCACGTTACATTTTCCCCAATTCCAGTACACATAGTTTTGCCCATTTTGAGAACCAGTTTGTCCCACCATCAGGTCTGAATCAGGCCTTCATTCTGCTCCCACTGAAAATAAAGATAGGACCCCAGTAATTTTTTTTTTATTATTGTGGAACTAGTAACCACAGCTTGTGAAACACATTTTATATTTATTTTTGTGCTCACATCGATACGGTAACACAACACCAATTCTGAACCAGATAGCCTTGGGCAAGATTTTACTATTGCAGGAAGAATGGACTAAAGGGGTTATTCAGACCTGATTGGTGCTGTGTGAATTCGCACAAGGACTGATTATCAAATAACTGTGCAGTAGTAAGGATCACAGTACGCATGCACAAAGCCTAACAGCGACAAAAATCAGAGATATTTTTAATTGCAAAGCGGCTGACAGGACAGGAAGCTGGTGTTTTTGGGTGGTAACTGGCCTTTATCTGGAAGTAGTTGGTTTGGTTCAATCGCACAAGACCGTGTATTTATTGTGGATAATGTTCACGTGGAGGCCCCCTGTGTATGATAATGGAGACCATATAGGTACATTTATTTCAGGGGTGTGCTACCACTAACAAAATACATGTATGTCAAAAAAGGGGAAGAAGAGAAAGATTTGTCATGATGTAAGAGTTGATAACTCTAACCTTCTCCATAGGACAGCAATTATTGCTGGCTTTGGATAATATGTTTTGTAAGGAGATACATTATATCATCCCCTTGCGCAAACAGTAGCACAGTCCACTCTGGTGTGATTGATACAATTCTCTGCCATCTGTCTACTAAAAATAATTCAGTGTTGATACAAAGTAACCATATAGAAAACTTGCATTACATTTAAGGAGACTGGACTGATTAAATACTGAATCCCTATAAGAAATGTAGCACACACGTCACGCCCGCATGTGCAGTTTTTAACATACACATTGTTCACTTGTCTGTTTATTTGTGTTTTCTTTTTATATTTCACCTGCTTTAATATAGAACAATAAAAGTTATATTTTAGGACTTATTCGTTTGTTGGTGCACCACATCATGACAAATCTTTCTCTTCTTCCCCTTTATCTGGGAGTGTCAGGGAAAATGCAAGTGTGCCCAGGCATTTTCAGGGAGGGCGTGTGACATAAGCTCTGGCCTCCAATCAGTCTGTTTCTGTCACACAGGTAGAGTAGGTTCTGGGTTACACCCAGACTGCACAGATTGGGAAAATCACTGGATAGTAGGTGCATATAGATTTGAGGCTAGCCGCCGATCAGCATGATTTTCGTAAGCCATTTGCAGCCTTTTCACTCTGGCGGGGTTGTGCCTATCTGATTGCAGGGCTCTGCAAAATTGCAGGTCTGAATAGCCCCGTTTGTCTCCTTGCTACAGAGAAAAGGAGTACAGTCCGTATAGACTGCAGTATGTAACATTGTCAACAGCTTTAATGACAATGATATTGTTGGCACAATGTTGACCCCGTTAAAATGCTAATTAAAGTATTTTAATGGTGTTGGAGTTAATAGTACCGATGTTTCTGTACACACCAGAAGACAGCTTACAACTGCAGCCAGCCCAGTTACTTAATCAGCGGAGTGGTTTTATTAAAAATAAAGCAGTTGAAGCTGTACTCACTATTATATATGCTTGAGTGGAGCAGAGTGTTATAAAGCTCACCAGCAGCCAGTGAGTGCATGTCTGTCCAGGATAGTGGTACAGGCCTTACTGGAGCTAAGTGGAAGACTTGCTTAGCAGTAGCACAGTCAGCAGCCTTGGTACACGGAATGAAGCTTTCTTGGTGGAGCAGCAACATGGAGACTGCATGCTCCACTTTCACAACTATAAGCAGCTGTGGCATGACTTGCGTTACCCTTTGGATCGCACAACTGGCAGATGATGCTAGGGAAGATCCAATACTGCATCCTAGGATGCAGTTTGGATCAGTAATGCAGCAGGAGGTTAACAACTGCATATTACCATATAAGTGATATCTCTGCTGCTTCTATGTAAGCAGCAGCGACAGCACCTCCAACAAAATATGAATGTGGTCCATAGTGTAGTTTTATCTTATTAGAAGTACTGGACAAGCCTCAATAGAATTCAAGTCCTTTATGACAGAAAGACAATGAAAATGTGCCCTTTCCATCTCTTTATATTATTACAACAGCTATACAAAATGAGGTACACTGTACCTTTCTAGGTGTCCATTCCACCCCAATGCACCCAACCACACCCCTCTGCCTCTCCAAACTCCATTTTCTCCACAAATGCAGCTACAGTATATTGCTCCTCAGATACATCTCGCTGCTTTAATGCACATCTAATCTCACAGCTAATCCACAGCGTATGCGCCCCACGGAGCATCCGTTTTGCACATCGTAAATGTCCTCAGAATGCTGTCAATAGCTTAGTTTCTGAAAATTACAAACATGTTTCTTTTGGCTTAGAATTGTAATTCATGTGGCTCTCCCATGTGGTTTTAGTATTAACAACGTTTGCAAACTGGGTTATGGGTAGGGTTAATCATAATATGAGTTAAGTAACTACTTCCTAGTAAATTGACTGTGTATGACAGTAATACTTGTGGTCCCTGGGCAGTGTTCAAGGCATAGAAATGTGCTCCACATTTTATATGCATGGTTTTCCAGTCATACAGGCATCATTTTTTAATATTCCCCGTTGAGGCTTAAATTAGAATACATAACACATCTCAAGTGTTAGAGTATATGCAGTACAACTCAAGAATGTAACTGAATTATAAAATCACAGTTCATTGGAATATATAGTAAAACCCTCACCTCAGGTTTTATCATGAACATTTGTTGCAGTATAAACATGGACCATAGGCTACCGGGAACCACCAAATTTCAGTTTATCACTAGGTATACTTATATAATTGGAGGAATTGCACAAAAAGCAGAGACGGGGGGGGGGGGGGGGGTAATTTAGACCTGATGGCACGGCTACGTATTTGCAGCAGCCAGTGTTTAGGTAGATGCTGCCCCACTAGATTAAAATCCCGGTCCGGATCGTGTCACGATTTCCCAGGCAGCTTTCCATACACACAATAGATCTTAATAGATAGATCTGTGTATTTTCACATAAGATCTATCATAAGATCTGCAACTCCCAGCATACTGATCGTTGCCATCATATTTAGACCCCACGACCCGCAGGCCCACGCATCTTACCAAAACACCTCATGATGTGCACTCAAAACACACACAATGCATCACATGGCCTGTCGAAATCGTGCATTCGGGCCTGAAATCGTTCTGATGTATGGCCAGCCTTACTCGGTGGCTGAGATGAAAACAGCCAGTGATTAAAAAAATTATCAGGCTTTCATCGCAGGATTGCCTTTGTGCACATAGGCGAATCTAGAATTATGGTAATGGGTGGTCCCAGATCCAGACATAACAGGGGGCGTGGCCTCATGGAAAGGAGGCGTGTCATCACAAAAGGGGTGTGGTATTACACTTTAGACCATACACAGTAATGCCCATTACACATTTTAGCAAACTCCGTAATACCCATTACACATAAAGCCACAAGCCGTAATGCCAATTATACATAAGGCCACACGCCATAATGCCCATTACACATTGTGCCACACATCATGATGCCCATTACACACTATATAACAAACCGTAATGCCCATTACATATTTGCCACATAAGTGCTGCTTACCTACGTGCTCATTGCTAGGGGGTTCTTGCTTGATGGCACCATAGTACCCATTACACATGATGCCGCACACCATAGTACCCATTACACATGATGCTGCACACATTGCCGCTTACACATGATGCCGCACACATAATGCCCCTTACACATGATGCTGCACACATAATGCCCCTTACACATGATGGGGCACACCGTAATGCCCCTTACACATTAAGCCACACATTATGCGTAATGCCCCCACATACCGCCACTTGTAGCGTCCCTTAAGCAATGCCCCCAAAAGTGCCACTTACTGTAAATTTTTATATGAGCCTTCGCTGCTGCTGCAGGGAGAGATGGAGAGCGGTGCAGCTGCTTCTATGGGGAGAGGAGCAGAGCGCAGCGCAGAGCATGCTTCCACTCCCCTCCTGGTGTCCCCTCTAGCCAAGTGGAAATTTTAAATATTGTGCGCGCTGTTATTGTGCGTGACATCGGGGGAGCACACTGGGCGCCGGCACCACATGATTAAAGGGGGGGCGGGCTGAGGTGAAAGCGGGGAGAAGAATTGGAGCGGAAGCTGCAGGGGTGACAGTCATTGACAGCTGGGCAGAGAGCAGGGGGCTGCCCGGCTGTATTCAGAGCACTGCAGGTCATGGCTGTTTGAAACAATACCCCTTTCACAACAGAAAATGCAGGGATTTACCCGGGAATATGGTCCCAGGATCGTGCAGGGACATTGCCAGGCTGACCCCTTATACACCAGCATAGTCCCTGCATTTTCTGGTGTGAGGGGGAGAGACAACTACTCCCCTCTCCCTACCCCCCTTTAACCAACCAGCTATATCTTCGGAACCAACTGACCCATTTACATGAGACCAGTATCATATTGAAGAACTTTTGAGTTGGCTTCAAATGATTTTGGTCCCGTGAAACTGGGCTGTTTGGTTCCAGAGAAATCTGCCCTCAAAGAACATAAACAGTCATGAAATTACATTTAAGAAATGAAATAAAACGGTTTAACCTCAATATCCCTGGAAACAATCAACCCATATGGATCCAGCCTGGTATCAGATTGAAGGCCCAGCAATTTGGGTTCGACTGAGATCAACCTCACGCTTCAGTGATGCCGAAGGGGGAACTGGCAGCCGTTGAACTGGGTGGGGGTCGGAATTAGCGGGTCCCATGTTATCCTATAGGGAAAACGTTCCAGCTTTGCCTGGCAGTATCTCCGGTTCCCAGGGGGCTAGAGACACGGGGCTGGGCTCGTTGGAAAGCCCCTTCCCTCAGCTACAAAATGGACTAATGGGTGGTCCTGTGCACCCCCGGACCACCCCCTAGATTCGCCTATGTTTGTGCATGCATGGTCTGCATGGATGCGCAGTCTATCGATAATTGGTTGCTGTGCAAATTCGCGGCAGTGCGATAAGGTCTGATAAGGCGATAAGGTCTGAATTACACCCAGAAAATGTAATCGAATTGAAGATTTGAATTAAATTATAAGAATATTTTTTCCATAATTATCGGTAAATTAACTTTATTAAAATTTCCCAGTAAAACAAATGATTATATCTCCAAGCATTAGCAGTACAACTAAGAAATATCTCACCTTCATTTTCTTAAAGAATTTCTTAAGTAATATCGTCATGAAACATTGTAAAAAAAAGTAATTTCACACAGAAATTAAGTTAACCCTTTGAGTACCAAGTGAATTTGTCAAAATTGGTGTGAAAATTGCAAAGCAAACATTTTTATTCATCATAATGACCTGTAATGTTTTCCTTGTATAGGAAATATAATATCTTTTTACACAACATTGTTTAACAACATTATATAACAAGTGTGAGCGATGCAGGCATTTTTAGCGGACATTTTGCACATTTCTAACAGAGATGTTGGCACTCAAAAGGTTAATACAGTTCATGGTTTGCATACTGCACAGTGAAAAAATAGGAGCTACCCACTTCTAATTGTTTTTTTATCTATGAGACATTCAAAATTTCCATTCATACCTGGCCCTTAAAATATTACATGCAGTTAGTCCAATCAATGTGCACTGAGTGCTCAGTGGCGGTACTCCCGCAGGCAATGGAAGCATTGGCCTCCAGATGCCAGTTGTCAAGGGGGTCCAGAGAAACCCATCTATTACACATGCCCGTGGCTGCCTGCTGGAACAGTTAAACTATTTTTTTTGTATTGTGGCATGGTTCTTGACATCATAGCATCACACTGCCCAAACCAGTGACTGCAGTCCTTAAGACAACAAAGAAGGTAAGTGCATGTGGGCTGCAGGCCAGTGGGGGGATATAGAAGAGGGCTGGCTAGATATGGAGAAACACTGCAGCACTGCATACAGAATGGGGCTGGATGGTTTTGGAGAGACAATGCATGGCTGGAGACAGAAGGAGGCTGTTAGCTGGAGTGAGACTTGTGTGCTACAGTTGCAGGAACCTGGGAAATAAAGCTGCCCATACACCAACAGATTTATCTTCAGATCTGGCTGGTTGGAACAAAAACATGGTTATGGATGAGAGCAAATGACAGTTGACCATTTTCTTGGAAATGCTGGCAAACTGACAAACTGTCATTCAGATATTACCAGGTGTTTGTTCCAACCAGCCAGATCTGAAGATAAATCTGTATGTGTATGGTCACCTTAAGTCTAGAGACACAAGGGGGATTACCCACAACTAGCAAGATTACTAGCACATTTATATCTCCTTTGTCCGATCAGTTATGCTATGGGGGAAAGGAGCGGAGGGTAAAACTGTTTTTTCACCTGGTATGAGTTTCAGCCCTCTGTGATTTCACTTGGGGCCCACACAAAGTAATTTCATAGGCAAACTGGCCTAGTCCTTTCATGCAAGGTATTATCAAAATCAGAATCAGCTTAATAGCCAGGTATACTTGCGTATGCTAGGAATTAGATATGGATTGCTGTGCAACAGCCAGTTAGGTACAGTGACAGTACAGCTATACATAACACATACAGGTATACGATAGATGTACCCTGGGGAGTATAGACGCAGGGAACATATTTTTGCTGAGACAGCCATCAGAGGCACCACTGGTCATTGCAGCAGCCAGGTAGGTAACAAAATAAGCAGAGACAGTACAGTTATTACATAGGGAGCATATATTCACTGATCTGCACAGTGCCTAGACAGCCACCAGCGGCGCCCCTGGTCGTTGCAGCAGCCAGGTAGGTAACAAATATGTATAAATTCCTGTGCAATGTACTAGACAGGGGTGACATGGAGTTACATACAGATATAGTGGGTCTCATCCTGCCGTGGGCTGTCGAAACTATCGCCAGCCCCCCCAGCCACCAGTTTCCGCCAGGGGGTGTGTGGGCATGAGACGCTCGTGCACCCCGTAGCAACGGAGCTCCCCCCCGGGTCCCCGCCACCTCCCCCGCCGCTGATGGTCCCCCTCGCCGCGCTTCCCCCCCTAACCCTGCCCGAGAGACTGGGACGCGCGTGCTTGTGAGATGCACGCGCGTTCCAGTTTAATGGAGTCCCTATCCGCCGGCACTCGCCAGAGGGGATGTTCTGGTGGGCGCTGGGACTGGATGAGAGGGGCTCCAACTGTTTGGCTGAATGGCACAGTTCCTGGGCAGCCATTTGCAGTACCATCTTGATCATGCTACATCTCCTCCACCGCCTCCCCTTCTCCTTCTCCAGGGGCGGAGATGGGAGCTCTGAGATGGAGCACGTGGAGGTCAGAGATAGAGCTCCACGTGCAAGCGACCATCCCCAGGACCCCACCGGAAGTTATGCAAGGTATTAAAGTACTTACAGTGTTTCACACACCCCAAAATTCTGTTACATTAGATAAAAACAACACAACCTGATTTGTCCAATAATATAACAAGTGACTCCTGGAATTTCCAAGATCAGATGTCAGGTGTCATTGTGGAAAGACACTATTAGCTCAATTTTACTAGCAAAGAGTGTGACCAAATGTGCACTAAGGAGAATATTTAATCTATAGAGTTTCCTTATTCCTTCATGCACTGATTGCACACTGGCGATATACAAAAAAAAGCGCCATACACTTCAGTACAGGTTCAGGTAAAAGAGGAGGTATGCTAGTATCCTTATGCTTCCTCTTCAAAACCATGGGATATATTTACTAAACTGTGGGTTTTTAGAAGTGGAGATGTTGCCCACAGGAACCAATCAGATTCTAGCTATTATCTTCTAGATGTGCTAGATAAATGATAAGTATAGTTTTATTGTTGCTTTGGGCAACACCTCTACTTCAAATAACACTCAAACTGTCACTCAAACTATAATATTATAATTAATAATAACAATTTGTGTTTATCTTAATCATTGAGTGTAGGGTTTAATGAACTGTACTATAAATTGGTTCAATATAGTCTTAAATTGAGGGCTTGCAAGGCCAATTAATGATAGCTGTTGCTACATAAATGCACGTTTTCTATAGTTCTGTCACAATGAAATTTAGACCAAATATATACTTCCTATATCTACTATGGTCACAGTCCTAGGCAAATACTCTCTGTCCACAGTATTTAGGGCTTTACCTATGAAAGCCAGTGCTTGGGAAATCTACCACCACTAAGGTATCACCACTGGCTTCAGGCTTTGGGACTATTTGCTGGAGAGTTCCGGGAAGACAACTGATGACTTGTTCAGATGGCAGGAACACTGCTCAAAGGTGTCTGGGGCCATTGTCATTGCTGTTACCAGGTGCTGTGGGTAAGCAGGAATCCTATCCCCCTCCTGGGGTGATTTCCCACTGGTGATACCTGTCAGCTGTCTGGTGATGTCATCAATGTCACTTATTTAAAGGGGAATTGCCCAATAATAGTATAGCCTTCGGAAAAGCTTCTGCTATGTGTTCTGGCATTTTAGCCTGGTTCTTGACTTCCCTTTGCATTGTCTATCTTTCTACATAGATATCTCTCACCTCTCTACAGTATATTGATATTGCTGGCTGACCACAATAAATTCATTAACAACCACCACCAGATGCAGGCTCCCATATAAAATTTTTCTTTTAAGATGCAATCATGTTTAAGGCATGGTTTTGCCTTGTAGATGATTGCCGCTTTAAAAAATGTCCAAGTTCAGCCAGGAACCCACACCTCTGGCTATCTCCAGCCCCATACCTACCTCAGTCCAACCCCCATTCCTATTGGGTAGTTGATGTGAGGAGTTCCATAACATTATTGTGTGTGCAAATGGTAATCATCACCATTGTATAGATGTTTTGCTTTACTTAGTACTTCCTTAGTTTGTGTTTTAAGGGATATTTTTTGTTATCTGCACCAGGCACCTTTAACCCTAGTTATGACCTAGCACACAAAGTTCTTAGGTTTTTAAATGCTTCCAATTGTCATAAAGAATATATTATTCTAATTTCTATAATGTTCTGATCTTTTGATCTGCTTTATATTTTACTTCAAACAAAGTTAAAAAGAACCGCAATTGAATGGAAAATGCATTAACATAGAAGGTGCTATAAAGCACCCACTAAAAAAAATGTTTTAGAAAAACAGCCATATTACCAAACCATCCAGCTTAGAGAGCTACATTCGCACTGCAATCTGACATCGATCCTCTTTTCTGTAAAACAAGGAGTTAATTATATTGCAGTCACAAAAAATTTAAATAAATTGCTGGCCCTGAAAATAAGCACTTGCATTTCCCTGCTGAGAAGGGATGAAGTAAAACAATTGGAGTTAATGAGTCTTTACACCATAGAATGCCATCTGTTGGCATTGCTTTTCTTCTACTATCCAGAAAAAAACATCTGCTAAGTTTGGTACATATAGATAACAACCCATAGCTAAAAACATATGCATGTATTTAACTTGAAATGGCTTCAATGTGTTACATTTAAAAAATGTAGGTTATGCAATATTATATTACACAATAAAAATATTATGATACAGAATAAAATATATGAGGACACCAGGGGTGAAATGTAATAGGATGAGAGATTTTGAAGTCTAAATGATTGCCGCTTTAAAAAAACTGGAGATTTCTTACCAAATCTCTCACTTTCTGAATCTCTCATCCTATTACATTTCACCCCAGATGTCTAATTTAGGGTTAGAGATGCAATATATCCATTGCACATGCTTGTCGCAAGGTATATTTATATTAGATCAGATGATCATGGAAGCCATTGGGGCTAAAAATGCTGTTATTGGTGTTCATGCCAGATAGGACCAGATGCATTAAGCTTCAAAAGACATAAAATGGAGAGTGATAAACAGCCAGCCAATCAGCTTCTACCTGCCATGTTACAGACTGTGTTTGAAAAATGTCAGGAAGGAGCTGATGGTTAGTTATCACTGTCCATTTTATCACTTTTGAAGCTTAGTGCATCTGGCCCATAGGCAGTAATAAATAAATTGTATTTTTTTTTAATCCATGAATTCTGAATTTATTGATTTCAGATAGTACAGACCAAATGAAGATTTGCTGGCACATGTGGCTAAACAAAAAAAAATTGAGGATCTCTAACATTTGTTAACACTGATCAACCACTATTTTGTTCCAAGGGTTTTCTAAATATACGTTTTATGCTGAATACAAAAAAGCAGTTAGGCTTAGTCTATCAGGCTTAGTTTTCTTTTTGCTAAATGTTTTTTTTTCTCATTTACAATAATAACAACAACAAGATTATTTTTTTATATATTAAGCAGAATTTACAGAATTTATAATGCTGGCAGGATAAATTTGAACAGAGCAGATCTATAGGGCAAAGTTGCAGCTACTGTAGGTTACATGAAGTACAGTAGTTTTTATACAAGTGGAACAGTAGGGACAAGCAAAACCCTACATTCAGAAGAATTGGCCAAAATATACTTCAGTTGATCCAGAAAATGTTATGAAAACAGTTTACTTGTTGACCTCTATAAACTGCCCCTTCCTATTTGGATTTAAACAATAATTTGTTAAATCAATGGTTTAAAAGCATTCTGGTTTCATATACTTTATTAATAATAATAATAATAATAATAATAACAATAACAATAATAATATATTAATATAATATATTATAATATATAATGCATAATAATAATAATAATAATAATAATAATAATAATAAATAATATAATATAAAATAATACACTTTTTATTAAAATAATTAAGAGATGGATGAAGTTCAGAAAGTTGCGTGGCAAAGGCACAAATGTTTTGGAGAATCACACACACCCCGAAAAGCTATTCTGGAATAGTGGAAGTCTCATTTGGACATTTTCCCAGAAAACATGGCTATGGTCAGCAATGAACCCGGAGAGCAGTTTTATCAGGACATTTTTAACTTGGAAAAGCATTTTTAACCCTTTGAGTGCCAAGTGAATTTGTAAAAATAGGTGTGAATATTGGCAAGAAAACATTTTTATTCATCTTAATGGTCTGTAATGATTTCCTTATATAGGGAATATCATTTTTTTTTTTTTTAACATTTTTAATTTGAATTTATGAAGCAAATTTGAACAGTCCATTTAGTGGATATTTTGCACATCACTTGAAGAGATGTTGGCACTCAAAGGGTTAAGGGTGGCAAATGACTGCTGGACTGTTCAGAGAAACATTTCTGAGGCAATGTACAGAAGAAAGTTAAACATGGCAAGATACAATATATGTTGTAACTTTTCCCAGTCTAACTATGGGCCTTATTCTGATCGGTGCGGCCGGATCCGAATATGCGGCCAGGACCGTGCGTGCGAAACCCCGCCTTCCATACGGATCGCCAACTCCGTCCGTACGCGGTAAGAAGCTGGCCGAATGGACCGCATGTGTATTTCTAACGGAATACGCCTCCTCCATCTCAGGGAACCTCCCCCAACATTCGATGGTCGCAAACCATTGAATGCAGGACCGAGTGCTCCACCAGCTCCCGCAACCTCAGACCACATGGACATTTTTCCGTGCAAAAGCAGGGATCTGGGCGGGCAGCTGACATCCGGCGATGTCATATGTCCGCCCCCTACACGTGCGTCACGGCCACATTACCATACGTACGCCCAGCGTTTGCATGGGAACGCCCATGAAACGCGGGGCGTATGCATATGGTGATGAGCCCAAATAGCCCTTCACGCCCCCCTGCGTTCATGCGGGATTTGGCCGTACGCCCCGCTCGCACATGCGCAGAGACGCCTCTGCACATGCGCAGACACAAAACATCGGCGGGACGAACGCACGCGGATATTACCGCACCAACCAGAATAAGGGCCTATGTTTGGATCAGCTCACTATTTCTAGGTCAACAGTCTAGGTAGACACCAAAAGGTTGACATGCACAAGGTCTACAAAATGTTGACAATGACGAAAGGTCAACATAAGCAAAAGGCTAGTATGGAAAAGGTCAAAACATGAAAAGGTTGACATAAGTTTTTGTTTTTAAAATTTGGTGTAAGTGTCAACACCTGAGGACATGGACCCCTAAAAAGTGTATTGTAAGGCTCCCTTTGCTTGCCAGGCTTTGGGCCAGGTGCCTCTCTCCGCTTTAGTCAAATAAACTTTACCTTTCCTAATCGGAATCCATGTGGATGGTAAAGTATGAAAAAGGGAAACAAAGGAAGAAATACTGAAAACCTCATGTCGACCTTTTCATGTGTCGACTATTGCCACATTGACAGTTTGCTTGTGTCTAATTTTTGTCAATTTCGGCCATGTTCATATCGACCACGAAGCGTTCAGTTCATCCTTTGTGGAATCTATATGTTCTCTCATGTGGGTTTCATTTTGGTGCTCTTGTAGGTTCCCAACAGGTGGGCAGGTTAATTGGCTTCTGACAAAATAAATAAATAAATAAATAACCCTAGTGTGTATGTGTCCATGTGGTGGGGAATACAGATTGCAAGCTCCACTGTGAAAGGGGCTGATGTGATTGACTGTGTCACACTCTAGGGTTCACAGACACCCTTACCTCCTGGCACTGCCAGTATATCAGCTGACATAACTCAACCGGCTAGCCTCCCTAATGTGCATATAATGTTATAGGCTAGTATTTATGTGTGGACATTTTTCCATAGGCAGACATGGCATAGGCACCACCATCTTGTTTTGCGTCAACTGATTCTGGATTTGTCCAACTAGTAAGGAATTTGTTCCACATGACCTGTGCAACCAATAACTTTTCAGAACACCTTATATACACCTCTTACTTGCACTTGCTCAATAACAGCTTATCCTGTACCTAACCAGTTTTTGAATTGAAGCTATGCCTCCTAATTCAATATTGTTGCTGCATCTGCTATGAACCAGCCTGCTACATAATCATATATTCCTTTTATCAGATAACAACCACTGCTAATCATCCATCCAGCTCAAATGATCCACTTTTGTGCTGATCATTTTCTTCCTAGCAAAGCAAGTTTATTACTCCAGTGCTCAGCTCCAAGTACTTCTCATCACACATCCAACTGTGGCCCTTATTCTGATTGATGCGGACTTTACCGCGTTCTTACGGATTGCGTCTTTACGGCGTCTGCGCATGCGTAGAGAACGCAACGCGCATGTGCCACGCCTTGACTCGGTACCAGTTCGGACAAAGACCGTCCAGAACTGTTCACCGCTATCATTCGGGAAATAGGGGCGTATTATGGGCGTCATGCGGAATGACACATGGGCGTAGTTTCAAAGTGGGCAAAACGGGGCGGAAACATGGGCGGACACGGGGGAGTACACTTATGTTGGGGGGCGTACATTCGGAAACCACTCCGAATGCACGCGATCAAAAAGGGCAGAAATGTGCGGTGTCCACAAGTGTACTATTGCTTTGCGGACACCACTCGTTCATGCGGTATGCGAACGTACGCCTAATGACTACAACCATTAACACCTGAACCCAATAGAATCTACTCCTTTACTCATTACTCACTAATAGGCCGCTTGTCAGTGCTTTAATTGAAACCATTGCTGCTTCAAGGAAACCTTAGTAATCCCCCACATATGCTGTACTTGTCCCACACTTAAGACCTGAAAGTCCTTCTTCTTTAATTTCTAATTTTATATTTTTTTATTTATGTTTATTGTGTCGTTAATAAAATTCTTTATGCAAGTTCACAGTTGTTGGTTTTATTTGCACTTTAAATAGTATATGTGTAGATTGTTTATAATCTTTTACACAGGGTGTAATACAAAGCATTGCACTTACATTGCTGTAAGGGTTAATGTGTGCAATGCATGTGTTAGGCATGCTTGTAAGGATATATTGGAATCTAATTGATTCCAATTCCAAATAAGCAGTTTTTTATGAGGATAGGTAATTGAATAAGTGGGTCATGTGATGTATTGCAGAAGATACTTCATAGTGGGTTGTTTGGCGTAAATCCTCCGCTTACGTGCGGTAGCACCGCTTGGCTCCCGTTCGGATGCGGTATTCCCGAGCATACTCTGTAATACTCTGTAATACCGTGCCGAATCGGAGTGTTTCTCCCGCACACGCATGATTTGTATGTCGTCCGTAAACACGCCCTGTTCTTAAAGAGTGAGTCCGTCCGAATGCGGAGGACACGTGGGCGTTTCTACGGACGATGGCCGCATGCGGCAAAACACCGTGGCGTGCGGACCGCTCCGTAAGAATGCGGGAATATCCGCACCGATCAGAATAAGGGCCTGTGTTCCAAAGCTCCTATTTTTTCCTGTATATACTTCAGTACTCAGTTTCAACTCTCCTGTGGCTCCCTATCCATGCTTAGCTCAAACTCATGTATTAGCATAGGCGAATCTAGAATTATGGTAATGGGTGGTCCCAGATCTAGACATAACAGAAGGCGGACCTTTGCACGGCGTAGCCGCGTGGCAAAAAGGGGGCGTGACCTCATTGGGAAGGAGGCGTGGTATCACAAAAAAGGGGTGTGGTATTACACGTTAAACCATACACAGTAATGCCCATTACACATTTTAGCAAACTCCGTAATACCCATTACACCTAAAACCACACGCCGTAATGCCAATTACACATAAGGCCACACACCAGCCGATTAACATGATTAAGGGGGGGGGGGGGCGGGCTGAGGTGAAAGCGGGGAGAAGAATTGGAGCGGAAGCGGAAGGGGTGACAGTCATTGACAGCTGGGCAGAGAGCAGGGGGCTGCCCGGCTGTATTCAGAGCACTGCAGGTCACGGCTGTTTGAAATAATACCCCTTTCACAGAAAATGCAGGGATTTACCCGGGAATATGGTCCCAGGATCATGCAGGGACATTCCCAGGCTGACCCCTTATACACCAGCCTAGTCCCTGCATTTTCTGGTGTGAGGAGGAGAGACAACCACTCCCCTCTCCCTACCCCCCTTTAACCAACCAGCTATATCTTCGGAACCAACTGAACCATTTACATGAGACCAGTATCATATTGAAAAACTTTTGAGTTGGCTTCGAATGCTTTTGGTCCCGTGAAACTGGGCTGTTTGGTTCCAGAGAAATCTGCCCTCAAAGTACATAAACAGTCATGAAATTACATTTAAGAAATGAAAAAAACGGTTTAACCTCAATATCCCTGGAACCAATTAACCTACATGGATCCAGCCTGGTATCAGATTGAAGGCCCAGCGATTTGGGTTTGACTGAGATCAACCTCCAGCTTCAGTGATGCCGAAGGGGGAAATGGCAGCCGTTGAACTGGGTGGGGGTCGGAATTAGCGGGTCCCATGTTATCCTATAGGGAAAACGTTCCAGCTTTGCCTGGCCGTATCTCCGGTTACCAGGGGGCTAGAGACATGGGGCTGGGCTCGTTGGAAAGCCCTGGTCCTCAGCTACAAAATGGGCTAATGGGTGGTCCTGTGCACCCCCGGACCACCCCCTAGATTCGCCTATGCGTATTAGCACACATTTCATTATGCTTCTACGTTCTCATGCTTTCAACATCTGATGTGGTGGTCTCCAGACTTCATTATACCATTAGATTAATTGTACAGAAATACTTCAGACAACTAACTAATGAGCTGTATTATCTGTTTCCACAGTTTGGTGTATATACTATTATGGGTGACATCGTATTCTGAAGTTCTTGGTGACCATTTGCAGCCCTTTATGAACTTCATGCACTCCCACAATGAAGGCATATTACAGCAGAATATTGCACTTGTCATCACTCCCAAGTTGTCCAGAATTGGTTCAAGGAGCATTCTGGAGAGTTCATTCAAATGGTGTGGCCACCATGTTCTTCTGGCATGAACCCTAATAAGCATTTATGGAACATGGCAGTGAGGTCCATTAGCACCCAAAAACCTACACCTACAAATATCAAGGAGCTGTGGGAAGCTTTCCAGACAGCAAGGGATAACATATAACCAGAGGTTTTCCATTCACTTGTGGAATTGATGCCACATTGAGTTGCTGCACTTTGCCAGGCTAGAGGGGTTCCCACACAATACTAGACACCTCTCACCTCTCACCTCTCTCAATACTAGGCACTGCAGTTGATCTCCTTCTGCACAGTGCACATATACATAGTGTGTACTTTGTTTACTGTTGTACACTATTATGTACGTGAGACATGATTACTAAGGAGCATTTTGTACTAATATGTTAATTCTCCGACTTTAACGATGGTGATTTAAAGCCACTAATATAGTATTATTGTATACTTATTGTTTTCTGAGTGCTTGTTGTTTATACACATTAAGGGACCCAATGTACACATTAAGGTTTAGATATTACTTACCAGCATTCACATAATTTCCAGATTCTTCAACATATTTCATATTATTCTAGACATTGGAATTTGGGGTCCACTACTTAAAGAGGAATTTTTTTTTCTATATATTCTATATTTTGTGCATATAGAAATTGTCTTGAACATTCTGTTCAGTTTTATAGACTGCATTTCATTTGTGAACTTATTATACAGTACATGTAACATTATGTAATTTCTTAAAAGCATCTTGCTACCCCATTCCAGTTCCCACCTGGGTCATTGAATTAAATATTTCATTCTTGTGTATGCTAGCCTAGGTGGGCATTTACCACGTTTGGGGAAGGACCCTTGCCTCTCTGCTTTGACGTGGTCTGAGTTGGAATTGCCAATAAACAAAAATAAAGACCAGAGAGTTGATCTATTAAAGAGATATCTCCTACTTACACCAATTCCACACAATCCTCACCTTAAATGGAGAGTAAGTATAATGGATGGGGTGTGGATGGGAGGAGGGGAGTGGCTGATGTGCATCTATGTATTGTGCCACTGCTCATTTAAGACATCACAATAGAACTCCAAAATGTTTTTTAAAGTGTGAACTATCCCATTCTCACCCTCCCTCCCTTCCATCAATCCCCAATATCCTAATATGATGTTAAAAGTGGCCTCATACTCCAATAAATTATCCGAAATGTTACACATGTATTTTTTTTGTTGGTACTGTATGACTAATTTTTTGCCATATTTTGCAGAAATGTATAGACTATAAAAGCATCATTCATTTGAATAAAGAAGTTGTTAGCAAGTATGTTATAAGCCCTGGGTGCATGTGCCTTCAGGAGATGAAGCATTAAAGAGTGTAGGCAAAGGCTGTGTACATTACAGAGGTACACTGACTTGACTTGGTGCCTCTATGGGTTGAGAGGGTAAAATTATTGTACTAAGGGCTTGATTCAGACCTGATCGCTCTTTTGCAAAGATGACTGCAAGTAGTTAGCCGATGTCCATACAGACAGAAAACCCACCCTGTGCTAATCTGTGAGTGAATTGAGAAAATATTTGTATCCAGTATCCTGTTGCACATCCATATGCAATTCACGATCCATCAAATGATATTTCCTGTCTGTGCAAATGTTAGTAAGTCTTAACCTTCCACAACTCTGTGAAAGAGAAGGTGATTGAGGCTGGCACTGAGGACATCTCCCCTCCCTTAAAACCCCTGGGTATGTGAAAGGATTTATGCACCATTTTGTATGCTGTTCTCCATCTTGTCTCAAATGCCTTATAGTGAGTGGAAAATTACAAGTTTCTATTCTGCTTTGTGACAGTCTGCTGCTGCTCAAGGCTGCGTTGCTCAAGGTTATTTCCTGTAAGATGTATTTCACATGTTTTCTACAAAAACTGTCTGTTCTCCCATGTCCTTGTATAATAATAACATATATCCCCTAGACAGTAACTGGAACTCCTCCCTGCTACACCCCTGTATCATCCAATCATCTCTTGTCGAGCCCATGCATGCTATACTGTATAAATATGCTGTATGTGTAAACAATAAACCAGTGTTGTACCTTGCATACATGATGGTCTTCTTTTCTGATCAGCATATACAGGGTTAACACTCACGGAGCTCTAAGGGGGGCCACCAAATTGAGGAAGAAGGGATAAAGGAAGATTGGTTAAAGTCCAACTCCCTATCCAGAGGTAGGTTAGAGTCCACCTCAGGAGGTAGGTTAAAGTAACCACTCCTAACAGCTGGGGGCCCGGCCCGGGATTTCGATCTTCGTTCCCGTTGAACTGTTGACACCCATACGTGGTCTGTTGCCTGTTCTCGGATCACGGACATATCGAATCCTGAATCCGTATAGACCTTTACTTCAAAAGTAGTAAAGTTTCAGCTGGTTGTTTTATAGTGTGCACACGCAGATCAGTGATCTGGTAATATATAAAGAGTGACCTAAGGGGTCCGCTCATTAGTCACCTCAATTTGATCGCCCTTTTTTCTATATGGCCATTTCTTACTATCCCTTTTTTACAGTATAAGTTGTATTACGTGTAATATCCTTGTGTGGTTGGTAAGTGAACACACATGCGATATATGTATTTAACTTGTACATCTTGTGCGGTTGGTAAGTTGACGCACACTAACTCTTTCTCTCTCTTGTCTCATTGATTACTGTATGCCAATAGACTTGCGGACTATATGCTCCCCTCTCTTTGGGGTAACGCAACGTGAGGCTTCATATGCAGTTTTCAGGATAAAACCACTTGACTCTATCCACTGTCACGTAGACAGTCTGTGGTTATAACTAACCAATCATAAACATTAATTTTTATGAGATGTATAAAGTGAATACATAATTCACACAGTATTCAGATAAAGACCAACCCTTTCAGTCTGCTGCTGTAGGTACACTCCTGCCTTACTGAAACGGCGCCCCTGGTCTGGATACTAAGAATTTTTCACGCTCTCATATTTCATCCATTCTCATACTTCATCTACGTCTATGTCACACCCCAGACATCCATACATAGGTACTTGTTTAAATTGTAAATGTAGTATCGTCCTCTGGTACCATAACCCCGACAGAGACGATTATTGGCCCAAATTGACATCTGTCATTAGAGAACCCACAAGATTTAAACTCACAACAAAGACATCATCTAATGGCACCGTTTTAGAATCCGTTATTATATTGGGTTGTCATTTGGATACAGGACTTATTGAAAAATACATTGATCAGACATACCCATTTTTCTTAACAGATATACCAATTAACCTTTTCACATATCCTATTATCTGTCCTGAAACTTTAGACCAGATCCACAAGTTACCTGAAGGTAGTCAACTACTCTATTTCCTTGACTTTAGTCAAAACCCTGAACATCAGGAACAAATTAAAAGGTGGAGAAAGTTCTCACACAAACATAAAAGGACATAAACTAAACATGGGTTCAAAAATTAGTAAAAATAAAATAATTTCCTATCCACCACCCTTACCCAATGAAACTTGTAAGGAATATGCAGCCCAGCCAACCCAGACCTAGAGACAACCCCAGATTTCAGATTGACTGGCAGGGACAGACCTTAAAGGGCCATGACATAGGAAAGGAAATCGATGTTTCATCACCCCACTTGCTCATGACTGACAGTTCTGACCCAAACACAGAATTAGACACTGTAAATCCTCAGACATGGTCAACAGGACCTCAGAGCAATAAACCAATTCATTGTTCCCATTGCACCCACTGTACCTGATATAAATTCACTCATCTCAGCCATCCCTGTAGATGCCGCCTACTTCTCAGTAACCGATTTGAAAAAATGTATTTTTTAGCATATCTGTGGACACCCAGACACAACTGTTCTTTTGAGGCCAGCATTTAACATGATGCAGACTGCCACAGGAGTATATTGACTCCCCTGTTGTGTACAGCATCGTGCTCCAAGCCATATTAACCCCCTGGCACCCCCCCTATGGTTCAGTCCTGCTACAGTATGCAGATGATCTGCTTATCTGTAGTTCAACAAAGGAGGCATGCCGAGAGGATGGTATATCACTGTTAAACTGGCTCTGTGAATGTGGGCACAAAGTGTCAAAAAGCAAAAATGCAATGGTGCAAAAAGAATGTTGATTATTTAGGTTTTGTCTTGAAAAAGGGAGAGAGGAAAGTCAGCCCACAACGCATACAGTCTGTACTGGGTCTGGTCCGCCCAAACACTATTATTGCAGACAGTGGATTTCTGACTGTTCCTACTATGATAACATTTTGAGACAAGCCACACTCAATGACAAACCTAAACAGATACAATGGTCACAAGAAATGTTAAATGCATATATGAAAGCCTTAAATGTATGTTGATAAAAAGTCCGGCATTGACCCTCCGAAACTATGTACAACCATTTCATTTATATGCAAGGGACAAAATGTAAAACCATGGCGGGTGTGCTGACACAAGAACATGGAGGTAAGCTGCGCCCAGTGGCATTCTTTTCCAAAGTGATGCCGGTGTCGGTCCAAGGTATGCCTGCCTGTCTTCAGGCACTGGCGGCCTGTGCAATGATAGCTGAGATGGCAACCACACTCACCCTAGGCTCACCCACTGTTCTCCATACCACACATAATGTTGTAGCATTACTTAAAGGGCTACACACACAACATGTCAGCCCAGCGTCTTAGTGGAGATGAGGACCTGTTGCTAGGAAGCCCCTCACTCACCATTAAGTATGCAAACGCATCCTCAGGCCCCGCGCCCATACTTAATGCCCTTTTAGGCTTAAAAGGACCTGATGACGAAGCACCTCCCCCACATGACTGTTCTCTGACAATCGACTCAGAAACTTCACCCAGAAGTGACATGTCGGCTGTACCCATACCCGACGCCGACATAATTTTTGTCGACGGCTCCTGCAGTCGACCAAATGACAAAACATACCAGGCAGGCTACGCAGTAGTTAAACTTCCTCAAACTGTCCTTGAAGCAAAAGCAGTTCCTCTGCAATCAGCACAGGCTGCTGAGCTAATCGCTCTCACCAGAGCTTGTCACTTGTACACAGGAAAACCTGTCAACATTTACACAGACTCCAAATTTGCTTATGGCGTTGTTCACGACCACGGCATGATTTGGCAGCGCCGAGGTTTCACAGGCGCTGATGGAAAAGGCATCTCACATGCCCAACTTATTGCTGACTTATTGCACGCAATCACATTGCCCTCACACATTGCCATTCTCCATTGCAAAGCACATACTGGTGGAAAAGATGATATCTCACGGGGCAATGCCCTCGCTGACACTGCTGCAAAACAAGCTGCTGCCACATCCACATACAACCTCACACTTACCATAATGTCACCACCGTCACTAGAAGACACATACTTACTTACAGAATTACAGGCAACTGCCTCTAACTCTGATTTATCAGATTGGACATACCCAATTCTGCAGAAGAATCCACGGACTGGATTAATCTGCAAAGAGGGGAAACCCTGTATCCCCCAAACAAGTGCCTCACTGTTCATAGCACACTATCACGGAGTAGGTCACCACAGCAAAGTCACGACAACACTGCTCCTCACCAATGATTTTTACATCACAAATGCAAAAGAACTTGTCACCCAATATGTTAGTAGATGTATTGTGTGTCTTAGAAACAACCCTAACAATCCCAATAAAGCAAAACACCAACATCTTGAATACCCCACCACTCCGTTTACTCACCTGCAGATTGATTTTACCCATATACCATATACGCCCCTTCCCCACCCCCTGGGCAAGGAAACCACTAGTCACACAAGCAGGAGATTTAGAAGTAATCAGAGAAGAATATGTAAGGACTTTAATACACAGACTAGACGAAATTGAACATGAAGTTGTACTTAAAAATCCTTGTCATCCACAGAAACCTACACATCCATTCCAAGTCGGAGACAAAGTTGTGGTTAAAGTCCTTCCACGCAACAAGAATCCAGGTGATTTCTCCTACGGTCCTGAGACAGAGGTGGTCGCTGTGACAAGAACTGCTGTGCTCACCGATGACAACCCAACGTGGATCCACGCATCCAGAGTGAAGAAAATCCCTACTCCAACTACTTTCGACACAGAGGTCGACACCGATCCTGAGATTGACACAGACCGGACCAGTGAGGTACTAACGGGAGTTAATAACTCTGACCTCCTACGAGGAGAAGAATTGCCGGTAGGGGATCCAGACATCGAGGAAAACGGAATTCCTACTGAGGCCGAGAGGACCCTTGAAGGAAATGATTCCCCCTATCTTAGCTCTGCTGACTTTACTCGCTCTTGTTCTTTATAATTTCTGTACCGCAGAAGTGGATATTACCAGTCAGGATGATGTGCTTACCCTTTGGTACAATTCATCTACCACTCGCGTGGCCACTTACCGAATAAACTATGATACGGTCATACCTAGTAACATGTGGTCCATGCCATCCAAATCAGCTCTCAGCCAGACTAAAAATGTATATATTTGTGTCACAGATGATTATTATTGGGGAAATAACTGCAATTATTGGGGAGCAGTGGGGTGGAATTCAGGTATCGACTGGGCATACAAACCCACCTTGGCTATTGATCGAAAGGACAAGTATGGTAAGCCATTACTTTCTAGGATGACTATCACTAAGGATGACGGTAGATATGACTATTATTGCACTATAAATATTGAAAATCCCAGCCCCAGTGATGCTGGAATGTATGTTCTAGGGGTATGGTGGGGAGGTGGATATGCCAGTGATAGACAACAATTCTATCTCAAAGATATGTTTAACAATCAGGAATACCTTTCCCTCCGTAAGCCACCATCCCCCGCCAGGCCCCAGCCATTATCCCCATTCAAACCACACATAAGTACCTTTAAAGATATGGTTGCTATCAGTAATCCCACATATGAGGACACCATGTCCATAGAGACAGGTTTAGCTGATGTGAATTTTTGGTTAGAATGGATGAAATACAATGCACGACAGACTAACCGAACTGACTGTTATGTATGTGCTAAGTCCAGACCCCACCTTGGTACCGTCCCCCTTAACATACCAGAATCAGAGGATGAATGTTTTTTTACCTTATACACTGGCAATAAAACTAAAGATAATGAATGTGAGTTATGGAAGAAGAACTACCCCATCTTAGGAAAAAACACCAATCCAGGTAACACAATCACCATATATCCAGGCAACTATACTTGTTACTGTTCTAATGTCACTAAGGGGGTAGATCTGAAAACATTCCCGGATGGTTACTGTGCCATCCGCAGGTATGTAACCTTACCCATCATGAAGAAATCCCTTGGTGACATTTATTTCATTTGCGGGGACATGAAAATTAGAGCAAAGCTTGACAGTGTATGGAGGGGCGAATGTGCTCTCTCAAAAATCATTATGTCTATCCATATTTTGCCAACAGCCATTGAAACACCTTCACCCCTACCTGACCCACACCCTAGACAAAAGAGAAGTACCCCACTGGAAAGCTTTGACCCACACGTATACATTGATACTATTGGTGTACCCCGGGGTGTCCCAGACGAGTTCAAGGCCCGAGATGAAGTAGCTGCTGGCTTTGAATCTCTGCTGCCCCAGGTTACAATCAATAAGAATGTTGCATGGATAAACTATATGTATTATAATCAACAGAGATTTGTTAATGATACAAAGGATGCCTTGAAAGGTATTGCAGAACAACTGGAGGCCACATCACAGATGACATTCCAGAATCGCATGGCCCTGGATATGATCTTGGCCGAGAAAGGTGGTACATGTGTATACATAAACACAGTTGCAGGATGTTGCACCTTCATTCCTGACAATACAGGTCCCAATGGCAAAGTCACACTAGCCATTAAAAAATTAGAAGACTTATCCCGAGAGCTCAAGGAAAACTCAGGTGTCACTGACCCCTGGGCTGCTTGGTTCGGCTGGATGAGCAACTGGAAACATGCCTTAACTCAACCTAGGTATCATTACACTTACTGTACTTCTGTTCATCATAATCGTTGCTTACTGTATTTTTCCACTAGGCAGGAGAATAGTTTCCAAATATCTAGGTACCACAACACCTGTTGCTATTATGTATATTGATCTTTCCTCTGAAACCCCTACACCCGATGACTATGCTACATATGTGAGGGAACAGCGTATTAAAAGGAAAAGCACACGTGAGAATCAAATAGTTTAAATAAATTATGATTCTAAGAGGGGATTGAAAGGATTTATGCACCATTTTGTATGCTGTTCTCCATCTTGTCTCAAATGCCTTATAGTGAGTGGAAAATTACAAGTTTCTATTCTGCTTTGTGACAGTCTGCTGCTGCTCAAGGCTGCGTTGCTCAAGGTTATTTCCTGTAAGATGTATTTCACATGTTTTCTACAAAAACTGTCTGTTCTCCCATGTCCTTGTATAATAATAACATATATCCCCTAGACAGTAACTGGAACTCCTCCCTGCTACACCCCTGTATCATCCAATCATCTCTTGTCGAGCCCATGCATGCTATACTGTATAAATATGCTGTATGTGTAAACAATAAACCAGTGTTGTACCTTGCATACATGATGGTCTTCTTTTCTGATCAGCATATACAGGGTTAACACTCACGGAGCTCTAAGGGGGGCCACCAAATTGAGGAAGAAGGGATAAAGGAAGATTGGTTAAAGTCCAACTCCCTATCCAGAGGTAGGTTAGAGTCCACCTCAGGAGGTAGGTTAAAGTAACCACTCCTAACAGCATGCATGCATTTTTTTTCTGATACTACCTGGAAACAGCAGGTGTCCTCCCCTAAACCCCACCTTCCTGTCTGTCAAATTGAGATTTAAATAATCGCACAGCCATTATACTGAAATGAATGTTACTAACATAACTAGTCAGATACCCAGCCCAGGCAAGAAGATCCCCCAATGAATGGATTTCTGCATTTGATATGAAATTAATGGCCACATTTACACAATAGATGTGATAATATTTAACGTTTCTAATGTATTTTAAAAGATATATGTCAATGTTCAAAATTAAAATGAACAGCTTGTGCCGAAATTACCTCAGTACATGAATTTTGTACTGTAGCTATTTTTGCAACATATTAAACCTGTAAAATGTGTTCTGTATTATTAGAGATGGATAGCCATTTATATCCTGTTATACCAGTGCTATGTTTCCTGTGACATAGTAAATCTGTACAATTATCTTTCCCCGATTAAGCATTTCTGCAGGGTATTTTATACCTGAATGGAAAAATAAAGTTCACAGGGATTTTCGGAAAGTAGAGAAAATGTTTATCTGCAAAGTGAAGTTAAAAGAAAATGAAAAAAAGAAAAAGAAAAGAAGAATAAAGTATTAGTTGTTCTCCCTGGTCACTAGTAATGAGTTTATATTGATTGGGCACAGGTTTGATTTTGTCATCTAAGTCTATGACGGAATCCATTATCTCTGAATATTGATCAAAAGCACTTGGAGAGAAACGTGAAACAATTCACTTCTATTTAGTTCTGGAACATCTCCAAGCATATTTGCAAGCCATTATGTTTCATGCAAGGTACACAAAATTAGGGTCATTATCAGCTTTTCTTCAGAATTAATTAAGTTTGCATTGGATTTTAGGTAGTAATATCACTATTTCTTCTTCACTGGCAGTTTGCATTGAAATTTATGCCTAATGGGTTTCAAAACACTGCAGAATCCAGAACATAACTTATTTCTGGATGTAACATCAATATAACATGGGCTGTTAGGTTAACAATACTATGGGAACTGAATAATTTTTCCTTTTTACGCTTTACTTTCCAAAAACTTGTCTTTCTTCTGCTGGAGAGGAAGATTCTTTTTCTGTTTGATTTAGTTTGCTGGAAGTGCTTAAATTGAGCTGGTTCCATTTCAGTTGCCAGGACTGTCTACAGAGATTAGTTAAAGCAACTTTTAATTATAGGCTTCAGATGGAGAAATTCTCCTGATCAACCATTTTTTAAACTGTCAAATCCTTTCCTGATAGATCCAACTATGGAAAATGAATGGTCTATAAGAGCCATAGGAGTTGTGTCACTTAGTAAATTAACAATAACTTTTGTCTCTTACATTGTTTCTTATTTTACTGACAGTGGGGTCAACGGAACAGTGGTAATTGCTTTGGAAATATCTGCTGATATGATAATTATTGTAATATAATCCAACTGCTCAAAGTGTTACATGAAAGCTTTATTCTATTATTGCTAAATAAATGATAGTTATAAGGTGTTTGGTTGCTATGGGCAATTTGACTTTATCTCTCAAAGGTTTCATACATTTCCCCTTGAATAAGAATTTTTTTCTACACATGTAAATGCAATAAATACAGTACATCAATGGGGTTTTATATGATGGGCCAACACTCGGGATTCTGACAGTCAGTATATCAACATTGGAATCCATACAGCTGGTGCTCCGACAGGGGGGGAGGCGCAAAGAACCTCCTGGCGAGCTCAGTGGCACACTGCACTCATCACAGATTCTTTTCTCCCTCTGTGGGAGTCGTGGACCCCCATGAGGGAGAATAGCCCCTGTCAGTTGGAATCTCAACTGTAGGGGCATTTGAACAGTCGGGATTCCAATGTTGGTATATTGCCTGTTGGGATCCCGACTGTTGGCCTGTTATCTGGCATGAAGCATGAACTCCACTCCCCTGTATTTTTATTTCCTCTTTCATATTTCATGTACATTCTTCATTACGTACTTCATAATGAATCCGTGAATATTGCCACATCCAGAACTGCAAGGATGTATGGGCACTTTTTTAAAGGTTTCTATTGTACAGTACTAGTAGGTCAATGGTGTGTGGTTTGAGCCATATATTTATGAATTATTTATGCAGAAATATTCTGAATGGTAATGTCGAATGTATCATATAAATGGCCATTTGGTAGCAATTTTCCATTGGTTTTGCCTTTAAGAAATCCAGCATATAGTAATCCAACCAAAACTCCCTCCCCAAGAAAACTGCATTTGACCAAATTGCTGCAGATAAATTCACCCCGTTCAATCTGTTCCAAGTACTATAGTTACTAAAATGTGAAATGACATGATAAGTTCATACATTCTACTTTTTGCTTTAGAAATATTATTCAGTCCCACGGGTTTCAGTGTTCTGATTTTCATGAAAAGTTCAGACAAATTTTACTTTTTTAACTTTAAATTCCAAGAACTAAAAATAGGGTTATTGCGTCTTTAACAACAGCTTCTGGAAACTAGCAAATTAATGTCAGCAAATGAAGCCCAACGTATTTAACTGAAATGCCAAAACACAAATTATTAACACAGCCTACTTTGTCCATCATCAATATAGCATACAGCACTAAATGGGTCACTTAGAGTTCAATGTGCAAAGTCAGAAAATGAATTGAAGTTTATGTTTATGTTACACATTTTAGTTATTCATCTGACCGGACTACTTGCATAGCTGCCTTACCACATATCCCCTTTTCACTCTTTGATACTCCAGTTGCCCTCTTATTCACTTCAAGTAGTACCTTTTGGACAGACGAGTGTTTGTTTAAGGTCTCTGTTGAACTTGGCAAGTTGTTAAAGTCTTAGATCCAATAAAAATGAACGTTAAAGCAAAAAAGAAAAAGAGTCTGTGACAAAAAAAAAAAAGCTTACATAAAAGGCATGTTCTGTGATAAATGCACCTAGTATGCCAGTAACTTAATTGACCTCTGTTAACAAATACCTTCTACTAGGCACCGCACAGAGTATCTATTCAGCTTTGTATACAGCCCACATGGAATATGGGAGGACATAGCTCAGTGATTTACTGGCTTCTTCTGTACTGCTAACGTTGGGAATACATTCAATCTGTGTTCTGCAAAAAAGGTTTGTATTGTACTTCATTAAACCTGAGTGAAAAATGACTGTTTTGTAAAAACTAATTCACTTTAACGTGGTTTATTTTAGGATACATATGTATGGGAGTGATCTTCCACACTGGAAATTGTTTATTATTTTATTGTAGAATATACACTACAGGGTTGATTTACCATACCTCTCAAATGTCCTGATTTTTGAGGGACCGTCCCGTTCTTTTTGGATGGTCCCATGTCCCACCTGGGGCCGGCAGTGTTCCTCGGTGGGTGTGGGGTCAGTTGGGAGTTCTCCCTGCTACTGGCGTGATGCGGTCATTTGGTCTACAGCATTATGGTCGACAGTCATAAGTTTGACACCATTAGGTCGACATGGGAAATGGTTGACATGGGTCCAGGTCGACATAGGAAAAGGTCGACATGGTTCTAGGTCGAAAGGTCATTAGTTCGACAGGTCATTAGTTCGACATTGCCTAGGTCGACAGTCAAAAGGTCGACAAAGGTCACTGTTTTTGAGCCGACATGTGCTGGTGGTATTTTATGCCCTACCATCCACTAGGGCGTGGTGGGAGAATAAAATACTGCCCAAAGCATTGCGAGCGCAGGGAGCGATGCAAGGGGGATGCAGTGCACTTTAAACTGTGTCCATGTCGAATGTGTTGACATTCAGGTAAAAAAACCAGTGAAAAACTCCATGTTGACCTTTTGACTGTCGACCGAAACATTGTCGAAACTAATGACCTGTCGAACTAACGACCTTTCGAACTAATGACCTTTCCACCTAGAACCATGTTGACCTTTTCCTATGTCAACCTAGACCCATGTCGACATTGTCCCATGTCGACCTAATGGTGTTGACCTAATGACTGACGACCATCATGCTGTAGACCATATGATCCCAAGCCCTACTGGCTGCTTTGCTTAGCAATGCAGCGGGGAATAGACACTGTGCGCATGTGGCCTAGAGTTCTGCTCTGCACATCTATTAAAGATGGGATGTTGCTATGTGCAACCAATCAGATTTTAGTTCTTGTATTAAGCACCTAATAGATAATAGATAGAACCTGACTGGTTTCCCATAGCAACATCCCATCTTCAATAGAACTCCCATCTTAGTAAATAAAGCCTTACCCCTTCAATAATGCTTGAATGGAGAGTATGTTATTCCTATTTGTTGCACTAGGGGGTGCTTCCACTAATAACTTCCAAATGGAGACTAAGTACAAAGCAAGCGACTATCCTGATTATGTTCACTTCTAAATATGTAACCATTATTAATTAATTTAATGTAAAATATGACATTCGATATATATATTTAAAATACAAAAGTTTATTGCAAGATAAGAAAAAGTGATATAAAACATGTAACTGTATACAATACAACATAGTCAACATATGTCCACACATATAATAAAACAATAATGCACTGTTTATTTAACTATGGAGATGAAAAGAAAAAAATGGTGAATTTTTGTCTGTTTGATGCTTTTTAATCAGTGGTGTTTGTTTACTAAAGTTTGATGTATGTTGCGGTTGATCGATATTTATTTATTTATTTTGTTGATGTTGATTGATTTATAGTAGATCTTAATTAATTTTGGACTAGGCTAGAATACGCATTTACTTACATTTAAAAATAAATGTAAAAATGTAAAAATTCATCTCTCAGTAAATGGCTGATGCCTGGAAGGACAAATCGATTAAGATTGATTTTTGGTGTTTTTTTATTTTATCGATCAATCAACAACCAAGAATCGATCAACAATGATCAAAATTGACCTTTTGTTAATATTCCCTTGTATTCCGTACTGAGCAATAACAGACATCCACATGAGCAAAGCTGCGGGTAAATGCATATCACATTAGTGTGAAACAAAGGACATGCTTTTAGAGGTCCGACTGTATTAAAGCATATCAGTTATAACACCTAGTTGGACTTAATGAGCAAACATTGCGGTGCCCTAAAGCACTCACCAAATATATTTATTATAAACACTCCAGAACAGTGGCAGCTCCTTACATATCTGGATGATAAAGCTGATTGATCTCCTTCTGGCTCCTTGGCTCTGCCCTCCTGGCGATGGGTGGCTGGCATCACTGGAAGTTGGGGCTAAAGTCCAGCAACAATTGGGGTGGGGCTTAAATTTGGGGACAGGGCTTAAGTACAACACTTGTAGAGAAAAGGCCAGCTTCTGCATTGTATGCAGCCCATAAAAGTAAGATTTGAATGTCATGAGAGCAGGGGAGTGGCTTCTCCTGGGTCAGCTTTACTACAGATTCCTCCTATCATCCACCATGGAACATGCTGGTATTATTGGCTTTTATAGAAATATTGCACAGATCTGTCGAATACAGTAGCAATATTTCACATTATCAATTTGCTTACAGCTAATGGATTTCCTGAACAGAAGTCATTTGAACAGCAGGAAGCTATTGTTATCTTCAGAATACTCCAGATGAATTATTATTATTGTTTACAGTTTCTTATATAGCGCAGCAGATTCCGTTGCGCTTTACAACTGTAAACAGGGATAGAACAAACTGTGACAGACAGACATGGAGGTAAAAGGGCCCTGCTGAAAGCTTACAATCTATACACAATTATGGCACACAATTCATTTCAATAGTCACAAATTGTACTACTAAAGCACTGAGAGGTTAGCAAATATTTCACAGGTTAGCTTCACCATAGGGAATGTCAGTGGGTAACATGCTTTCCAAATGATGCAGAGAGATAACCTTTGGTGAGAAGTACAGAATAGGAATATGTGTAAACATTCTGGTCAAGACAGTATCAAACTGACTACAGCCCACAACAGATTGTCCAGCAGGACTACAGATAAGGGGCCAGATGCACTAAGATTCAAAAGTGATAAAATGGAGAATTATAAACAACCAAGGTCGACACGCAATAGGTCGACAGGGTTTAAAGGTTCTGCATGGAAAAGGTCGACATGAAAAAGGTAGACATGCATTTTTTAACTAAATTTTCAGCCGACATGTGCCGACAGGTGGTATTTCCCGCCCTACCATCCACTAGGGAGCCCGAAGCATGGCGAGCGCAGCGAGCCACGCAAGGGGACGCGGTACACTTAGACAGTGTCCATGTCAACCTATGTCGACATAGACACCCTAAAAACATTAAACTCAAGTCAACCCTTTTCCATGACGACCTTTCGGATATCGACCTTTTGACCATGTCAACCTTTTACATGTCGACCTTATACCTCTCGACCTTTTGACCATGTCAACCTTTTTCATGTCAACCATATAACCATGTTGAGATTTTACCTGTCGACCTTTAGACCCTGTCGACCTTTTGACCCTGTTGACCTTGTGACTGTCGACCATTAGTCGACCATATGACTGTCTATGATGAGACAGTCTATGATGCATACCGTAACCCTCTCCCGTCAGGCTGACAGGCTCTGGGACACAGGTGGCTCAACGTTGACGTGGGCACAGATCCAGCAGCAGCAGCAGCAGCGTCTTCCGTGTAAGAATTACGTCACACAGGCCATGCTATTTCTATATAATTAGAAATGAATAGAGCATTTTTTACCAAGATGTTACTTCCTATTTTTAATAGTGGGAAACCAAACCCAGTGGCAAACGCAGGATTTTCAGAAGGGGGTTTCCAGAGGGGCGGAGCAAAGCACGGAGATGGACACTTAGGTGACCCAGTATATGCCGGGTCAGTTAAATTATTATAGATAGACCAAATGTATATAAATAATAATAATAATAATAATTATTTATATATATATATATATATATATATATATATATATATATACACACACACACACACATATATATATATATATATATATATACATATATATACACATACAGGGGCATCAACAGCAGTGTAGACCCCTGGGCATAGCAGTGTATTGGGGCCCCTACCGATCCTCCAGCGGTAGGGGTGGGGGAAGCTTTGATGTCCCCCGGGTGGTAGGGGGTATTATATCAACCGCTCAGCATGTAGGGCCTGGATCAGTAATTTCCACTAATTACCCCTTTACTGCACAGATGGTGGGAGATGGGGTGGGAGAAGGGGGCATTGGGCTGAATGAAGGGGCCCTGATACATAACTTCCAGGGTGGTGGATGATGTTTAATATGCAGAGGAGGGGTGTATAGTGGAGTGGGCTTATTATCCATAATTTTCTGGTGAGATGACAGCTTGCTTGACTGCAGATATCTCCAGTTCCCAGAAATAGATTTCTAAGATTTTAATGGAATTAAAAACTAGAGAATCCCACCTACCAAATGGTATTGGGGACTAGGGGATCAGTGTTCAGGAGGCAGAGCAACCTGCCAATGAGAATATAAAACTACATACCAGGTGTGTGGAGCTGGAGTAGTAACCAGCTGCTAGAAGGCTGATATCTCTGGTTCTGGGCATAGTAGAGACAAGCTACTAGTGTCCATCAAAGGGGGAGAGTCCCAGCTTTTGGAATATACCCTCAGAAAAACTCTAAGTCAGACAAAACCCGAAATATCTGACTGGGAAGATCAATTAACAGGTTTGGATGGGGACCACTGCTTTGAAGTCAGATATCTCCGGTTCCCAAGGGCCGATTTTTAAAATACTTATACCCATGGAAAGAGGGGACCCTCAGCTTTCAGGCTAGGGCCCTCAGACTCCTGGGGGGGGTTCTGGGTACTCAGAAACCCCCCCTGCGTGCGCTACTGAAACCTACAGTATGGCTTTCATTCTAATAATGTAGATACATTAGACTCCTGGAAAAAAGCACAATAAAAGTGTAAATGATAGCTCATCTTCATTCACACCAATCTTCAAATGAGCCCCTTAAAACTTATAACTTTGTTTTACTTGCTAAAGTGTATAAGGAAGGCTAAAAAATTGTATCACAGTTACCCAAGCGATAAATTATTTTAAGAAATTAGCACTTTGTCATAAACAGTGTTGGTTGCTGTTTTCACAGCATGACTGCAGGGAGCTAAATGACACACTTTTTTTTAATTTGAGTTACAGCATCAGATTGTGGTAAAATTAGCAGGATGTGTTTTTTGCAATTTGCTTACTTTCAATAAAAATACAGAAAATACAGAAGTAAATAAAGGTTTAACAGAGAAATTGAAGCATGAAAATAAAATATGCTGTTAGTCTATTACGTACTATACGATATGCACCACCATCAATTTAATTAACTATATTGGCAGTGCTGCGGAACAGAACATCCCACAGGGTAAACACTGAACGATATCACTAGCGATGCCATATGGTGAGAACACACTGAACTATATGCACTAATACTGTATATCGTTAATGATATCATTATTGTGCATTTCGTTAAAAAAATCGTATAGTACAGTATGTACCCATATTAACTATCCTTTAACCCTTTGAGTGCACATATCTATGTGAGAGATGTTCAATATAGCCGCTAAAAAGGCCAGCGTCGCTCACATTTGTTATATAAATTCAAATAACAAATTTTGTGTAAAAATAGATTATCTTTCCTATATAAGGTAAACATTACAGGTCATTATGATGAATAAAAATGTTTGCTTGCCAATTTTCACACCTATTTTGACAAATTCAGTTGGCACTCAAAGGATTCATTTACAGTATACAGTATTTATTGTTAAGTGAAATAAATCTATGTACATTTTTGGAAAAGCATGGTAAAGTAGGGAGTGTCACTTTATTTTGCCTTACTGTAGTGTCTGGAAAAAATAGTTAACAAGGATGCAGCTAATCACCCTTTTGCTGACAGTAGCATACAGGGCCCGACTGGGACCAAAAATCGTCCCTGGTATTTTGAGCACACAGGACCATCTGCAGTAGGCGGGACCCTTGCGGGGTGAAGCCGCGCTACAAAAAGGGGCGTGACCACATGGAAAGGAGGCGTGGCATCACAAAAAGGAGGCATTACACATTATGGAACACACTGTAATGCAAATTACACATTGCCAGATTCACATGCCCCACAGTGCCAGATGCACATGCCCCACAGTGCCAAATACACATGCCCACAGTGCCAGATACACATGCCCCACAGTGCCAGATACACATGCCCCACAGTGCCAGATACATTTGCCCCACAGTGGCAGATACATATGCCCCACAGTGCCAGATACACATGCCCCACAGTGCCAGATACAGGCAGATCTCAGGAGCTGTATAAGTTGAACTGGCGTCCCAGTCACCAAAGCAGTACCTTGGCAGATGTAGTGACCACAGGTCCCCCGTAGTCTCCTGTAGTTCGATCCGTCCCTCGGTGGTGTCCTTGGTGTAAATGCCTCCTGGTGTAAAAGCTCAACAGAGGCTAAGGCGGCTTCCGGGAGAGACGCCACTCTCCGATGATGTCACCCGGCGTCGCGCTGACCCTGAAGCTCTGTGCGCTCAACTCGAGTGTACGAGGAGAGTTCATTAGGAAGGTGTGTTGAACTTGTGAGGCAGTGTGGTGTCCGTTGGCAGCTGACGTCATGACGCAGCAGCGTCACATGGCATCAATATGCTAATGACACAGGGGGGGATGCGACGGTGCAGCATCAGCAGTGCTACTGCACCGCTGCAGTCTTTACAAAAAATCATCCCACAGCCCGTGTCCGGCCCTGGTAGCATAATGCAAATAATACTTTTAAGTTGCAGCACTTTTCAGTTTCTTACAGTAGAACTCCTTGTGCTGTCAAAACAAATTATTGTTTTACATTTTCCATACTGTATTTCTAAATGCAGTGAACACAAGGGAATATATAAGAACAAATTATTTCTACTTGAAGGAAGTTTTTGTACTGTTCAATAAACATATATGTTACTGTTTGTTTTGTATTATTTGTATTGCTTAGTATTTTTTTCTTTTGGTTTGAAAAAAAGCAGAGAACTGCAGTATGACATATGCTAAATACAACCCAACAGCAGCTACACTGTGCAAGTAATAAATAACGACTTTAAATGGCTTCTATAATGCTAGAAACACAAACACATACAGTAGTTGCTTTATGATCCATGTGATACACTAGTTTCGGTACCTGTTAGTTGGGCACCCACTTTCAGCGTCTCTGATGCTCGGAGGCCGGGGGCGGGTGCACAGGAGGTGCACACTGCACTTCCACCCGGCTCAGCCGAACGTCCGACGGTCACTTCCGCCCGGCGGGGTGACGTCACTTCCGCCCGGCGCGGGCGTCACTATATCAGCTCCCGGCGTTCCCCTGCAGCCGCCCAGCGGTTGCCTGGTAACAGGGGACGCCGGGAGTCGCGCGCTCGGCAACCTGAGTGAATTAGAAGCCGGGGGCTGGTCCCAGCAGGGACAGTCCATTGGCTGCAGTATCCCTTTTAAGGGATATTCACAGGCAAGATGGCGCCGGTTATAGCTTGTTCTGACAGCTATCCTGGTCGCATCGCCTGTTCCCTGACCCTGTCTATCAGTGTCTTTGGTCTCAGTCCTGGTGCATCCCTGCCACTGTTCGCCCGGCTACCCCTTCTGGGGTCACGTGAGTGCTCCTATTGGAGCTTAATTCTCTATCTTTCATTGTGGGCAGTTTGCTTATAGTCTCTCAGTTTCATTTTCTGGCTGCACAGCCATTTCATTATTTAGGATTAGTCCCCGTGTTCTTGGATTACCCTCGCTGGTCTCCGCTAGCAGCGGGACTCTTTCTGTTATCGTCTCTTTATTTCTAATATTAGGCAGGGCAGTTTCCCTGTTATATTCCTCTGTCGTTTTGGGGAATTCTTTGGGGTTTGTTTTTGCATGGTGGTGATTCCCAGGATTATCTCCCTTGTGTTTGTGACTGGGTCGTGTCCCCGTGCCTGGGGCCGGCAGTCAGGGTGTGTTTTGTCAGTCAGGTCCTGTAGTTAGAATTACCTCTTGCGTTACCTCTGACGATCGCTGGCCTCTTGTCCCAACATAAGACCTGGCTGCATCGGGGCTGGACCGGGCATAACTCGCTCTTTCGGACGCGGCGGCCACAGGTGAACACTAGCTCTCGCAGTGGCCAGTCATCTGCCAGAGGAACCCAACAGAGAGAGTGTAGGGTTTGCTGTGGCCGTCCTAACCTGCGGTCCCGGCTACGGGCTCACGCCTGACGTTCTACCCCCAGCCTTCCAACCTAACATTATAACCGGCCATACAGGTTACAGATGTGTCCAAATACATCTTGGCCTTTTTTCTCAATTTGTCACAACATGTAAAACACGGCTTAGCTGTTTTTACAAATGTAGCAAGTAGATAGAGTCTTAACAATTTCTGAAGCCGTAGAACTTGTATAAAGTAATAGATTAGAGAAGCAATTTTTTTGAAAAATCACAAAGCGTGACTTTTACAGAGTCCAAGGTGTGCCATATTGCGCCATACATGGTGCAGTAAAACCAAGATGTACGTGGACACATCTGTATATAAATTTTTCTTTTATATAGCAACCATTCAGGCAGAGTTAGAAATGAATCCTACTCCTCAGACTTTTTCAGACCAGGTCCAGGGTTTGACTCAGATGGTGCGAGATTTATCATTGAAAGTTGCTTCTCAGGAACAGAGAGTCCGATCTCCAGATCCAGGGGTGCTGGAACCCAAAGTTAATTTGCCTGACCGTTTTGCCGGGGATCGTAGGGCCTTCTTCAACTTCCGTGAGAGTGGGCTTAGTAATGTCACTCCTGCAAGGAGATCCTCAGACCTGGGCCTTTGGTCTCCCGGCCGATAGTCCAGTCTTGGCAACGGTTGAGAGTTTCTTTACGTCCCTAGGCCTTCTCTACGATGATCCTGACAGGGAAGCTTCTGCGGAAACCCATCTCCGGGCCCTTAAACAGGGAAGGTACCCAGCGGAGGCTTACTGTACAGAATTCCGCCGTTGGTCTAATGACTGCGGCTGGAATGACTCTGCTTTACAGAGTCAATTCCGTTGTGGACTTTCTGACGCCATCAAGGATAGCCTAATCCAGTATCCTGTACCTACCTCTCTAGATAAACTCATGGAGTTGGCTATTCGCATTGACCGCCGTCTCCACAAGCGAAGGTCCGAGCGAGGGACACAAGTATGTCCGCTTCCATTTGTCCCCTTGGTTCCCGAGGACAGTGAAGAACCCATGCAAATAGGGGCAACTTGCATCTCCTCGGAAGAAAGAGCCCGCTGGTTCAGTGCCGGCCTTTGCCTATATTGGGGAGGCAAAGGACATCTTCTCCGCAATTGTCCCGTTAGGCCAGTAAAAGCCCAGGCCAAGTGAACGTGGAGAGGGTTCACTTAGGCCTTCAGCTTTTTTCCTCTCAAGATTCTTTACTAGCTCCTTGTTGTATCTCTTTTCAAGAGAATAGTTTTCTTGTAATCTTGGTATTCCCTTTCTTAGACTCAATGGTTTTATCACCCTGTGGGGTTTAGACGGGAATGTGCTGTCTAACGGGGATATTTCTTTTCAAACTCCTTTAGTGCGGCTTACCGTAGGGTTGTGTCATTCAGAAGAAATTACGTTTTTATTGACCTCTTGCCCGGGTGTCCCCATCGTCTTGGGTCATCCTTGGTTAGTAAAACATAACCCAGTCATAGATTGGAGTTCTGGAGAGATTGCTCGTTGGAGTCCTTATTGCTCTGAACAATGCGTCCACATCCCGTTGGTCCAAGCAGCCATGTCTCTTTCCGAGATTCTTATATATCTTATATATTCTTATATAGATTTTTCTGATGTCTTCTCGAAGGGAAAAGCAGACAATCTCCCCCCACATCGTTCCTACGACTGTGCCATCAAGTTAATTCCCAATGCTCCTCTGCCTAAAGGGAGGTTGTATGCTTTGTCTATCCCCGAGACCAAGGCTATGGAAGAATACGTCCAGGAAAGCCTTAAGAAGGGCTTCATCCGACCCTCAAAATCACCCCTTAGTGCCGGCTTCTTTTTTGTAGAGAAAAAAGATGGCTCTCTCAGGCCTTGTATTGATTTTCGTGCTCTTAACAAGATCACGGTGAAAAACACGTATCCTCTTCCTTTGATTTCGGTAATCTTTGATCAATTAAGGTCAGCCACCATTTTTACTAAAATTGATCTCAGAGGTGCGTACAATCTCATCCGAATCAAGGAGGGTGACGAATGGAAGACGGCATTTAGTACTCAATCTGGGCATTACGAGTACCTAGTAATGCCTTTCGGTCTTTCCAACGCCCCTGCCGTCTTTCAAGATCTTATTAATGACGTCCTCCGTGATTTTTTGGGTCGATTCGTGGTCGTGTACTTGGACGACATTTTGATTTTTTCCCGGGATGTGAACTCACATAGGAATCAAGTGAGGCAAGTTCTGCAAAAATTAAGGGAGAACCAGTTGTTTGCAAAACTGGAGAGAAGCGAGTTCGAGGTGTCCCAAGTATAATTCCTGGGGTACATAGATTCCTCTGAAGGATTTCGGATGGATCCCAAGAAACTACAAGCTATTGTGGTTGGTCCCGAACCACCAACTTGAAGGCTGTCCAACGATTTCTTGGATTTGCCAACTATTATAGGCGCTTTATCCATTCTTTTTCTTCTTTAGTAGCGCCCTTGGTTGCCCTAACCAAGAAAGGGGCCGATCCATCCAAATGGTCTCCGCAGGTGGAGCAGGCCTTCCAGGCTCTTAAACAGGCCTTTGTCTCAGCGCCTGTATTGAGACATCCAGATCCGGATCTCCCCTTCATAGTGGAGGTGGATGCCTCCGAAGTAGGGGCCGGAGCAGTTCTGTCTCAAAGAGATCCAGAGTCTCTAGAAGTACACCCCTGTGCGTTCATGTCGAGAAAATTCTCTTCAGCTGAGGCTAATTACGACGTAGGGAATAGAGAATTGCTAGAGAAATGGACCTTTGACGAATGGCGTCACTGGTTGGAAGGAGCTATACATCAAATATTAGTTCTTACTGACCACAAGAACTTACAATACATTGAAACAGCCAAAAGGCTCAATGCTCGGCAAGCCCGCTGGGCACTGTTCTTTATGCGGTTTAACTTCGTTATCTCCTACATACCTGGTTCAAAGAACAATAGAGCAGATGCCCTTTCTCGCTGTTTTCTTCCCCAACAAGAGATCAAGACTAGCAAAATTCCTATTCTGCCAGCATCCTGTATTCATGCAGGGATCAATCAGACGTTGGAGGGGTTAATTCGTCAAGCTCAAGATCAGGCTCCTGCCCAAACCCCAGCCTCTCGATTATTTGTGCCCGAATCTCTTCGACGCAGGGTATTGTCGGAACTGCATGATTCTAAAATCATTAAAACCTTAGATCTTTTATCTCGGGTAGTTTGGTGGCCAGGGATGGCACGAGACGCCAGGGAATTTGTTTTGTCTTGTCCAGTGTGCGCCCAACATAAAGTTCCTAGGTCCCGGCCCCTTGGGGTTCTTGTCCCCTTATCCATTCCGTCCAGGCCGTGGTCTCACCTGGCCATGGATTTCATAGTTGGGTTACCCGTGTCATCTCAGTGCCAAGTTATCTGGGCCATCATTGACAGATTTTCTAAAATGGCACACTTTGTGGCGCTGAAACAATTACCGTCCGCCAAGGAGTTGGTCGGGTTGTTCTTGCAACATGTGTTCAGGCTTCATGGTTTGCCTTCTGATATTGTATCAGATCGAGGTCCGCAGTTTGTGGCACAATTCTGGAGACTTTTTTGCTCCTCTCTCAAAATAAAGATCAGTCTAACCTCAGCTTTTCATCCGCAATCGAACGGACAAACGGAGCGACTAAATCAATCCCTCAAGCAGTACCTAAGATGTTTTGTGTCCAAACTGCAAAATGATTGGGTGAGCTTTCTGCCATTAGCAGAATTTGCGTATAATAATGCCTACCACTCAGCATCGAAAGCCTCCCCCTTTTTTGTGGTATTTGGTTTTCATCCACGGGCCAATGCTTTAGGACCAGAAGTCCCCAAATCTTATTTTTCTTCTGTTTCTCACCTCAGAGTTATCTGGAAAAGAACCCATGAGGCTCTCAAGGAAGCAGCCTTGAAGGAGAAAGTGTTCGCTGACAAGTCTCGACGTCCTTGCCAATTTAAAGTTGGTGACTGGGTGTGGTTGTCCACCCATTATATCAAACTCCACCAACAGTCAGTGAGGTTAGGGCCAAGGTATATCGGTCCCTTTCGTATTTTAAAGAGGGTTAATCCGGTGGCCTTTCGCCTTTTACTGCCCAAGTCCCTCAAGATTGCCAGCACTTTCCACGCCTCTCTGCAGAAACCGGTGTTCTTCTCACAAAAGTTTCCCCGCAGGATTAACCCTGGGTCTTCTCCGGTGGTGGTACGGGGACAGCAGGAGTTCCAGGCGTAGAGGTTCTCTGCAATTTTTAGTGCATTGGAGAGGCTTCGGTCCCGAAGAAAGGTCGTGGGTTCCCGAGAAGGATTTGCATGCCCCCAACCTGAAGAGGCTATTCTTTCGGGAATTTCCGTACAAACCCGGTGGTAGGGGTTTGTTGACCCCTCTTCAAGGGGGGGGTACTGTCAGCATCTCTGACGCTCGGCGGCCGGGTGCACAGGAGGTGCACACTGTGCTTCCGCCGGGCTCAGCCGAACGTCCGACGGTCACTTCCGCCCGGCGGGGTGACGTCACTTCCGCCCGGCGGGGTGACGTCACTTCCGCCCGGTGGGGGCGTCACTATATCAGCTCCCGGCATTCCCCTGCAGCCGCCCAGCGGTTTCCTGGTAACAGGGGACGCCGGGAGTCGCTCGCTCGCCCACCTGAGTAAATTAGAAGCCAGGGGCTGGTCCCAGCAGGGACAGTCCATTGGCTGCAGTATCCCTTTTAAGGGATATTCACAGGCAAGATGGCGCCGGTTATAGCTTGTTCTGACAGCCATCCTGGTCGCATCGCCTGTTCCCTGACCCTGTCTATCAGTGTCTTTGGTCTCAGTCCTGGTGCATCCCTGCCACTGTTCGCCCGGCTACCCCTTCGGGGGTCACGTGAGTGCTCCTATTGGAGCTTTATTCTTTATCTTTCATTGTGGGCAGTTTGCTTATAGTCTCTCAGTTTCATTTTCTGGCTGCACAGCCATTTCATTATTTAGGATTAGTCCCCGTGTTCTTGGATTACCCTCGCTGGTCTCCGCTAGCAGCGGGACTCTTTCTGTTATCGTCTCTTTATTTCTGTTATTAGGCAGGGCAGTTTCCCTGTTATATTCCTCTGTCGTTTTGGGGAATTCTTTTGGGTTTGTTTTTGCATGGTGGTGATTCACCGTGTTATCTCCCTTGTGTTTGCGACTGGGTCGCGTCCCCGTCCTTGGCCTGGTGCCGGTAGTCAGGGTGTGTTTTGTCAGTCAGGTCCTGTAGTTAGAATTACCTCTTGCGTTACCTCTGACGATCGCTGGCCTCTTGTCCCAACATAAGACCTGGCTGCATCGGGGCTGGAGCAGGCATAACTCGCTCCTTCGGACGCGGCGGCCACAGGTGAACACTAGCTCTAGCAGTGGCCAGTCATTTGCCAGAAGAACCCAACAGAGAGAGTGTAGGGTTCGCTGTGGCCGTCCTAACCGGCGGTCCCGGCTACGGGCTCACGCCTGACGTTCTACCCCCAGCCTTCCAACCTAACACCCACTATACTTAGTACGCTCATACCCCCGCTATTCCTGTCGGCATGGAGTTGACTTTATATAGTGTGGCAAGCACAGCAAGCCACCAAGCCCGAAGCGTGGCGAGCATAGCAAGCCCTGCAAAGGGAAATGGAAAACTAAGCAAATAGCTTAGTGGGTGCCCAACTAACATACTGTATAAGTACCCTAGTTTCTTAACTGAGACTAGTATTGTAGAATGTGCAATTACAGTAGATTCAGAACTTTTTTTTGTCCATCTGAATATACTTTGCACTCATTGGAATCTGCACCAAAAATGCAAATATAAATTGTCTAAATTAGAAAATGTAAAAGGTTAAGAATTTAGGGCTTACTTACAACCAGACGCATTGTTCCCTGACTTGCACAAAACATGTCCCTAAATGTAATGATTTGAACAAACATTTTTTCATACTATTATATTGCATAATATATCAATTATCATTTTTGTACTAGATACATTTTGGACATTTATTTAATATAGAGTCTAGTCTATAATAAGTGGAGAGTACAGTTGATTGAACTCACAATCCAAACACACATAAATGGTTATAATGTGTCAACAGTGCATAGGATATGCCCCACAGGGTTCATAATTTCACAATATTTAGAGAGATTCACGCTCTTGATATACAAAAAATCACACTCCAACCATAGTCTTGTATATCAAATTCAAATTATATTTCATGAATTATATACAATACAATTAAAAAAGTATAAAATATATGCAGTTATCTGACACATGACCTCTTGGTTTTAAGTTCCACAGCCAATCCAAGGATAGTACCAGGTACAATTCACTCTTTCCAACATGTTTTTCCCTGGTTCACTAATGTTCTTAGTTTGACCTCATAAAGGGCATAGGTATTGGTATAACCTTCAATACCTGGATATTTACAACCAAACTAATTGACAAGATCAGGAATATCTGTGCTTCACACTCTGGGGGTATTTCAGAGTTGATTGCTGTTGTGTAAATTCACCAGGTGATTGATTATTAAATGGCTGTGCATGCATACAGATTGTAGTTTGTAGGCACAAGGCCAAACAGAGACAAAAATCAGCAATTACTTTTTCCCACACAATTTGATGCAAAAAAACACAAATATTAGGCACTGGTCTCTTTTGATGACAGTGATGACGGTGAAATTGTAAAGTATTCTATCCGGCTGAACTGTAGCTCTCCTCAAGAAGTAATTGTGTCTTTTCATAGAACAAAAGCTAAATTTGACAGACAAACTGATCTGACTGGAGAAACGTGCTGCCCGGTCAAATATAATAACATAAATTGCAGATTTAATACCTTTCAAAAAAATAAAATGTATTATTCATGACCACAAAGCACACACATAAATCACGTACAATGCAATCTTTAATAAAAATGAATAAAATGTTATTTATTTTTATTGAAGATTGCAATAAACCCACTCTATTGAAAAAGAGGCTTGCAATGCACACTTGCAAAGTGAGAAAGAGGCTTGAATCAGAAAACAGCAATGCACATGGGGGTCAAATTAAATTGAGGCGTGGATAATACCTGACACACAGCCGCAAATTGGCAAACTATTTAAATGCATAGAACGCCAATACTGCTAAACCTTTCTGAGGAAGCTGGTAGGTGGGGAAATGCATCAAAGAGAGTTTCTAATAGCCGTCTGGCTCTGAAAAAATCTCCAACTGGCCAACTCCAGATAAAGCTGAATGTGAGACTCCACTAGCCCTGCTAACACTCTGGGGCAGGAGGAAGCACCCAGAGGCCCTTAAGTATATTTTCACAAATCATTACCATCTAACGCTGTGTGCATTGTCTAAATATTGTGCTTAAAAGCCGTGAGGCTACATCAATTGGTTGCATGTGAAGGAAGTTTGGCAACCTGCATTGAATAAGTGGGACACTAACCTGCTGTGTCTGCATGTGACATGTACCTAACCACGTGATTACTAACCTACAGCTTTCATTGTGACTGGACTATGCTTGACACAGGAGAACTGTGATTAAACTTGTGCCAAACTTTACTCTTACTAACATCTAGCTTCTAATATGCCTGAATTGTGCTTGGCATCTTGTATATATTTGACTTATTTGAAAATAAGGACTACGTCTGACAAGTGACCGGGCTCTGTAAATAGCACTTACTGAATTGAAAGGATCCATCTGGTTATAGTTAGAAAGTGTCACAGATTAATTGTGAGGTTTAAGATTTTTATTGTTATATTCCTTATTGTTATACTGACCGGTGTTATTTAATGTGTATGTATGTATGTATATACTGTATATGTGCCATTTGAAATATATTTTGTCAATTCCATAAGTGCTGTTTCTGCATTCTGGTACAGTACTGACTAGTCCATTTGGCTAAAGTCCTTTCCTGGCCAGGCAACCACTTTAGAAGTAGTAGCATATGTTAGTAAGCCAGTATTTAACAGTATTTCCAGTATTGCTCTATGATGCATGTTTGCAGAAGAACAGTGATAGGCCTCTGGTTGCTCATTCTGTCCATAAAATGCAGTCTTATGAAGATGGATCAATTCTAGGTCATTGCTAGCTTCCAGAGCCGGATTAGCCACTTCAGTGGCATGCCCGGTAATCTTCCAGGGACAGCTGCACTACTGGCAATGGCCACCCCGGAACATTTCCTCCTGGTTATGTCACTTCTAAATTCCCTGGGGACTGCCACACAGCGCCCAGGAATCAGCATAAAACATTACCAAGTTAAACCTGCCCCCAGATTCCTATTGACTGTGGGGTGGGCTTAATCCCACTCTGGGCTCACCTCTGCACTCCCCATCCCCCAGAACTCTTTGCAATTTAAAAACACACCCTTTGGGGGTGGTTTTTTTTTTTGCACCACTGAATGGGTAAAGGGCCTTGTGAGCTTAAAATGTTCAAGGGCCTATTATGAGTAGTTAAGGTGAGGCCATTACCATGTAGGCATGTAGAACCCATACACTATAATATGTAATATCTCCCTAATTATATAAAAGTACAACATTTTTATAATTTTGTGATATAAAAAAAAATGTTAATACTTATGATTTATAGTCAACCATGTGGCTACCTGGTGATCGTCATGCTGTCATGATGATGGGTCTATTTTTATGTGGAGGTCTGGTGCTGCAGCTCCATATGCCCCATTGTTAATCTAGTCCTTAAGGCTTCCACGGGACACAGTATAAGGATGTACTGTCTAGTAAGGATCAGTATGGACCTTGATGTGTTTTCCTGCCACTATAACATTGTCAATGGCTTTTTTTGAACGCATCGTCTTATTCAGTGTTGTGTGTAGGGGCTGAAATTTGTCCTTTATGATATGCTGTGCTTAGTGCTTTGTGTGCCATGCAATTTTTTAAATCATACATATAGAAACACACGTTTAAGTGTATTAGAGACCACAATCTTTCTGAATCATAATGACAGTGGCCTCATCTCATTATTACGTGCTACAGTATAATTAACCCTCCCCTTCCACTGCCTCTCAGCCTGTGGCTTCCTATTTATCCTGATTACCCTCCTCACATTATGACAGTGACCCTATCAGCTGCAGCCTTTTCTGACTCATATACATAATCACACTAGTGGACAGGTCACTGCCTCTGCTAATTGCAGCTTGTTTGACTCCTAAAATTCTACAGTCTGTGCTGAGATGACTATAACTTTGACCTGTTTGATGAAAAATTAATTGTCAAATGTAATTACCCATATAGTAAGCGGCTCTCGTTTAACCACAGCATTTATAATATTTAACACAAAATATACTAGACAATTTAATGTAAACCTGTAGTGACACAATTACAGTATATTGTGCATCTGCTGACTTTCTAAATAATATTCCTTTTTACTGGCTCCAAATTGGATGATAGGTCCATGAATCTGCCTTAAAATTGTATCTTTTTGGCAACATAAATGCTTTAAGTCTCAGTTAATGCTTCATTATTTTGTACAAGATTACATTCTCTATTTGAATCATAGCTACACATTTCAGTTTATTGTTTTTTTTTTTGTTGGTGCACGCAACAGCCAATGTTATTATTCATATATACTTTAAGAATGTTCCATAATTTAGCTAAGACAAGAATCACAGGCTTCCCATAGCACCAGATTGTTGGCAAGAATGGCAGAAGAGTTGCTTGGACATCTGCCACAAGAAATAATCTAATCTAGTTCAAATATTCATTTCTGAAATCTTTATAAAGTGTTTTATAATAAGAAAGTAGCAGATCTTGGTGGCAGTATATCAACAAAAAATATACTAACAATCTCTAGCAACATACAATCAAGTTAAACTTAATTGAAGATAACAAAATTATTGCTTCGCTTACATAATGAACTGTAATATCTTTTGTCAGTATTTTCGTATACTGTACATGATTATCGAGCTGTATCTGAATCCTTTCTACCAAAGGGTCTGATTCTGAGGCAATGCAGATGTTCATGCAAATTGTTGAGTACAGCTGAAGGGTATGTTATACAAGTGTCCCATGCATGACCTCAGAAGTGGTTGTAGGCACAGGGCCTACCATAGGGCTGGTGCACATCCTGACGCAGCTTCCAATGTGTTGGACTGCAGCCGCACAAAGGGCCGTATTCTGGTTCACTCTCAGAGGCAAACTCCTTCTCAAATGGACAAAACCATGTGCACTGCAGGTGGGGCAGATATAACATGTGCAGATATAATTAGATTTGGGTGGGGTTTTTCTTCAAAGTGAGATCTATATTGCAGTGTAAAAAAAAGCAGTCAGTATTTTCCCTGCACAGAAACAAAATAAATCACCCAAATCTAATTCTCTATGCACAAGTTACATCTGCCCCCCTTCAGTGCACATGGTTTTGTCCATTTAAGAAGGAATTTGCCTCTGTGAGTAAACCAGAATAAGGCCCAAAGTGGGTATCTTATTAAGAGCAAGAGATGATTATGGAAAATACGTTAACATGGTCACGGTGTCTGACTCCAAGGTTTTCTAAAGACCAGGTTTGTTTTGTTACTTTCTTTGATTTGTAAATTGACCATTTAGTAATTTCAAAACCAATACTAAATCAACCACAAAATTGACTGTAAAAAATTAGATCATCAGGGCAAATATTGATTATTTTACATAGCCACAGATTTACTAATGATGTGTTTGCAAACTGATCAAAAATTAAACTATGGCAAACCCGCCCAAGCAATAGACCTGTCAGTGGCAAGCAAGTATGAATAAAGCCAAAATTGGGAGAAGCGACAGCGACTGAGATACAAGTCGCTAGTCACTAGCTATTAGAAGAACCCATAGGTAGAAAGAGAGAAGAAAAAAAATACATTTTGAAAATAGAGAAGGCCAAAGATATAATGGCAACTCAGCATATGGAGCCCCTACAAGAGGCTTGAATTTTAGCGAACTCCCCCCAGGGGGAAGGACCTGTTTTTGTTTTTTCTTACTACCTTATTCACAATTGACAAAATTAAAAAAATAAAAAAGTATGAGTAAAGCCCTGCACAAATCAGAAGAATGATTAGCAGTGATGATTAAAGACAGTATACTTACATTATGCTAAGAGATATTGGCAGTATGACAGATATTGTTCTTCTGGCACCAGTATTGTGACCATTGGGATTCAATCAAACCATGTGGTAAGTTATAAACCATCAGTGGCACTGATTATTTTGATAACTGTACCTACAGCCAGAGATTATAACAAAAAATAAAAAAATTTCAAGTTGCCATGATTGACACTGGGAAGTTTTAGACTGCTGCATATGCAGAATCTATGCAAAACTGCTGGACAAAGCCGCCACAAACGGGAGAGTGGACTTCACTAGTCAGGTGATTTAACACTCTCCCTCTTTGGCAACTGCTTTTTTCATACAAGCTGTTGGTCCTGCTTTGGCTCGATAATAGGTGAAGCAGGCCCACACATTAAAAGATTGTTAGCAGCATGTTCATTCTTCTCCCCCAGTTTACCAAACACCAAACTGTATGATTTCAGCAATCATGTATGTATCAAAGAACATTTAAGTCAGTGTTAAATGGGCTCATTGCTACAATGCACCATTCCTCTGGTACTCCTAATATAAGGATATGCATAAGGACAGGATCACTTCCACTTCACTTGTAAGTACTGTGAATATTTCAAATTAAGAGGAGGGGGTACTCATAAATGAAAAGCCTAATCAAGGGGTACAGGAGAGAAAAAAGGTTGGGAACCGCTGGTATAGGGGACTAAACAATAGTGACTACAGTTACATTAACATAGAGAAATAGGGTTCCAGACAGCTGAGCGAAAAGGTCTAGTCAGACAGTAAATAGGTTGACACCAAAAGTCAGACATGCATAAGTCAGACATTGACAAAAGTTAGACATGGATTACCGTAGTTAGACATTAACAAAATTTAGACATGCATTAGATAGACATTGACAACAGTTAGCCATGCATTAGCTAGACATTGACAAAAGTTAGCCATGCATTAGACATTGAGAAAAGTTAGACATGCATTAGTTAGACATTGACAAAATGTAGACATGCATTAGTTAGACATTGAGAAAAGTTAGACATGCATTAGTTACACATTAACAAAAGTTACATGCTTTAGACATTGACAAAAGTTAGACATGCATGAGTTAGATATGCCAACGCACTCAATATCTCGACAATCAACTTTTTTAACACTGACTTGTTCAAACTTTACCATCCCAGCGGGAATAGAGGAAGAATAGAATTTTTGTGCCCATACACATATTGATTTTCCATTACTTTTGTCACTGTCTGACTATTTCATGTCTAACTTTTGGTGTCGACCTATTGACTGTCTGACTAGACATTATCTGTGAGCCATGCCACACCTAGAGAAATCGTTATCAGCAAATGGTAATAGTAGTTTCTCCAGAAGAACAACTGCAACACAGATTACTAAAATGTTCAGCTTTGGAGTAAGAAGATTGGATAAAAAGTCAGATAATTCCAAACAATAGGATATCTGAGTAGTGATTTATGGTAAAATTGTCATACATTATGAATGCCTGTTCACCATGTCCTTGACAATGGAGGGGCGCTAACCTAAATAACTTTACAGTGCCTGTTGCTAACAGTGATGAATAATCTTTACAGGGTCAGGCATGGGATACTAGGACTAGGCTGCAGGCAGTGGCGTTACTACCCAGGTGCAAGCGTGAGGCCCGCACCCACATGAATCCCTCAAACAGGGTGACAGCAAAGCGCAGCCATGGAAGATAGCCCTGACTCCGGTAGCAGCCAGCCTTTCCGGTGATGCTGGACTTGCCCCCTTATTGATGAAAATGGGTTCCCACAAGGCCATGCCCCTTTGAAATAGGCTATGCCCCTTTTTGGGTGGCACAGCAGGGTTGGCAGTGCAGAGTGCGCACTGGGTGTCAGTCAACCTGCAGGTTGGGTGGTTTAGGTTTATGCTACATAGATGGGGAAAGTGAGGCTGCGGGAAAGAGGGTTAGGGGGTGGGAGGGGAGAAGGTTGTCACATTTACACTAAAACTGTTGGGATCGTAGTCATCGAGATGCTGGGGTTGCTCTTCTGAAAACCTTTATGGTCAGCACTAGTATCCTGTATCAATCCCTTTAGAACAATTATTGATTCTCAGTTGGTAACTTTCTTATGGAAGAATGAAGCTGCATCCTTACTGCATAAATGTAGACATTAGTGGACTCAAAACCATTGTGCACAAGGCCCGCGCTAGCCAATCAGCCAGGCTGTGTAGGCACTCTCCCTGCTCTGCGACTCTGCTGTGTCAGACTTGCCAAAGCTTCCACTTTTTGGCCAATTATCCCGCTTCCACGCAAGTTCACATGCAGCTCCCCATGATATATAGAGTGTGAGACTGAGTGCCCAAGTCCGGAGTGAAATGGGTTGGGGGTTTAAAGGGTAGTTACTAGGAGCCAAAAGGAAGGAGCAAAGCAGGTGGCCCTGCCCCCGTAACACATCACTCACCATGGGCTTCACACAGCGTGCCACCGACTGCCAGCTAAACAGAGGGTCTGCCGCTTTGCGGAGCCTGTGTTGCTAATCTAAAATAGGAAGATCCACCAGGCTCGTCATCTAGACAGCATGTCCAGCACCACAGAGACACGCAGCAAAACCTCAGCACTTAGAGAACAGGTACATACTTTCTTATTTATTTTGCAGGGTCTTGCTTTCACTCTCTCCCCTCCCCAGCCACAGCACCCCTGACCCTCCCCCATCCACAGCACATGCAACCACCCCTCCCCCATCCATTGCACTCACCTCGCACCCTTCTCTCCCCACACAGGTTTCTTTCACCTGCTCACATCCCCCCTCTCCTGGGCAACGAGCATTTAATCCCTCTCTTGGCATCAAACATTTCATCCCCCATGGCAAGTTGCAAGAAACCCCTGGCAATGAGCAAGAAACCCCTGGGAAACGAACATGTAGCCCCTAGCAACGAGCATGTAGGTGAATGGCACTTATGTGGAATAATATGTAATACAGTAGGCATTATGATGTGTGGCATTGTGTGCAATTGGCATTATGGTGTGTAGTATAATTTATAACAAGCATAACCATGTGTGGCATAATTTGTAATGGACATTACAGTTTGTGGCATAATGTGCAATAGGCAATATGTCGTGTGTGGTGTAATGGGCATTACAGTGTGTGACATAATGTGCAACAAGAATTACATTGTGTGGCACAATGCTTAAGGGGCGTTATAGTGTCAATTTTTTACCGTGCGCCGTCGGCGGCACTGTTCCTAATTTCTTTGTGTATGTGGGCACCAATTTATTTTTCTGGCACAGGGCAACTAAAAAGCTAGCACTGCTGCTACTGGGCATGTTATGTGTATGAGGCAATACTACTACAGGCATTATACCCCCTTGCCTTTAGCGTGTGCCTTTAGCATGCACTGTCTCTTTGTGAAGTGTGGGAGAGCGCCAATTTATAGTTTGCAGGGGGGCACCAAACACCCTAGCACTTGGCTGTGCATATCCGAAATATGTTATAGTACATGTGTGTTTCCATTCTTTGTTCACAATCTGTCATTTCATTGCTAAACTACCGATTTGGCATTATAATGACATCAACTGACCAGCACAAAAACTCACATACACTTCATGTCGAATGACGTGAACTTTTCAGTCAGTCCCACTGAAGAGAAGAGAACATGCACTGAAAATTGGAAAATGAATAATTCAAAACATTGTAAAACGTTTATGCTTAGTTAAAAGTATATGATTAAAAACATATGTACCAGGTTCCAAAAAAATGCAAATGTTTACAATCATGTGTTGTGGAGGCACTACAAAGTAGATATAAAAAAAAAAAAAAACCAGTATAGACTTTTCCATGTTAATTCCTAATAGACATATGATTGGTAGGCTCTGTGCCCTGAAGTACAGTATATTCATTGCAACCAGACAGGATCCAAATATCCCCTCTGTTGAGGAGAGGGAACATTATAAATAACCTTGGACTTTCATTGTTACCCTGCCAGCTTATTATGAAGGAAATATTGTGCAACGTGTGACAAGCTGTATACTCACCTAAGTAAATTACAGAGGGTTGAGCTGTTTCAGTAACTATAGTGATTTGTCATATTAATGCATCTTTCAGGAACCTGTGCAATTTTTTAAGATTTTTACTTGTCTCTTGTATATTCACATTACAAGTGATTTAATGTTAATAAAATACATAATGAATGCATACAACTATTCATTGTGCAATGCTATAAAACACTAAATAGTGTACATTATATCATGAGGATGTTAATATGCCACTTTGCACTTAAAATTATTCCTGATTCAGCATTTACATATTTGAATCAGGTGACTGTTTTATTAGCTTCATCAATTGCTAAATGTACAGTATAACCGGTGACTCCTGAGAAAGCTATAGGATCAGCTTTACAGTACAGTTAAAAAAAAAAAAAAAAAAACGTCACACATAAACTTTGTTTATGACAATGAAATAATAGGAAGCAGTCAAAATGTTCTTGCTCTGTCACCTACGTTCTATTTAGTGAAATTCAGGGGAGATATAAATATATATGAAAGATTCATTTTAACATTTGGTTATTGTTACTACAATAACTTAAAACTTAAGTTTTTAATCATTTGTAAAATATGATTTTTTAAGCCAGTAATTGATTAGCATAAGAAAAAATGAACCCAAATAACATTAAGAAGTCAGCAATATTATACAGGATCAATTTATGGACAGACAAATGGATAGTGAAGAAAAGTATATATTGGGGGAAATTTACTAAGATGTGTATTCTACTTCACATGTGAGGTTTCTATGGGCAACCAAACAGATCCTGTTCACTATCTTCTAGAGGATGCTTAATAAATAAGAAGTATATTCTGATTGGTTGCCCATAGCAAAATCACATGTGAAGTAGAATACACATCTTAGTAAATTTCGCCCATTAAGGTTTTATTTTATGCACAGGTGGTTACATAGATGGAAGTAAAATGGGAGTAAATTACTTATATCAAACGTTCTTGTAAAATAGTGTACAGTATTTCCACACATGGCTGGCTGATCCAGAGATGGCTGCTGGATCCATTCGGTTACAGCAGTACAATGTTTTTAACTTTGCTGGAGTCACAATGGACATGTGTCACATACTTCTCTGGCTCCGGACACAGGCCGTTATTTTAATCTGTTCGGCTACCCAGCTCATTCGTGCGGGGTACCATTGTTGGGCTTGTGCGCATGCGAAGGGGCATTTCTGCACATGTGCATACACCGGCTGCATGCGGCCAAGGTGAACAAGGTGCACTCACACAAGACTGCGGGTGGTTGGGCTGCAGAGGATAGTCGTGCCCATGGTTCCCATCATTCTACCCATCATTTCATGGGCGTTCCCATGAAAATACAGGGCATTTCCATGGTAATCGGCCTGGGATGTGGGTGCTGGCGGCAGGCAGCTGACATTACCAGGTGTCACCTGCCCACCCACTTCCTGCTGAATGTACACGCATATATAAGGTTACCTGAGAGTACCCTTAGATATACGTGAACCTTTCACATCATTCAATGGTCGGCGACCGTCGAATGCTGTGGGTGTTCACCCACAGCCTACGAACGGATATTTATGTTAAACATCCATTTGCAGCCCTTGCGAACATACGCAGCGTGTGAGGGCAGGGCAGGCAGAGTGGCATTCGGTGGGCGGCGCCTGGTGGAATCAACCAGACTAACCCCCACAGTGTGGGGGGCTGTACCTGTTTGAGAAGATGGACCATTGCACAAAACAGAGGTATGTCAATTTCATTTTGTGGAAATGCCGAGGCCAGTGCTGGCTTCCTCCAATGCAGATTTACTGGGCTTGACAGCGGAAATGTAGTGGCCAGTCTAAGAAATGGCTACTCAGATGACTGATGCATGTTGGACGCTTGCGGTGGCGATCCAATGCCAAGAGATGAGAGGTTCTGTTTTTACAAAAACCAACCTTAGGGAATGTAAGTGTTTCAGAGTCCTGGCTTGGGTTATTCCCTTTCAAAACCAAATCAAAGAAGAAAGCAAAATAATTTTCCCTAAGTTGGCTCTCATGTGCTTTAGTTTTTCTTAGTCAGATCTTGCATGTGTTGGATAGCATATAAAAGTCTCTCCTTTTGTGATTAATTAGGGCCAGATGTATCAAGCTTCAAAAAAGTGATAGAGTAAAGAGTGATAAACAGCCAGCCAATCATCTCCTACCTGTTATTTTTCAAACCCAGCCTGTGACATGACAGGTAGGAGCTAATTGGATGGTTGTTTATCACTCTCCAATTTATCACTTTTGAAGCTTGATACATCTGGCCTACGTACTGCTGTCTCTCCAGCTACCTTCTATAATAAAGCAAATTAATCAATTGTTAAAAATGGCTAATGACACCCTAACTAAACCCTGATGGCATGCTAATAGCATTTTTGTTTCACATAGAGCGCCAGCCCCCGGTGCCATCGCACACCCTCCACCTCTGTTTCCCAGTGTGAAATAGCACTTAAAGCCAGATGTATCAAGCTTCAAAAGTGATAAATTGGAGAGTGATAAACAACCATCCAATCAGCTCCTACCTGTCATGTCACAGGCTGGGTTTGAAAAATAACAGGTAGGAGATGATTGGCTGGCTGTTTATCACTCTTCACTCTATCACTTTTTGAAGCTTGATACATCTGGCCCCATGCCTGGAAAGTAGTATAGAGGACCAGTGCACAGGCTTGGATTTGCACAATCAGTGTAAGTAGATTAATTCAGAAATCCACAATTATATAGAGTGAGATGGGAATGGGAAGATTCTCAGTATTATGTAACTCGTATGGAGGTGCTCCATTAAGAGTAAATAGTAATTGGAGGTTGAGAGAAAAAGTACTCTCTCTTTGTTGGGGCACTCTTAGGGGGGTATTCAATCTTCTGGTCACGGCAGACGAGCTTGCTCGCCTGCCGTGACCCAGTCCCGTTCTCGGTCAGCTCGACCGAGAACATGCAGGCGGGATTCAATGTCCCGCCTGCAGCGGGACGAGAAGGGGGCGTGGCCGCGAGTTGCGGCCGGAAAGTGACGAGCTGCAGCCGGCAGCTCGTCACTTCCCGGCTGTTCTCGGCAGAACGAGCCCGACAGCCAGAGATGTCGGGCTCGTTCTGCCAGGAAACCCTGTTCAATGCTGTCGGGGAAGACAGTATTGAATAGGGCCCGTCGAGCATCTCCCCCACGGGAGATGCTCGACGGCGATTGAATATCCCCCTTAGTATAGGTTTGTATAAATCTTTCATTTTAATGAAATAAAATATTGAAAAGTAGTTGATATATAATAGAGGTACAGAGGGCTGTACAATGATATCAGTGGATACACAGAGAGAGGTTAGAGTGCCCCAACAAAGAGAGCCCACTTTCTCTAAGCCTGGAAAGTAGTGTCAGATTAACCAATAGGCTTCATAAAATGAAGACTTCATTTATTCCATGCTTCTTGGCTATCTCCTGATGTACTGTGGGGGGTAACTGATAAACTAGGTGGAGTTTGTATATTCTCCCCGTACTTGCGTGAGTTTCCTCCGGGTACTCCGGTTTCCTCCCACATTACAAAAATATACTGGTAGGTTATTTGGCTTCTGACAAAATAAACCCTAGAATGAATGAGTGTGCGTGTACATGTGGTAGGGAATAGAGACTGTAAGCTCCAATGGGGCAGGGACTGATGTTAATGTTCAAATATTCTCTGTAAAGCGCTACAGAATATGTGTGCGCTATATAAGAAACTGTTAATAAATAAATAAGGTGACTGCCAAATGGTTGTGCCAATGTAACTTACAGATGCAATGTTGCTACAATGCAAGCTGGGCAGCCTAAAGCCAAGGTCTCCTTGACATGCCACAAGCATTAGATCCTGTATGCCAGTTGTATAACCTTTGTTACAGTACATGCACATGGGCATTGTGAATGGTGAGTATGTGATAGCATGCCCACACACATATGTGTTTAGCAGCATTACAAAGGGAGCTACATGTGTATTAGCCTAGGGCACCTCGAACCTTTTAATCAGTATGGCTGGGGAAGTACGGATGGTGTAATGGTTAGCATTACTGCCTCACAGCACTGAGGTCATGGGTTTGATTCCCACCATGGCCCTAACTGTGCGGAGTTTGTATATTCTCTACGTGCTTGCGTGGGTTTCCTTCGGGTACTCCGGTTTCCTCCCACAATCCAAAAATATACTGGCAGATTAATTAGCTGCCAACAAATTAACCCTAGAATGTCTGTGTGTGCATGTACATTTGGTAGGGAATATAGATTATAAGCTCCACTGGGGCAGGGACTGATGTGAATGTTCAAATATTCTCTGTACAGCGCTGCGGAATATGTGTGCGCTATATAAGAAACTGTTAATAAATAATAAATCAGGTAAGGTTGACTGCCTGCATTCACCATTGTCAATCAGTGAAGGTACTATATATTATTTCTCTGTCCCACACACATGCATGCACCCCCCAACCCCCCCCCTCCACACACTACAAACGGATGCATATCGTGTGTGTTGCTCCAAATTCAAGCTAAAAAAACTAAAAGATATTGTTTGTGTGTTAAGGTGGATACACGTGTGTGTGACTATGGCTGATTTTGACTAGGGAAGCCAATCCCGGGGCATATTTTCAATAACGAGATTTGTGATTTTAAAAATGCTCAATAACGGGATTGGCTTATTCTAGTAAAAAAAACTGTCGGGCCGCCCCTCATATTTACTTACATGTGCAATGCTGCTGGCAGTCAGGTGGGTGATGTGTATATTGTAAATGTTTACCTACCTAGTAAAAAACATTACACATTAATCAAGCCTTCACTCATCATAGGCAGACATTGCCTACCCAAACAAAAACTTGTTCAATATCACTCAAAATATTTTCTTTTCACCCATCATTTTCACAGTTCTGTTCATAGAAAGACTATCTGAAAGTAGCATTGTTACATCATAGCAATGCTAATTACTCATGCTAATAAAAACTGGAAATAGTCCTGTAAAATTGTGCTACAATGCCTTTTATGAAAAAGACACACAATGCTGACTGTACTGCCTGGGGGTTGATCAATCCGACATATAAAATTCATCTTTGGATCATACCAAAGCTTGCCCAGCCTTTTGACTCCATGTATACTTCTAATAAAACATTTATGTTATAAACTACTCCGCATACAATGCATCAATAATGCTCTTTTAAGACCAATAGGAAGACTGGTAGAATAGGTTTAGGCAAGAGTTTGATTTCAATCAGGGAAAAAAGACAATGTAGGAAATTTACGAACGAAAAATACACCACTATTTGGCGTATTCCTATCCAAGCGTATGCAATTACGACTGCCTACACGTAATTTGGCATTTACTATGCTGAAAATAAGATTATTTGTATTAATGGCACATTCTTATTCTTATTTAGGAATATGAATGTGTACGTCATCAGAAGAAATACAAATAGGAATCACCATCCAGTTGAATGGTGATTCACAATTTACTAAGCAGCTGTATATGAATCAGTCAGATGCGTGCAGGCTTCGGTGTAAAAAAAAAAAAAAAATAGAACAAATAAATCATTTTGAAAAACAGTGTGGGGTCCCCCCTCATGGCTATAACCAGCCATAACAAGCCAAATAGGGGTTTCCTGTAATTTTTAAAACCAGCAAAAGGCTCAAGGGCCCCCATATTTTGTGAATCAGCACACAGCTCAACCAGACAGCTGGATAATGCCAGAGACGGGGGAGACTTTTTATACAAGTCCCCCCGGCCAAAGCATTAACCCTCTGATCAGTCAGCACGGGCTGGGACCCTGGGGATGTGGGGACCCCTCAATGAAGGGGTCCCCCCCCCTTCAGAGTTACCCCTGCATGGGCTGAAGCCCAGTTCTGTCCCCGATGCCCCTGGGATGTGGGCACCAGGCTGATGTTTGTGTAAAAAAATCTAAAAAAACTATTGTGTATTATTGTGGAACTATGAGTTGCAGCAAGCCTGAAATGCATGCAGGGAGATGGAGAACCACAAGTCCCAGCATGCGGGGCATTAAAGGGCCCACTGGAACTTGTAGTTCCACAACAGTACAAATAGTGAAATAAACACACACTGACACACCAGTACAGTATAACTTTATTGCAGGCTACATACATACTGATACTTACCTATTTCACACGTAGGTATCCGTCCGTCTGCTGGTCTGAAGATAATCCAATTGGGTACCTGTGGAAGGAAACCATACTCACCAGGGTCCTCTGGCATAGATGGCCTCCTCTTCAATCCATGTAGGCATCCACTGTTCTTGACAAAAAAACAAACCATGTACACAATCCCTTTACGAACTGAGGAGTAGCCGCAGAAGGTTTGTTTCCATTCTGCAGTTCCTCCCCCAAATAGCGCTATTGGCTGCCTAGCAGCCAATTAAGATTTGTATTTCGATAAGAATATGACCGATGGCAGTCATATTTATTCATATTCTTAGTAAATTTCCCCCAATATATCGTGATTGGACACCTTTTATTACCCCTTGTAGCCGACCGGTTTCGATATATGATATATCTTTATCAAGGCTCCTTGCCTTGATGAAGATATATCATACAGTATATCGAAACCATTTGGCTACAAGGGGGACTACCAGGACAGAAGGACTCTGGACACAGTGGAGGTTATTCTGATCGGAGCGGCCAAACGTGCGTACGTTCGCCATTAACGTACGCTAGCCGTACGCGGCCGTTAGGGTTAGGTCCACCCACAAATCAGCCGCTTACGTACGGGCAGAAATACCGTAGAAGGGGAGTGGCGTACAAATGAGCGTACGGCAACGTACGCGGACGGCCCAGCCCTTGCACTCCGGCAACAGGCGTACAACTGAGCGTACGCCGCCGTTTACGGACGTCTCTCGTCCGTCTTCCCACCGCCTTCTTGCGGAGATCTGAGCGTACGCCAGCTTGCACGGACGGGTCCCTATTGTTTTCAATGGAAAACACAGGTTATGTCACCGCTCGTGAGAGTGAGCGTACGTCCGTGTACGCTGCCATACCCTTCACATATATGGACCTGCAAATCTTGCCTCTCAACTACTAATCTGACAATTGATTAATTAATCTATTTGTTATTCAATTATTGTTTTCTATTAACTCAATTGTCTACCTTAATAAAGACCTAATAAAACTACATTTTAACCCTCATTACATGTATATTTGTTATGTTCTAATGTGGCATTTTAATCACTATCTATGTGTCCCCATATTGCTGTTACTTTTAAATCAAGTTATGTTGGTGTTTCTGTATATGTACTAAATTATGTCCATAATTATTTTGTCCACAATGTGTAACATGTATACCTACCCTGATGTTATGTGTGATGTTTTAATCTAACAACATTAAACATTCATGCATTTTCACTATGTGTTATTTTACTCAAAAACACACACATTCACACATCAATCATTACCCCTCACCTCAAATTACAAGTATAACTTACAGTACACATCTGTATGTACCTACCCTTACAAGCCCTCTAACATATTTCTGATTAAAAACACAGGCAATTGCGAACTGTACATAAACTTTTATTGAGAACAAAAATAATAAGGGGGGGGGGGGATAAAAAAAAATTAAATGCGGGCCTCCAGAAGCCCAAAAAGGATCTGGAGGTACAGGAGGGTGAGGACGATCTCCCGCATTAGGGCTGCCACCTCCTCCTGCTGCTGTTCAGTGTCTGTAGTGAAGGGATAAAAAAAAAAAAATTTATATATAACATACACAAAAGTTTGTTGTATTTGTACATAATAAAAAGTTCAGAGTTATGTGTGAAGGCCACATACATTTGTAAACTACATTGAAGATGGGTCTGCTGTAAACACAGTACTAAAAAATAATATGTTAACACACACATACTGTACATAGTAAATAACATTAATTCAATTACTCCTTCATCAATGAATGTATGCTGTATCCCAATTGGTACTTTGGTTTTGGGGGACTGTCCTCTAACCTCACAATTAGCCTGTGCTATTTAAGGGTTATGACATTGTTGTGGCTTAAGCACTCCTTAGTATTTTAAATTTAGGACATTGCTGTACAAATTATAGGCCTACAGCTATGTTTGTAAAGCATGCATCCGCATGGCCTCACACACTATTACCAAAACAATCTCTACATTTAAGTTGCACCAGTGGCAGATTAAGCCTTTGGGGGGCCCGGGGTACTTTAGAGCGGGGGGCCCCCTTGCACTTGTCATTACTGGCCGCACACTGCATGGGCGAATATTATACTGTCAAAACACAGAGTAAAGGCAGAATAAACTTGGTCAATGGTTACCTGCAGGGGATATATATATATATATATATATATATATACACACACCACATGAAAAGCCTGTGTTTGTCCCTCTGCCCCTTACTCTGGAGGAGACCTCACAGTCCTAGTGCTGCCTCTGATTAAAAACCCTCCTATGACTAAGCTGCTGCTGCTGTTCTCCATGGACCTGAGAAGCATGTAATGAGCTCCACCAATCAGAGCTCAGCACAAACTTCTCAGCCTCTGTCCTCTGGTGCAAAGTGTCATGGGACTTAGTCAACTCCCAGAAATGCAGTGCACACTTGTGCAATCAGTGTGCCTTGGCTCCCGATGCTCAGCACCATAAATCATTGTCACATTGGCAGATAGGTGAAGCTGCAGCACTACCCCACCCATGCACAAAACATTTAGCTAAAAAAAAAAAAACATAACTTAAACATTTTATTTTTAAAAAATACATGACAACCACAGGGGGCCCCTAGCTAGAGGGGGGCCCAGGGGCACTGACCCCTTGCGCCTCCATTATAATCCGGCCCTGTGTTGCACATCATGCTGGGAACTGGAGTTACCCAACACCTGGAGCCACATAACTACCACACCACTAATGTCGGATATCTCATTGGATGTACTGTTATGTCAATTATTCAAGGGGTGAGGCATGGCCACACTCAAAAAAATCACCAAGGGGAGCCTTGTTCCTGGAGAAGGACAGGACACACCTCATGGTCGGCCTGCAGTGATATGTTGCAACTAATGTTGATGTTGGATACACATATGTGGTTGTTGTGATTGTTTATGTGTAGAAATGTGTAGGTCAACATTAGACACATTATTTACTTACGGCTACTTGAGCCATCCTGGTCGCCGCTGGTTGGCTGTGCAGTGGTTGGGGGGGTCAGGAGCAAGGGGGATGGTCCTGGAGTTTGGACCGAGGTAGTGGGTGTGAGTGGGGAGTGGAGAGGTTTGGGGGTGGGTGGTGGAGAGGTGTAGGGGGGTTGGAAATGGGGTGGGGAGGAGGGGGGTGGGGGTTGGGGAGGGGGTGGGGGTTGTGGAGGGGGTGGGGGTTGTGGAGGTGGTGGGGGTTGTGGAGGGGGAAGGGGATGGGGAAATTGTGTGGGTCCAAGCTGCACCCAGTGTCTCCAGTGTTGGGGAGGGGGTGTGGGTTGGGGAGGGGGTTGTGGAGGGGGTGGGGGTTGTGGAGGGGGTGGGGGTTGTGGAGGGGGTGGGGGTTGTGGAGGGGGTGGGGGTTGTGGAGGGGGAAGGGGATGGGGAAATTGTGTGGGTCCAAGCTGCACCCAGTGTCTCCTCTTCTTCCTCCTCCTCTTCTTCCTCCTCCTCTTCTTCCTCCTCCTCCTCTTCCTCCTCCTCTTTCTTCTCCTCCTCCTCTTCCTCCTCTTCCTCCTCCTCTTTCTTCTCCTCCTCCTCCTCCTCCTCCTCCTCTTCCTCCTCCTCCTCTTCCTCTTCCTCCTCCTCCTCTTCCTCCTCCTCCTCTTCCGGCTGCTCCTGGGCTGCCTGGTCCCGGCGTGCCTGCTCCCGGGCTTCTCTGGCGGCTCTTGCCCGTGCTGAAATGTTCATGTTGATGGCATAGAAATCGAAGATTGGGTTTCATAAAAAAGGGGGAAAGAAAAATTCACATTAGTCATGCTCATAACCTTCAAAATTATCATTGCTGTGATATTTCAGACATTTATCATGCAAACTATTTGATATCCTACACCCAAAAACTGATCAACTACTTAAACCCCCCCTATACACCCCCTATACACCCATATACACCCATATACCCCCCATATACACCCATATACACCCATATACCCCCCATATACACCCATATACCCCCCATATACACCCATATACACCCATATACACCCATATACACCCATATACCCCCCATATACACCCATATACCCCCCATATACACCCATATACACCCATATACACCCATATACACCCATATACACCCATATACCCCCCATATACACCCATATACCCCCCATATACACCCATATACACCCATATACACCCATATACCCCCCATATACACCCATATACACCCATATACACCCCCATATACCCCCATATACACCCCCATATACACCCCCATACTCAGGAACATATTTATAAAAAAGTACACAAAACATTGCTAAAAAACGCTGACATACTAGTAATCAAAACTTACATCGGGCAATATGGCGGCGAAGGCTGCTGAGTAACACTGGCTGCCGCCTGCGCAGGTCTGACCAGCGCCACTCAACCTGCCCCAGGCTTCTGCGGACGCCAGTCGTCGAGAAGATCAGGCGGCGGGCAGCAGTATACGCCCGCCGCTTGTCCGCATTACTGACATATGGGCCCCTGGGCCCCAGGTGACGGTCCATAACTTCGACCAGGGCCAAAAGCTCTGAGGTGGAAAAGGGCCTAGCTCGAGGACAAGTCATAGTGGCAATGGCGCAGTTATTAATTGCAGGTACATATATCACTTTTGGTGATTGCTGATTGGTCGAAAAAATTGTTTGTTTGGTATTAACTTTATTAATCCCTCTTACATTAACAAACTGGATGCGAATAGAAACTTACGCGGACCGTTCTGATATACACACACCACAACCAACAGCATGCATTCAATGAAGAGAGAAGTACTGTATTTACAGTGTGCGGAAAATAATACACGCAACCCTCTACTTATAACTACGCTGCTTAAAGGGGGCACGATACACTGATATGCATGGAGAGGAGTACTGTATTTACAGTGTGCGGAAAATAATACACGCAACCCTCTACTTATAACTACGCTGCTTAAAGGGGGCACGATACACCGATTTCCATGGAGAGAAGTACTGTATATACAGTAGGCGGAAAATAATACACGCAACCCTCTACTTATAACTATGCTGCCTAAAGGGCCACAATGCAACATGTTGCTGTATGACAATTTCATACACATTACATATGTAAGGAAAGCATTATAACGTGATGTTTTGAAATGTGACTCACAAAGCATACACGAACTCCAACAGATTCCAGCTGACAACACTCGTCATTGGAATGACAGGTGCCCACATTTCATGATGTAGCACAATGCTCCACAACCTGTGTATGTGCATATACAGGTGTTTGATCAGGTGCGTTGAGACCTGCGTAATTTAAGCGGGAATTATCGGCGGGAAATATTGGCGTAAATTTGCATCTACATTGCGTGGAAAAATATACGCCCCCTTGTTCATGGCGGGAAATTAACATATAAATATTCAGTCAGATGCAGGCCACAATTGCTGCAAACATGTCTGACTCTGACGATTCAGCAGCAGAGGACGCTCTGCAGAGAGCTACAGCACAATCCCTGCTTGATGCACTGAACAAGAGGGAACAGGAGCGGAGAAGGAGGGCCCAAGAGAGGAGTAGCCTGCAAGACCAAGCGGGCCCCTCAGTAACAGGCCCTGTTGAACCTCCACCAGCTCCACAAGGGCCAAGCAACCAGCCAGAACAAGAGGTTGCATCTCTCCAAACAGGTGTGACCCAGCAGGTGCATGGTGAGAGAACTGGGGCCACCAGAAAACGAGCTGCAACATCGAGGGTGAGGACTGAGCAGGATACCACCACCAAAAAGAGAAACCCTGCATTTGTAGAGGCCGAAATGCGAATTCTAGTGCCCAGGGCACGCGAATGGATTGAATTGGCAACCAGGAAGCCTAGTTCCAGTGCAAGGAGAAACCTTTGGGAGAAGATCACAGAGGAAGTGAACCAGGTGGCACCAGTGGTCAGAAAATGGGACGCGGTGAAGAAAAGGTTAGTGTGTTTGTCAGGGCTATTTTTCAGCAGTCTCCAGCAGGAACTGAGGCCCTTATTCTAGTTCACTCTTTCTGGCCAAATATTTCTTAGATGGACAAAACCATGTGCACTGCAGGTGAGGCAGGTGTTACTTGTGCAGAGATAATCACATTTGGGTGAGGTTTTACACCTGCCTCACCTGCAGTGCACATGGTTTTGTCCATCAAATAAATATTTGGGCAGAAACAGTGAACTAGAATAAGGGCCTCAGTTCCTGCTGGAGCCTGCTGAAAAATAGCCCTGGTGTTTGTCCCCCTGATAATGTCATATGTGTGTACATATGTTACATGTATGTTTTGAGACTAATAGAAAGGTGTGTTTGTAGATAGTGCTACACTTCAATGTCACATGTGAACACAACCATGTCTAATAACCCACATTGATATATGAAACATGCACCATTGGTGTGATGTGAGGTTATGGGCACAGTTCTGCTCATGTGAAGTATGTGATGGGACAAGAGAAAGTGTGTTTTTGAAAGAGTTGTTGTAACATGTTCCATATGATGCTACTGAAACAACAATGACCAAACTGTGCACATGTAGCTGCTGAGAAACTACACATCCCAGTATGCCATTCCATAGTTAAATTACTCCATAATAACCACATTGTCAAGCTATGGTGGAATGTGTAGTTTCACACCAGGTGGAGGTGCCTAATTTGGCCATGGATGATGTCATTTCTGCATAGTGATGTATGTATGTGCAGTTAGTGGCCTAATGAATGAGATGAGACACTGAAATGCCTCCTAATTAAGACATGAATGTGTGTGTGGGACACATATGGCCAAAAAACATTAGATCACCCACACTAGGAAATGTCACGTAGCTAGGGGTACCACATAGTTCCTTTAATTCCGGACACATATTAATTACACAGGTTCTGTGGCTGGCTGACTTCAAGACTCCACTTCACCTAATTTTAAACTGCCACAGAACCTGTGTAATTAACATGTGTCCGGAATTTAAGGGACTAGGTGGTAACCCTACACGTAGCACAGTGGTGCACATATCTCATGGTGATATTTGTATTTTTAAACTTGTAGGTGGACTGACTTCAAAACGGCAATGAAGAGGAAGATGACTGACCGGTACAACCACAGCATGTCCACCGGGAGAGGGCCTATGCCTGACCATTTGGAGTATACCCCCCTGGAGCTGGACTCCATGGACGTGATTGATGTGGGGGAGATCAGGGGGATCTCCAATATGGACAGTGAGCTCCCGGCGGAGGTCTTTGCTGCTGCTTTTGATGGTAAGTCACAGTAATGCATTGTATTTAGAAAGATATTTTTTATTGCGTATGTGATGGTGACATTGTTTTCAATTCTTATCCTAGAAGAAGCAGAAACCCTGGATGTACCGGCAGCATCTTCCTCTGCAGAGCCACAGGTGGAGCAAGTGGTCCAGCCTCCACCAAGAAGACACCCCCAGCCCCAGCCACAGGAGACATGGCAAGAGAGCATGATGGTGACGCTGGAGAGGATCGAGCAGCAAGGGGTGGATGCTGCGATCCGTCAGCAGCAGGTGGCGGAATTTCTGGCGGAGTGGAAGGCCACAAACAGGCTGCAGTGTGAGGCCTTGACCCGCATTAACGACACTCTGGCGGCTGGCATAGTAAGCATTGGCCAACACCTCAGCCGCCAGAATGAACTTCTTGCGGAGCAGCTGTCCACCGCCAGGTCCCTAAGGGACAATCCCCCATCTGCTGCCCCACCCCAAGCTGCTCCCCAACCTTCCACCTCTGCTGACCCTCCTGTGTCGACTAGGGGAAGACGCCGCAAGGCAGCCGACCCAAAGGCCCCTGTCCCCAAGGCCCCATCTAAAAGGGGGAAAAAAGGGCCCAAATAATGAGACCTGGTTCACTTCCTCTGTGGTTGGACCCCAAATGTTTAAATTGCACTGGACATCCGCTTCCTGAGTTGGCCATCTATCCATTTGCGTGCCATGGGCATGAAAGTTCGTATTTTGACCTCTACAAATGCAGGATCAATTTGTGGTGGTGTGTATCTTGCTTAGTATTCACCCTGGTTGTTGCAGTACGTATTCTGGTGTCCCCATTTCTTTCACCATTGCATTTGCAGGGTAACACATGTTTGGAGATATGCAACCTCTTGTTCTGGCTGTTTTATTATTTGTGTGTCTATTTTATTTGTTTATTTGATTTCTCACATTAAAGTGTCAAGCTGTGATGCTGAACAGCAAATAAATTTATTTGGTACTCTTTACCTAGAACGGCGCCCATCGCGGTGATCGGGGCATCGCGGGCAGTACATAAACGGCCGCGACGCGATGCCCGCGATCACCGCGATTTTCCCATAGGGAACAATGTTAAAAAGCCTGATTGACCGCGATTTTGCATTCAATGCCTCAATGCCCGCGATTTTCCCATAGGAATCAATGTTAAATGGGCTACAGAGCCCAAATAGGCACAATTAACCCTTAAATGTCCCCCCAATTTTTGTACGCCACCCCACAATCCACGCCAACCCGAAGCGTGGCGAGCGCAGCGAGCCCGCGAGGGGCGGCGGTACGCGTCCTCCGACCTTTTCATGCCCTACTATCCACGTCGGCGTGGAGTTGAGAATAGAATAGTGTGGCGAGCGTAGCGAGCCACCGAGCCCGAAGCGTGGCGAGCGCAGCGAGCCCCGCGAGGGGACGCGGATACCTTCACAGGTAAACGCGTCCCCTCGCAGGCTTCACAGGTGTCCGCTTTTCGCCACGGATACCTGTGAAGCCCGCGAGGGGACGCGTATAACTGTGAAGGTATCCGCGTCCCCTCGCGGGGCTCGCTGCGCTCGCCACGCTTCGGGCTCCGTGGCTCGCTGCGCTCGCCACACTATTCTATTCTCAACTCCACGCCGACGTGGATAGTAGGGCATGAAAAGGTCGGAGGACGCGTACCGCCGCCCCTCGCGGGCTCGCTGCGCTCGCCACGCTTCGGGTTGGCGTGGATCGTGGGGTGGCGTACAAAAATTGGGGTGACATTTAAGGGTTAATTCTGCCTATTTGGGCTCTGTAGCCCATTTAACATTGAATCCTATGTGAAAATCGCGGGCATTGAGGCATTTTAAAGTAAAATCGCGGTCAATCAGGCTTTTTAACATTGTTCCCTATGGGAAAATCGCGGTCATCGCTGGTACACGATTTTTATGTACCCGCGATTTACCCGCGATGCCCGCGATTTTTTACCCCCGACGCCCGCGATTCTAATCGCGGGCGCCGTTCTAGGTAAAGAGTACCATTTATTTTACCAATTAAATCAAAATTGTGGTATGTGTAATTTCTTGTGTGAAACAAATACTAGATTTATGTGTACTTACTGACCAGGGTATTTTTGAACATTTGTTGAAGTGTGGTCGAAGTTTCCCATGTGTAACCCTCTCCATGGCCATTCCCATGTTCCTATCCAACTTTTGCCTGCTAATTAGTTTGTGTCAGCACATGTGCAGAGCAACTTAATAGGTGAGAAAGCAGTTTGTGTGCAGGTGGGGTAGCTCCTACAGTAGTAGGTAAAAGCAGGTCCAGAACAATGCTTTCCTCATGGAGTGGGTGAGGCAGACAAACAAGGGTGAAAAGGTACATTTGTGTAGGAATGCATATGTGTCCTCCCTAAAAAAAGATGTGTGAATGGGCCAAACATGATAAATTAGCTTGTGAACAAACATGCCTAACTTTTTAAATATATATGATTTGACAGTGTCATAAGCAGATGTAGGAATCCTTTGTTAGAGAGATGAGAGTGCAATAATGTGATTGGTGGCATCTTACATCCAGAGTGTAGTCAAATCCAAATCATAGCAGATGAGATAGTGGTACAGGTCATTATTTTGGGTACTATACAAAGATTGTGTGGAAAATAGTGGTCATGGGCTTCAAACATTGCTGAAACATCCTTTGTAGGTGTTAGATGTGGTTTATGTTATTGTATCCTAAATACAAAACCTATGTTAGTATTAGAGTGAACACGTTGACACATGTCGACTTGTGTAGATTGAGTGTGCTACTGCGTAAAGTCTATGAAAGCACGTAGTGAATGTGTCTAACTGTTTAGCAAATACCTACCTTAGCGTATAAAAAGATTCTTACCTTAAATTAAACAAACCTTTAAATGTGGAGAAGTATAGAAAGAGAAGCTTCCAATGTGTTTGCGTGCTGTGTGTGTGGCTTGCAGGTAGTGAAATCATGCTTTGGACTTAATAGACTGCAGCATTGCTTATTACATTCAGGTGTATGTGTTTGAGTAGTAATCAGCGTTAATTAGCAAACTCAGGCGCACGCTGTCATGCGGTATCTGTAGGGGTGGTTTGAGATGGCGGTTGGCGGACGCCTGTTTTGTGTCCGAAATGAACGGTGCCTTAGTCGATCGTGCGGTAGTAGCACCGCTCATTTTTTGTGCACACCCCCGTGTACGCCCATATTTACGCCCATTTTCCCTCATTATTTCGGCCGCTCCCATCAACACGCCCCTATGCCGCCCCCATTACCCGTGCACTCGCGTACAGGTTTTTTCGCACATTGAGACCCGGCCGTAGGCGTTGTGGAGTGTTCGCGCCGGCGCATTAGCGTATCTGCACATGCGCAGATCATGAAAAACACCGGGACGTACGCGTACGGCCCGGCCGCTCCAACCAGAATAAGGCCCAGTGTGAGGGAAGCAAAGCCCACCAGGGACGCCTGTTGATTTTACATCATGCTTTGTTGTCTGCAATTTATTGTGGACCATCACTCTGGGTGAGAGTGTGGAGTTTGTACATTCTCCCTGTACTAGAGTGGGTTTTTGTCTGGGCACAAGCCAAAAATAAATTGGTAGGTTAATTAGCTCCAAACATAAATTAACCCTGAAGTGTCTAAGTGCATTCATATACATGTTCAGACTAGATGGGCCAAGTGGTTAATATACTATCTAGTAGTCTCTGCTGTCGAATTCTATGTTTCTGTACAATACAAAACAAACTATGTAATAGGTGAGCTAAAAATATGTGAAGTAAAGAACATGCAAATGCACAATACTATATTTGATTCCATTACTATTATATCATTATGATTTATTTAGAAGATGATGTACAAATAAACAGTGTTATGCAATGGAACAGAAGAACGGGTGTGGTATATGGTCCCGACAGTCGGGATCCCGACAGTCATTAGCCCGACGTCGGGATCCCGACTGGCCAGACTCAGACAGCGGGGCAAGCGCAACAAAGCCCCTTGCAGGGTCACTGTTCTCGCCACGCTGCGGGCACGGAGGCTCACTACGTTCGCCACCTATTCTATTCTCCCTCTATGGGAGTCGTGGACGAGGGAGAATAGCCGGTGGCCGTCGGGACCCCGAGTGTCGGAATTTGACAGTTGGAATCTTGATGTCGGGGTAATGACTGTTGGGATCCCGACTGACAGAAAACTGTCTGGCAGCCCAGAAGAACACATAACAAGGAATAGACAAAGAGAAGGATGTGTAGAAAGCATAAAAGCAACCTACTGTACAATGAAAGCAAGACAATAAAACAGCATACAGCAATCCAGTGCATAAGATGTATCAAGCAACATAAATATTAGGTGACATATAGAGCATGCAAGAGGTAAGATACAATGGAACAATGTAGAAGCGATAGAAGCAGATAATAAAACAAAGAGAAAGAGGCCATGCTCAGAAGAGTTTACACCATTGATTAGGGGCTGGCAGAAGACAGGGAGTATGTAGAGTACAGTAGGTGTAGGTTTGACAGACCACTGGTGTTAGCATTAGAAGGAGGCGTCAAAGGTGTATATTTACTGAATTGCAGGTTCATAGATGTGGTGGTGTTGCCCATAGATGTGATCTATTATCTTCTCCAACTTCTAGATAATGGCGAAGTGGAATCTGATTGGTTGCTATGGGTAACATCTCCACATGCACCACATTACTAACTATACTTAATAAACAGGTGATTTTATTAAGGAACATTTAAAGCATTGGAGGCTGGTAGAGATTAAGGTGCGGACTCTGAGTTGGGAGCTAAGAAAAAAGAGCAATACCTCAGGGAAAAATGTTTGCACTGAGGTGGATGTTAAGGATAAAAAGCTTGAACCAGAGTTGGACATACTGTGATGTATGCCTGCAGATGAGTAAGGCCTTGTATATATACAATACAATGCTATGTACGGCGCTGCGGACACTTTGCGGCGCCTTATAAATAAACGTACTACTTCTACTACTACATGACATGATTATAATGATGATGATGATGATAAAGATGACGGTTGCCATCAATACCTTGCCACTTCTGAATAGCTGTTTGCGAATTGAGCTCTGAAGTTGGTATGTGGCTCCTTCACTGATCGTGTATATAATATATATAGATTCTTCCTGTTTTAAAAATATTTTAATGCTACACTCATTTGTTTGCAACAAAGAACATTATATATTCTGTTTTGGTGTTTTAGTTTATTCCAATTAAACTAGCAGATGCTTTCTTTTGCTAGCAAAACACATTTTAAAGTTTTCTTGTGCTTATGGAACTGATTTATCATTGGCCACATTTCATATTATGGCAATAAGAAAATATGTATCATGAAACTTATCAGGAACTACAAGCTGTGCATTATGTTACTCTGTGTATTATGTTACAACTGTTATAGTATGATTTATTCCTTTCATAAGAATGCTACAGCTATGTTGGTGATCTGGGTTCATTAAAATGAAGCATTTTTATTCAAATGTTTATATGCTTATATTTTTCCACTTCTGCAGTAACTGCCAGGTAGTCCAGAAAAGATCTAACGTGGGGGCCAATTCAGACTGGCGCATAGTGGGAGGAATCCGGCCCCTTCCCCGATGTTTGGTGTTTGCCACTCGCTCCAGAGGTGGCAAGCAGGGCCGGACAGCAGGCCGGAGCAGGGGAACGCCCATCGTTTTATGGGCGTACTCATGAAAATGCTGGTTGTTCCCTTGTGGGCTGATGCCTGCTCGTCCCGGGCAGTTGATATCACATGACGTCAGCGCTCACTCCCTTTTTCGTTCATCTCTGGCTAAAATAAAAGTTAGTTTTCACAGACTTTTATTTACATAGGGGAGAGAAATCATTCGATGGTCGGCGACCATCAGCATGTGAGGGGATGTGAGAACATATGCACCCGAGAGGTCATTTTTACAGACCTAATATTTGGATACTATTTACTCAACACATTTAAAGGGAACACAGCCATCACCACAAGTGGACTCTAGAGAAAGCTGCACCATCGGTTATCAGCACCAGCAGCTTGGAGGCGCGGGCCTCTAATGTTCTGGAGGGTATGTGAAATCCACTAAAGATATCCTATTTATTGTCTGACCAGACTGAATATTTTACTTCATTGCATACTTCACAGACTGTTCACCGAATGCACGCACCCAAGACTGCGGGCAGGGGGGCGCGTAGGGCGACAGCTGATAGTCATGCCCATGGGAATGCCCAGCATTTCATAGGCATTCCCGTGTAAAAGCTGGATGTCCATGAATGTGCACACAAATATATGTGATATAAGAGTCACTTTATGCATGCACACACCACATCTTTCGATGGTCGACAACATTGAAAGATTTGGGAGGTTCCCCCCGGCATGCAACTATTAGCTAGCACATGGCAGCAGCAGTAAGTCCTATAGTATGAAAGTTACAAGCAAGAGCTCCTGAATGCAGAAGATACTAAAAAGGGCTTATAAAAGGTTACCGCTGCCCAGGAAAAGAAGCAGAAGACACCAAAAGTCCTGGATAGGTGGCGACCATGCAATGGTCATCGCCCCAACAGGTGAAGATGCTGTCCAAGAAATTACTGAAAGTCTAGGTGTCTTCAGGGCTGCCATCAGGTGAGTACTTGCAGAACTGGTGACCCAGGTCCGGAGAGAGAAGGGAGCCTGACCCTGGTCCTAAAACTAATAGACAAATAAAATAGCCTTCTGTCTTAACGGCCGCAGGGGCGGATCCAGGATAAAATGACAGGGGGGGCACCATGATAAAAGAGGGTTTAGGTGGGGGAGGGGCGGTGTTAGTAATGCCAGTGTACATGCAAAGAGAGAGGCAGAGAGAGGGTGGGAATGGGATTAAAAATAGGCCCTGGCATTTAAAGTACGCAGGCCCACCATGGCGACAAAAGTGAAGGATGCAGTTTTGCGCGAGCCGAAGTTGCACTCCTGAAAAGGGGGTGTGGCCACTCAACAAGGGGCATGTCCTTGAGTGTAGTGTACAACACTATATACAACTTCTACACATTATGCAACAAAATACTAGACCCCACTATACTTGCCCCTACACATGATGCCAAATGAAATGAGCCAAAATTCACATAATGCCACATGGATTGAGCCAAAATTCACATAATGCCACACGGATTGAGCCAAAATTCACATAATAACACATGGATTGAGCCAAAATTCACATAATGCCACACAGATTGAGCCAAATTCAAAAAATGCCACACGGATTGAGCCAAAATTCACATAATGCCACTAGGATTGAGCCAAAATTCACATAATGCCACACGCATTGAGCCAGAATTCACATAATGCCACACAGATTAAGCCAAAATTCTCAATACGCTTCATAAACAGGGACATTGTCCATCAAAGGCGCGCATTAAACATTTACACCATAATGTCCATTACACATTAAGTTACATGCCATTATGTCCATTATGTATTATGCCAAACACCATAATGCCTATTAAAAATTATGCTACATAAGTGCTGCTTATCTACATGCTCATTGCCAAGGGTTCCATGCTCATTGTCAGAGGTTCCATGCTCGTTGCCATGTGGGATTACATGCTCATTGCCAAGGGAGAATACATGCTCGCGGTAAATGGGGGACAACCGCCGCCAGGCAGAAGTGATAGCCACTGATAGTGGCAGAGCCTGGCTGTATTCAGAGCACTGCAGGTCCCGGCTATTTGAAATAATACCCCTTTCACACCAGAAAATGCATTCCCAGGTTGGCCCCCTTTACACCAGCCTAGTCCCTGCATTTTCTGGTGTGAGGGGGAGAGAAAACCACCCCTCCCCCTCTTTAACCAGTAATCTCATTTACCCGGCTATATCTTCAGATCCAACTGACCCATTTACATGAGACAAGTATCATATTGATTTGAGTGGGCTTTGAATGATTTTGGTCCAGTGAAACTGAAACGTTTGGTTCCAGAGTAATCTGCCATCAAAGAACATAATCAGCCATGAAATTACATTTCAAAAATAAAAAAATCGGTTTACATGCAATATCTCTGGAACCGATTGACCGATATGGACCAGACTGGTATCATATTGAAGGCCCAGCGATTTCGAATTGAATGAGATCAACCACAAGCGATGCCAGGGAGCGAACTGGCAGCCGTTGGAACTAGGTGGGGGTCGGAATTGCCAGGTCCCATATTATCCTATGGGGAAAAAACGTTACAGCTTTGCCAGACGATAGATATCTTTGGTTCCCGGGGGGCTACAGACACGGGGCTGGGCTCGTTGGAAAGCCCTGGTCCTCAGCTACAAAAAGAAATGACAGGGGGGGCACGTGCCCAGGTGCCCCCCCCTGAATCCGCCACTGTCTGGAGGTAATTGTTATGTCTCTGCAATCTGGCCATGCTGTGCAGCAAGCAAATCATATCATACGCATTGAAGAGTAATAGAAATCGTGTTATTACTGTGCATTGGTGACCAATCATTTGTGAATATGCTACAAAGTGTAATTAATAGGAGTATAGACAGACACATGTTACATGTGTCATACATAATGCATAGGATACCCAATGATAGAGTAACAGTCACCACCTAATGGCAGAAAGGAGAATAAAGTACACTTCTTTTTTCAAACTAGAAATACCTAGTACACCGTGTTAAGGACAATGTCAGGTAAATTGGATGACACAGGGTACAAATATAGCAAGAATATATATATCAGTAGTAAGAACTTCTCTGCTTCTGCTTTTTATTTGTCAGGCCTCAAAGCATCAACAACAAATGAGAGTGTCCAGATCACAGAACTTGTCATCCGAGCTGTAACCATCAGATGCACCTTGCAATCTAAGCATTGCAGAGTGGAAATTTGATGATTAAGGTGAGTCAGCTCCCATAATATAAATAAGGATTCAAGAAGTACAGCTACAATGATGTACTTCTCCTATCAAAGGATTGTGTAATATCACATATATAGGTGATCTGTTCATGACCAGGCTAAGTATCTACCTAAGTCTTAATATTGTCTTGGTAAATGTATCATTCTCTGTGACTCTCAAATAACATAATTATTCACAAAACTGATTGTACCATTGAAAAAGCAGTAAATGCAGAAAACATGGTTTGCAGAAAATTGGTTAAACATAACTTCAATGACTAAACATCAACATCAATTATTCCACTATCATTGACTGTTCTCTGATATTTGTATTTGGATATACTAGGAGACCTGCCTCATCTGAACCATGAAAATTTACTTAGGTTACTACCAAATAAACTGTATATAACGATTTTACGCCACACTAGTCACCTAAAGCGTACTATAGTTTCTTTCTGACAGCAATAAATAAGTTAAATTGCACTCATTTACTTTGAGAAAGTTTGGTTGGGGTGAAAATTAACTTTTTTGACCTTCTGATTGCACTTAATAATAATTTGGTTTACATCCGTATTGTTGATGACAATAAATAAAGTTGAATTGGAAAATAAATTATGTAGCGAAGGTCCTAAAGATATTAGCAAATGATACAGAGTGACAGCAAACAATTCTTATACAATGTATTATAAACAAAAATTATGTTAAATAAAAAAAATGTAAACATTTTCAGTGAAGCGATTGTATAATCAGCAAAAAAAGACTTTTCCCTTTAAGCTTTTTTATGCTATTGAGTGACATTAACCTAACTAACTTTAACAAAAAAAAAACCCCACGGCTGTGTCATAATTGTCACTTTGGATATGTTATCGTAAACAAGAATCTTATTTTGCTAAAGTAACTTAATATTTTAAGCACAGTGAATTTCTACATTAAAAAATTCTAAAAGAAAACTGAAAAATGTGTCACTAGAAGTAAAAAAAATGCAGTTACGAGTAGATAAATATTATGCTCAACTACTGTACTGTATATCAGTAACAGCCAGGGTTCAATTTACAATAGGGTGAACGGCATAAACCACCATAACAGCTTGCTAGATAAGGTGAGTTGAACAGCGGATAGAATGACAAAGTGGGTATGGATAGTGGCAAAGTAGATAAGAAGTATTTGTATAACAGTCTGCAGTCTGTGTCAACGTGTGTGCCAATTGCAATGCATCACATGAATATAATGATCTGTACTCCACTTTTGCAAAAATAGGCATAAAAATGCTAAAAACACATACAAAATATTTACATAAATGCAAATAAATCACTGGGCTGCACATCATATTAACAATTTAAAAAATAAGGCTGTTCTTCATTGTTTTCATTTAAGAAACATACTTTATCTGCTTTTAGTATTCCCAATGTATTGTGCTCATCACCATCATTGCCATATGTAATTATGGTATTATAATATGTTTTTCTGCATGTTCAATGTTTGCATACTTGATTTAAATGTAAGTATTACATTTATTATACTGCATACATTTAAAGTCAATTAAGACCATGTGCTTCCCAATGTTGTGAACCCCAGCTTGTCAAGCGTTTTTTCCTGTTTGTTGTTTTTGGCCCTCATCCAGTATGGATTGTATATACTGCTCGCCTGATTAAGTATATGCAATCGGATATGCAATCCTCCACGGCTATTTCAAACGGGGGAAATAGCGGCAGTTGCCCATTCAATGTTGTCTTTACTGACAGCATTGAAGAGGCATCACGGCAGAATGAGCCCGACTTTATAAGCAGTCGGCCCGTTCTGCAGATAATGGCCGTGGATTGTCATGATCCCGGCCGTATCTCGACAATCCATGGCCGTTTATGTGGACATGCCCCCTTTTCACTGTTCGTCAAATGGGACATTGAATCCCACCTGCCGATTTGTTGTCGGGCAAACCACAAACAGTGCAGGATTACGGCTGTTGGGACGGACTGACAGTCATGATCCAGGATTGCATACCTTGTGTCTGACCTTGCGCAGGTAAAAGGGGCATTGCGAAGCCAAGGAAACTGCATTGGTAACCCCATTCTTGGCATCACCACACCTCATAAGTGGTGATGACATGCCTCCATATTTCCAAATGCCGATTACCTCTGCCCCTATCCCTCCCCACAAATGCTTCTGCCTGTCAATCAGGCAGAGGCATTCACATTTCTGAGATGCGATCGCAGGACCGCTAGTGAACATTCACAGAATGGGTCCTGAGTATGTACAGTTTACTGATAATAGGGGAAACTGTGGCACTAAACATTTATGTGATTAGTAGTGAATAAGGCCCTTAATGCCATGCTTTACTATGTTACTTGTTTGTACAAACTGGGAGAAGATCTGAGAGCCATAATTTGTGTACTACATAGTTCCAACTCCGGGCGACAGACAAATGCAGTAATTGGCCCCAGATGGCCGCAGATTCTTCGGATTTAACTCCTCACTCTCCTGCAGGATCCAATTGAGTAGGGAACTATGGTGCACTACATGCAACAAAGCCCAAACTGCCTTGCAGGACTTCATGGTAAATACCACAGGATCCATAGGGCTCTGTTTTTTATCAGTGACACTACAAGAACATGCTCCATGACAGAATCCTCTCCATCAACAACCTGCTCAGGTCCTTCCCTTCACCTTCTAACATCCCACTTTCGAATGTTGGCAGCAGAATATCGGATGGGTTAAATTCACACCTTGGCCCTAACTGTGCGGAGTTTGTATATTCTCTCCGTACTTGCGTGGGTTTCCTCCGAGTGTGCATATGTAATGAGCGGCTCATTTATATGCACGGCTCTCAATACACATGCGCATAGTGGGATCTACTAGTTACCATCAGCCCCAGGGACTGCCCGGATCCCAAATGGACCCCACCCCGCTGCCCTGCATCCATCACCAGCCACAGGGAGGGACCTGAAGTGCTGTGCCCATGCCATGATGCCGAACCCCGCTGCCCGGATCCCCCACACAGGTAAGTGCCAGGGGAGGGGGTGGGTGCGGTGCAGGTACCCTTCCAGGAAAGGTACCAGGGGAGGGGGAATTAGTGTGGGATTTTTAAATACCGTTTAAGAGGCATTCCCACTGCCTTAAAAACGGTATTTAAACGTGTAGGACTCTGCTTTTAAAACGGGTTTAAATACCGGTTAATTTTAACCAGTATTTCAACTCTGGCGCTTTCCCACTGCAGCCTAAACGGTAAATTGTGGGGGAAAAACGGCGATATATCGTTTAAGAGCTGCAGTGGGAAAGGGGCATTAGTGTGTATTTGGATTTACAGTATGTTCTATGAGAAATGAGAATACATTAATAAATAAATACTGTTATTTCTTTACTGATAAGAAAAGCATAAGAAGAAGGTAGAGTGCATAATGCATGTAAAATACAATTTATTATGATAAACAACCCACACCAACATCACCTTATTGAAGGTAAGTACCTTGCATATACTGTAGCTATTTCTGAGTTTTAGTTTCAACTCAAAATGTTCACTACATCCTTTTTTTGTTTCACCAATATTTAATTCAGGGGGAAAAAAAGGAACATAAAAATTAAAATAAACTAGATGAACTATTAGTTTCAAAGGAATAAAAGCTTGCTCTGTTGGCCTAGAAGAAGAATAAACACTTTAATTTCCACTAAAGAATCAGAAGCAAAACAACTTGCTATTAAATATTACAAGCACCATCTGGTATCCGAGAAGTGTTGTGCTGCTACAGAAGAGGGAGACAAGGGACTGAAACATACAAACATCATTGTTTTTTTTAAGTGACGAACACTATTCAAGTAAAAAATAAGCAAATCAGACTAGGGCTTGTCATCAATCTTACATTAGCAAACACCTCTGCTGCACCCAGTGGGAACATTTTTGTTGCAGAGAGTAAAGAAAGAACAGAAATGCTAATCCCACCCTTGCCTGCTGATTCAGAATCAACAGACGGCCATGGATTCACCAGGCTGCTCACTCCCAAACACTTCCTGCAGACAGCTATTTTTGGAACATTCACATGAATATTTTGATAGCAGATTCAAAGGATATCAGTGCTTGGGAAGAAGCTAATGAACCCAAACAAGCCTAAAGCAACATCTAGTGAGACAGAACAGCATTGATTGTGCACATGGGAACACAACGAATCTGTCTTCAGGTCCTCTTGGATGTTAATCCAAAAATGTTTTGCTGCTGTTTCAGGTTACAGTTTCAGTCTGTGGTTTTCAAACATTTCATAGACATAAAGACTCACATTGTACTGTACTGACAGCATATAAACTGCACATTAACACACAGCACAGAACTGCCTGTAGGATCCAGTGCTGACAGCTTGGAATGTTCTAGTCACACCTGTATATCTTAACTCACACTTAATTTGAACAAATCATGGAAGGTGATATATGATTGATTGTTTGCTTCCTTTCAATGCTTAGGCTATACAAAGGAATAATGAATTACTAATTGTTGAGAACTGTTTCTTTGCTATTATTGGAGAGACAGACGATTTAGGTGAGTGCAAAATGTGGTTTTGCACTTGGGTCACATAATTGCAGACAGAGATATATTTTGAAAGAATGAGAAAGGCCTGTAGCTGTTGGAGATGTGCAACACCTCCCCCTGTTTTGGATCTGTATTAACGGTGGGGTTTATTCTGGTTGATTCACTCTGATGCGAATACACATCCTTGCGGGTCAACCAGATCCTGCCTTGCGAATGGTGGTATGCCGGCCCACCAATTGCAAGGCACGTACGTTCGCATGGCATACGAATGTATGTTTCGTACTTGTGTATTATCCAGGCGACCAATTAGCATACGTATTCAGCCGTAGACTAAGCTACGCTGTCAGAGTAGTCCAATGGCTGCCTAGCGTAGTTAGCATAGTGACTCCTCGTCAGGCCGGCTCTGTCCCCGGCGTCCATGGCTCTGTCTCCGGTGTCCATGCCAAGTCTAGTGAGTGCCTCCCACACAGCGCCGGTAACCGCCAGATCCCCTGCGGATCAGCGCTCCAGCTGTATGAGACGCAGGTGCGTCTCAGACGCTCCTGCGTCTCAGTAATTATTAGCTTGTGCGCCTCATGCATAAAGGGGGTATGCGGACGCAAGTGCGTCCTATGCAAAATAAAGGAGGCATTTTCAACCCCCCACTATCCACACCAGCCCGAAGCATGGCAAGCGCAGCGAGCCCTGCTAGGGGACGCGTTATGCGTCCTCCTGACCTGTTCATACCCCCACTATCCACGTCGGCGTGGAGTTGTTTTTAAAAAGTGTGGCGAGTGCAGCAAGCCTCGCGTGGGGATGCATGTTCCATGCGGGGCTTGCTGCGCTCGCCACGCTTCGGGCTCGGTGGCACGCTACGCTCACCACACTTTTTAAAATCAACTCCACGCTGACGTGGATAGTGGGGGTATGAACAGGTCGGGAGGACGTGTAATGCATGCGCTCGCCACGCTTCTGGCTGGTGTTGATAGTGGGGGTGTTTCAGGAACACATTCACACCTGCCATATAATACATCTGAGACAGTAATGACAACATGTGTTAACTGTTAACAGGAATTTAGTTAATAATAAAGGAGAAAGATCACATTAACAAATAACAATAACATCAATTAATCATGAGAAAAGAAAAAAATAAATCAGTCATTCTGAATTTGCATGGGCAGAAACAGCATCAGAAGTGGATGCACTTGTCTCTGCATCTGTGCCATCGCCTTTCTCAGCCTGGGGGAGCAGGGTTAGTGCATGGAGGATACGCTCGAAAGTGTTTTTGGCGCCCACAGTCTTTCGCCATATGAACTCCTGCAAGTAGGAGTCGAGCTGATGGTGCGCAGTGCCTCTTTGGCATTTGTTGCGCCACTTGCAGGATCCCCAAAGGCGCTTGATGTTCTTCGTGTGAACCCCGGTCTCCGGATCCACGAAGTTGTACCGGTGGTTCACCCGAGCATGGTGGTAACCTGCCAGCTCCAGCTTCTCTGTGTTGTAGGCACACCAGTAATCAGAGAAGATGGTCATCCCCGGTTCGATGTGACTCTCGATGGCGGCCATCAGGGTACTGGCATCACGTCTTTGTACTGGTCACAAAAGCACTCACCAGTCTCCCTGCAAATGCCTCCGAATATCCACTGCTGTGGCAGCATCCGTCCAACATGGCTCTTCCTCTGCATGAAGAGGCTCTCGTCGACTTCGACGATTTTCCCTGGACTGCCAATTTTGCGTTGAGGCTGCGTCATCAGGTGCACAGTGCAGGCCTCACGCATAATGTGATTATACTGGACCGCTGTTTTGTTTGACATGTTCAATTGAAGCTCACAAAAATTTATAGTTTTGAGCTCCTCCACCCATGAATAAATAAAGCGTACCAGTGTCAAAAACGGTAAATGCCAACCCAGGAACCAATGTGCTGCACGCAGGCTCCCCTTCTTACGGCATGATTTGATATGGCAGCGCCACGTTGACTCCTTCATGCTGAGACGCATTGGGTATCCATTTATGCAATTTTTAGTCTGTGGCAGCAAATGGTGCTGTTGGAAGAATAACACTGTGTCCTCCTCTGTCTTTGCCAAGCTGAACATTGTCACAGGTTCTGCAGCCATTACACTGTCAGCTATGACAGGGACACTGACTGTCTGGCAGCGGTGGCAGCGGCAACACTATGCTACTTCTGATTGAGTACGCTAGGCGGGAACACTACACTGATTCTGACACTGACTACGCTAACTATGCTGGCCGCGGGAACACTACACTACTTCTGACTGACTACGCTAACTACGCTGGCCGCGGGAACACTACACTGATTCTGACAGCGGCACTATGCTAACTACATATCGGGTGCCCGGCTAATACACAAGTACCGTATGTTTTACATAAACATCCATTTTCAGCCTGCGGGGGAATACCCACATCATTTGATGGTCACGGACCATTGAATGATGTGGAAGGCACACGCACATCTAAGATTGCTTAGAGCAACCATAGATGTGCATGTGCACTTTGAGGGAAGTGGTCGGGCAGCTGACATTCGGTGATGTCAGCTGCCCACCCCCCCGCATCATCGACTCATTAGCATGAGAATACCCCTAAAATGCTGGCCCACCCCGACACCCCTGCCCTCTGTCCAACAAGGATGGGTGCGTGCACGCAGCAAACAGTTTGTTTGCCTTTCCCGCATGCACCCTGGGTCTGCACATGTTTTTTAATTGATAAAAACAGCTAGTATCACATAATTTGGTCTTTTTTGTTTTTACAGTATTACTAACCTCAATAAAATGAATGTCCAGTCATTTTCAGTAAATTTTGACCACCTCACAGCTCACAATATTGTTAACCAACATAGGCCAAATGCTGGCTGGCTGAACAAAGCAACAGAGCAGCTGCACAAACATACAGCATTTATTTCTGTTGAAAAATGTTTAGTAAAATAGTAATACTGTATATTATCCGTACTTGCTTACTTTTTTTTCTCCTCTCCTGGAGAAGTCAGAACAGATATTACTGTCAGGGAGCGTGGGACGAGGCTGATGTCACCGAGCCACATGCCAGGCAAATGCGTCCATTTGTGGGTTTGTGGATTGGGGATGGGGCTAAAATTATGTGAATCACCCCCTCGCCATGGACCTCCAAAATCCAGTATTTGTTGCAGTAGGGAAGGCAGGGCACGGGGGCGATGTGGAAAACTTGCCCACCTGGGAGCCCAGGAGTGGGACCTGATTTTCGGGACCATTCCAGGAGGGTAGGCAAGTATGGTATTATCAATAACCAATTATTGCTCAAAAGTTGTCTTATTTAACAAACAGCAATAAAAAAAAACCTCTTAACCATGTTTAAAATAGCAACAGGGGATGCCAATACCCCTTATATTACGCAAGCGCACATGCCTCAACACATTCTTATTCTCAGTGCCCAATCTTCTCTCCTGGGAGCTCTGGGCCACTGATAAATGTCACTTTGTGCCATTTAATCCCTGTTCTGATTGAACAGGGCTCTTTTTCTTGAGCAGCTCCAAAAGTTTACAAAACTACTGTATAAAACAATGTTGATTATCTGCTCGATACAGTGTTGGGTACAGTCCAGAACAGGGGTTAAATTGAGGGGGAACAGGGTGGAACAGGGGAATGTCAAAAACCCTACCACTGGCACTGTCTCTGCCTAATGGGGATAGGAGATAGGGGGGGGGGGGTGTTATTAGGTGGCATGGAGAAATGAGTTCCCCCACCTCTGCATGACCACTTTAAGCCCTGGTCCAGAATACATTGTGACACACAGCTAAATGATTAACGGGTTGCAGTGCGGGCTGGATAGATTGTAAGCTTGTGAGCAGGGCCCTCCTACCTTTTGACTGTCTGTAAATACCCTGTTTGTTGTATCACTGTCTCCTTTTGTAAAGCGCAACGGAATATGCTGCGCTATATTAGAAACTGTTAATAATAATAAAATACAGTGTGGTTTTCAGTGTTGGACACAAACTTTGGGTCTGATACAGTGCAGGTCATATATAGTGTGGGTTACAGGCCGATATCTCATTTTTTTAAAACAAGATTATCTAAGTCTCCAGATGGTGAACAGTGCCCTGATGCCCCCCCCCCCCCCAATCTGCCACTATGGGCGAGGTGGGCTATCTTTTAGGGTATGTACTGAATTGGTTGCCATCTAAGTTAGTTTCCTATCCTGTAGAACTAAATAGTACTATGCTACAGATGCTTCCATGAGCGCCTTGAGTCCTTTGGGAGAAAGAGTGCTACAACTAAAATGTTTTATGTATTATTATTATTAATTATTATTATATTATGACAGTTCTGAAGCAATGTTTATTGTCAGAGAAGCTTTATTTGATTGGTCAATGCTAGTCAAAGTGAGATGTATTGTTTCAACTAAAGGCATGTGGTTGGCTTTGTTGATGAAGTAGTGGCTTGTAATCCACCAGTACCTAGCAGGTTGGAGATTAAAATGTAAGGGTTTGTTCAGACATTATCGCAGCCCTGCGATTTTGCAGGTTGGCCTGTTATGGAGTGACTGCACATCGATCACAGTGCTCATACGCGAGACCATTCACTGATAAAATACAGTGGGTTTTCTGATCGCAAGCCATTCGCAAGTGGACGAACAGGAAGCCAGCATTTGGGGGTGGTAACCGGCAGTTATCTGGGAGTATCAGGACAATGTAGGTGTGCCCAGGTGGGAGGGCATGTTACGCCAGCTCTGGCCTTGATCAGCCTCTTTCTATCGTACAGGCAGTGTAGGTTCTGGGTTATGCACAGACTACAAAAAACATTTGATGTTGAGTAAGTTGTGTATGAATTTGCAGTTATTTGCTGATCTGTGTTATTTTCGCGACCCAATGCAGCCTTGTACAGGGCGGGTTTTCACTCTGGCACGGAGGTGACTACCGATCATAGGGCTCTGCAATTTCACAGAACAGCGATCAGGTCTGAATAACCCCCTTAAAACAGTTTCAAAGTTAATGTAAAGGTCGGTGTGCTTTACACTAAGGGTCAGTGCTGCTTTACATTTTCACCTTAAACCCTAGATATGCTCTATAACACCCAGTTAAAAGTTATATGTTACCTGTTCCACTCACATTTTTACCTTATAAATGATCTAATCTGTACTTTCTTGCTGATTTATTTTTGTTTTCTTCCATGTCTTTAAAGACTGGCCAAAAGCAACATTGAACTGAGGTTTGTAAGTATGGTTGTGTTATTTTTTTAAGCTTTTACTTACTATAGCCTGGGGAAATTTCCCACTATTGTGAGTTTCTGGTTTCATCATGCTGTTTTAATCAAGCTGAAGTTTGGTTTTGTCTTAAGATTCCCATGGCATAAAGTCGATTATTATGTTCATGTTATACTATGTTTGCTATGTTTGGTGATGGAAACCTTATATTTACACATCTCACTTTACAGGTGCATAGCAATAAGTTATCTTCTTTTACTGTATAATGAAATATAGATTTAAAATACTATACCTAGACTGGGATGCAGATAACATCATGGCTGTCAGGATAAAGGAAGTCAGAATACTGATGCCAGAATCCCCACTCGCAGGCAGAAGACTGCGGCCAGAATCCTGATATCGATAGAGAGGGCAATGTTGGAATCCTAAATGCTGTATTTCAATCATAAGTATGTGGAATTGGTTAGGGTTAGGCTGTGGGGCAGGGCTAGGTTTAGGCACTAGAGGGAACTTATGGTTAAGCTGTGGGAGGTTAGGATTAGGCTGCGGAGAGTTACATAGACATAGTTACATAGTAGATAAGGCTGAATAAAGACTTGCGTCCAATGAGTTCAACCTAGGTTTTAATAGCTTATCCCTTGTTATATAGTATATTCTGATATTGTTAAAGACATATTATGATTCTTATTTGTACCCTTGGATGTTTTTAATCAATAAATGTTTGCCCAACCTTATTTTAAACGTATTTATTGTGTCTGCCGACACCACTTCTCCAGGAAGAGAGTTCCACAGTTTGACTGCTCTGACCATAAAGACATTTTTCCTTCTAAGGGAACAAAATCTTCTTTCTTCTAATCTAAACTTGTGCCCTCGTGTCCTAGATACCTTCCTTGCAGTAAAAAGGGTGCTTGACAGTTCCTTATATTGGCCCTTGATATATTTATACATGTTGAGCATGCCCCCTATTAAACGCCTCTTCTATAGTGTAAATAGTCCCAATCTGCTCAATCTATCTTTGTAGCTTAAATTCTCCATTTCCCTAATTAGCTTTGTTGCTCTTCTTTGGGCTTTTTCTAGTTCTATGATGTCCTTTTTATAGTGTGGGGCCCAGAATTGTACTCCATATTTAAGGGGAGGTCTAACCAATGCTTTGTACAGTGGCATGATTAATTTTGAGTCCCTATTTAACATTACCCTTTTAATGCATGCTAGAATTCTGTTGGCCTTTTTTGTTGCTATGTGACATTGAGCACTACACCCCAGTTTGTTATCTATTTGGACTCCTAGATCCTTTTCATGTACTGAATTACCCAATGCCTCCCCGCTTAGGTTATAACTAGCACACTGGTCATGTCTCCCAAGCTGCATAACTTCGCATTTATCCACATTGAACCTCATCTTCCACTTTTTTGCCAACTCATCTAGAATGTTAAGATCATTTTGAAGCGTAGACACATCCTCGGTTGATTTAATAACTCTACTTAGTTTAGTGTCATCAGCGAAGATGGATACATTGCTGAGTATTCCCAGCCCAATATAATTTATAAATATGTTAAATAAAATGGGCCCTAGTACCAAACCCTGATGCACTCCACTTAGTATTGGTATCGTATTTGATATGGCACTGTTCACAACCACTCTTTGTTCTCTATTACACAGCCAGTCATCTACAGATTCTTGCCCCTAATCCCAGGTCCTCCATTTTATTTATCAACCTCTTGTGTGGTACTGTATCAACATTTTTAGCAAAATATAGGAAGACCACATCTACAGCGTTTCCATTATCACGGTTTTTGCTAACATCCTCATAGAAGCCTAGTAAATTTGTTTGGCATGATCGATTTTTCACGAACTCATGCTGGTTAATACTAAGTAAACTATTAAGGTCTAAATATTCCTGGATACCATCCCTTAAAAGTCCTTCAAATATTTTACCCACTATTGATGTTAAGCTCACAGGTCTGTGATTAGCTGGGTCATCCCTTTTTCCTTTTTTTAATATTGGCACTACCTCTGCTATTCTCAAGTCTTTTGGTACCTTACCCGATGATAGTGACTTATCAAAAATGTAATATAGAGGGGTCGCTAGTTCCTCCCTTAATTCAATTAGTACCCAAGGGTGAATCCCATCTGGCCCTGGTGATTTGTTTGTTTTGATTTTTGACAAAGGGAGGGTTAGGCACTTAGAAGAGGGGGTTAGGTTTAGGCTGTGGAGGGAGAGTTAGGATGTACAAAGGTTAGGCACTAATGGGGAGGATAGGCTGTAGTAAAGGAGGGTTAAGGTTGGGAGAAGCTGGAAGAAAGTAAACACACTTACAGGAACCCTGTTGAGATGCCCTTGATTGGGATACCAGTGTTGGTATTCTGACTGCCAGCTTCCCTTCCCGGTCAGTCATATGTATTCCCTTACTTAAACTAATGAATTTCATTAGTATCCAAATGATATATAGACAATGTATAGGTCAACAGTCAATAGGTTGAAGGTTAGGGTTAAGCACTAATGGGGATTTTTATGGTTAGGCTGTGGGGTGATGGGTTAGGGTTTAGGCTGTAGATGCTCAAAAAACTCACCAGACCCCTGTAGTCATTTCCCCTACCATAATGGTATACTGACCTCTAAACTGTGGATCATCTTTTATTACTATATAGCCAATTTGGTATAATTTGGTATAAAATAATTATGTACCAGTCAACCTATTGTACCTGTCAAATTAATGCATGTCGACCATATAATAATGTCTACCTAAATATCATTGGTCCTTTAAACCACATCCAATTTCATTATCTCTCGGAAATTTGACTCTCTCAGCAAAGAGTTCATTGTCCTGAAAAAAGGAATCTGATTTAAAAAAAAAAAAAAAACCCACTTACAAATAGTTCATACTGTATGGGATAAATATTTCCTTACTATATAGAATGGGTTTATATTCCACAATTATACAATGAATGTGTTACAAAATATATAAAACAAAATATAGGTCAGAATCCAAAGTCATTTGTATCACTAGAATAGTTGCACCATCCTGTCTTCATCAAAGACAAAAAAGTGATGTCAGAAAAGTGATATATACTGTATCCTCCCTGAGACGTATTTGACAATTTGGCAGTTGTCAATCCCTGTCATCATCAAAAACGTGCTCAGACAGATAGTTCTTAGCATTTCTTTGACCATGTTTCGTAATTGTTACATTATACTGTCAGGCTGCGCAGTGCAAAGAGAGAAGTTAGGATAAAGTTTTGTACAAATCAAATTTTATTTTAAAGAAATATGAATGATCAGACACAGTGGGGCATATGTATAAAGCAGTGATAGGGGAGGAAGAGTGAGCCCGTGTGAAGTTGCCCATGGCAACCAATCAGCACTGACGTAACATCTATAATTTGCATATTATAAAATTATATAGAGAGCAGCTGATTGGTTGCCATGTGTAACTTCTCCATGGACTCACTTCTCCTCCCTTATCACTGCATCATACATCTATCCCAGTGGGAGATGTAATAAGCCTTGGAGAAAGATAAAGTGGACAGAGGTAAAGTACCAGTCAGCTCCAAAGTGCCATGTTCATGCTTTGTTGAAATTATTACAGTTGGGAGCTGGTTGATCAGTCGGTATTTTTTCACTCTCCACTTTATCTCTTTTCAAAACTTAGTACAACCCTTTGTATTAACAAACAATGAGTTATGAGGTCCATATGCACTAGGTTACAAATCATATAAAAATAGATTGATACAGTACGCGTGGTTTAGTGCTACACAATTAGACTTATCATACCATCTCTTTGAATTGGGATGCCCATGGATTACACAGAGTCTGTGGCTAAACCAGTGGCATAACAATGGTGCTGCAGACCCCGCCGTGGCTTGGGGGAGCCAGTGTCGGTGGGGCGCCCAAAAAATACCTGCTGCAGCAGCCAGCAGGGAGAAACAGAAGGGCAGCCCCAGTGGCGGAAAAATGTTCCTGTAGGGCAGGGGTCGGGAACCAATGGCTCGCGAGCCAGGTGTGGCTCTTTTGATGATTGCATATGGCTCGCAGACTGCCTGATTTTTTATCCCCTTTCTATGAGGATACGCGGCTGACATCGGGGGAATGGATTGAGCCGTCAGCGCGGCGGCGGGGGGGGGGATGTGGGTGGAAGAGCTGATACGCCGCAGTGTGTACTGTAGGCTCTTCCAGCTACATCCCACACCCGCCGTGCTGACAGGCTGCCCGCCGCGCTGATAGGCTCCCCACCTCTGCTGACACGTGGGGAATCACTGCGCGCCACACGGGTGCTGGAGGCTTTTGGACACTGACGGTGAGTGTAACTTACAGCAGTAAGTTTGTGCTGGGGCATTCTGTGCACTTCTATTATACTGCTGGGGGCATTATGTGTGGTATACTGCTGGGGGCATTATGTGTGGTATACTGCTGGGGGCATTATGTGTGGTATACTGCTGGGGGCATCATGTGTGGTATACTGCTGGGGGCATTATGTGTGGTATATTGCTGGGGGCATTCTGTGCACTTCTATTATACTGCTGGGGGCATTATGTGTGTGTTATACTGCTGGGGGCATTATCTGTGGTATACTGCTGGGGGCATTATGTGTGTGTTATACTGCTGGGGGCATTATGTGTGTGTTATACTGCTGGGGGCATTATGTGGGGTATACTGCTGGAGGCATTATGTGTGTTATACTGCTGGGGGCATTATGTGTGTTATACTGCTGGGGGCATTATGTGTGTTATACTGCTGGGGGCATTATCTGTGTTCCTGCTGGGGGCATTATGTGTGGTATACTGCTGGGGGCATTATGTGTGGTATACTGCTGGGGGCATTATGTGGGGTATACTGCTGGAGGCATTATGTGTGTTATACTGCTGGGGGCATTATGTGTGGTATACTGCTGGGGGCATTCTGTGCACTTCTATTATACTGCTGGGGGCATTATGTGTGTGTTATACTGCTGGGGGCATTATGTGTGGTATACTGCTGGGGGCATTATGTGGGGTATACTGCTGGGGGCATTATGTGTGTTATACTGCTCGCATTAATGGTGAGTATTATAACAACATTATTTAAAAGAATAAATTCAGAGGCGTTTTATACTGACATTTCGTTGAATTCACTTTTAAAATATATTATATGGCTCTCACTGAAATAAATTTCCAAATATTTTGCTTTCATGGCTCTCTTAGTCAAAAAGGTTCCTGACCCCTGCTGTAGGGAGTGCTGGAACCTGCTGTGCAGCAGGAGCTTCATATAAGTTATTGCTGCAGCAGCTTTATTAAAGACTCTCCACGGAGAAAGCTAGCAGCGGTTTCTCAACCAATTACCGGCGCCAGAGGCATTTTACTGCCAGCACCAGAAGAGGACCACGACCACTGCCGAGATATGCACCTCCTCCTGCACACCCCTGATGGCAGTCTCCCCGCACGCCAGCTACAAGTAAAGGCGGAGGTGAGTGGGGATGCGCGCGGGGGAAGGGTGTCTGGTGGGGGGTGTCTGCCCGGAGGTGAATAAAACCCCACCAGGCAACCAAATGGGGTCTGCCCGGTTCCCGTTACTTTCCGGGCACCCATGTGAGGTCGCCCGGCTCCCGCTGTATTTTTGGCATCCCTGCCACTGCTGGAGTCTATATCCGTTTCCATTATCACGGTTTTTGCTAACATCCTCATAGAAGCCTAGTAAATTTGTTTGGCATGATCGATTTTTCACGAACTCATGCTGGTTAATACTAAGTAAACTATTAAGGTCTAAATATTCCTGGATACCATCCCTTAAAAGTCCTTCAAATATTTTACCCACTATTGATGTTAAGCTCACAGGTCTGTGATTAGCTGGGTCATCCCTTTTTCCTTTTTTTAATATTGGCACTACCTCTGCTATTCTCAAGTCTTTTGGTACCTTACCCGATGATAGTGACTTATCAAAAATGTAATATAGAGGGGTCGCTAGTTCCTCCCTTAATTCAATTAGTACCCAAGGGTGAATCCCATCTGGCCCTGGTGATTTGTTTGTTTTGATTTTTGACAAAGGGAGGGTTAGGCACTTAGAAGAGGGGGTTAGGTTTAGGCTGTGGAGGGAGAGTTAGGATGTACAAAGGTTAGGCACTAATGGGGAGGATAGGCTGTAGTAAAGGAGGGTTAAGGTTGGGAGAAGCTGGAAGAAAGTAAACACACTTACAGGAACCCTGTTGAGATGCCCTTGATTGGGATACCAGTGTTGGTATTCTGACTGCCAGCTTCCCTTCCCGGTCAGTCATATGTATTCCCTTACTTAAACTAATGAATTTCATTAGTATCCAAATGATATATAGACAGTGTATAGGTCAACAGTCAATAGGTTGAAGGTTAGGGTTAAGCACTAATGGGGATTTTTATGGTTAGGCTGTGGGGTGATGGGTTAGGGTTTAGGCTGTAGATGCTCAAAAAACTCACCAGACCCCTGTAGTCATTTCCCCTACCATAATGGTATACTGACCTCTAAACTGTGGATCATCTTTTATTACTATATAGCCAATTTGGTATAATTTGGTATAAAATAATTATGTACCAGTCAACCTATTGTACCTGTCAAATTAATGCATGTCGACCATATAATAATGTCTACCTAAATATCATTGGTCCTTTAAACCACATCCAATTTCATTATCTCTCGGAAATTTGACTCTCTCAGCAAAGAGTTCATTGTCCTGAAAAAAGGAATCTGATTTAAAAAAAAAAAAAAAACCCACTTACAAATAGTTCATACTGTATGGGATAAATATTTCCTTACTATATAGAATGGGTTTATATTCCACAATTATACAATGAATGTGTTACAAAATATATAAAACAAAATATAGGTCAGAATCCAAAGTCATTTGTATCACTAGAATAGTTGCACCATCCTGTCTTCATCAAAGACAAAAAAGTGATGTCAGAAAAGTGATATATACTGTATCCTCCCTGAGACGTATTTGACAATTTGGCAGTTGTCAATCCCTGTCATCATCAAAAACGTGCTCAGACAGATAGTTCTTAGCATTTCTTTGACCATGTTTCGTAATTGTTACATTATACTGTCAGGCTGCGCAGTGCAAAGAGAGAAGTTAGGATAAAGTTTTGTACAAATCAAATTTTATTTTAAAGAAATATGAATGATCAGACACAGTGGGGCATATGTATAAAGCAGTGATAGGGGAGGAAGAGTGAGCCCGTGTGAAGTTGCCCATGGCAACCAATCAGCACTGACGTAACATCTATAATTTGCATATTATAAAATTATATAGAGAGCAGCTGATTGGTTGCCATGTGTAACTTCTCCATGGACTCACTTCTCCTCCCTTATCACTGCATCATACATCTATCCCAGTGGGAGATGTAATAAGCCTTGGAGAAAGATAAAGTGGACAGAGGTAAAGTACCAGTCAGCTCCAAAGTGCCATGTTCATGCTTTGTTGAAATTATTACAGTTGGGAGCTGGTTGATCAGTCGGTATTTTTTCACTCTCCACTTTATCTCTTTTCAAAACTTAGTACAACCCTTTGTATTAACAAACAATGAGTTATGAGGTCCATATGCACTAGGTTACAAATCATATAAAAATAGATTGATACAGTACGCGTGGTTTAGTGCTACACAATTAGACTTATCATACCATCTCTTTGAATTGGGATGCCCATGGATTACACAGAGTCTGTGGCTAAACCAGTGGCATAACAATGGTGCTGCAGACCCCGCCGTGGCTTGGGGGAGCCAGTGTCGGTGGGGCGCCCAAAAAATACCTGCTGCAGCAGCCAGCAGGGAGAAACAGAAGGGCAGCCCCAGTGGCGGAAAAATGTTCCTGTAGGGCAGGGGTCGGGAACCAATGGCTCGCGAGCCAGGTGTGGCTCTTTTGATGATTGCATATGGCTCGCAGACTGCCTGATTTTTTATCCCCTTTCTATGAGGATACGCGGCTGACATCGGGGGAATGGATTGAGCCGTCAGCGCGGCGGCGGGGGGGGGGATGTGGGTGGAAGAGCTGATACGCCGCAGTGTGTACTGTAGGCTCTTCCAGCTACATCCCACACCCGCCGTGCTGACAGGCTGCCCGCCGCGCTGATAGGCTCCCCACCTCTGCTGACACGTGGGGAATCACTGCGCGCCACACGGGTGCTGGAGGCTTTTGGACACTGACGGTGAGTGTAACTTACAGCAGTAAGTTTGTGCTGGGGCATTCTGTGCACTTCTATTATACTGCTGGGGGCATTATGTGTGGTATACTGCTGGGGGCATTATGTGTGGTATACTGCTGGGGGCATTATGTGTGGTATACTGCTGGGGGCATCATGTGTGGTATACTGCTGGGGGCATTATGTGTGGTATATTGCTGGGGGCATTCTGTGCACTTCTATTATACTGCTGGGGGCATTATGTGTGTGTTATACTGCTGGGGGCATTATCTGTGGTATACTGCTGGGGGCATTATGTGTGTGTTATACTGCTGGGGGCATTATGTGTGTGTTATACTGCTGGGGGCATTATGTGGGGTATACTGCTGGAGGCATTATGTGTGTTATACTGCTGGGGGCATTATGTGTGTTATACTGCTGGGGGCATTATGTGTGTTATACTGCTGGGGGCATTATCTGTGTTCCTGCTGGGGGCATTATGTGTGGTATACTGCTGGGGGCATTATGTGTGGTATACTGCTGGGGGCATTATGTGGGGTATACTGCTGGAGGCATTATGTGTGTTATACTGCTGGGGGCATTATGTGTGGTATACTGCTGGGGGCATTCTGTGCACTTCTATTATACTGCTGGGGGCATTATGTGTGTGTTATACTGCTGGGGGCATTATGTGTGGTATACTGCTGGGGGCATTATGTGGGGTATACTGCTGGGGGCATTATGTGTGTTATACTGCTCGCATTAATGGTGAGTATTATAACAACATTATTTAAAAGAATAAATTCAGAGGCGTTTTATACTGACATTTCGTTGAATTCACTTTTAAAATATATTATATGGCTCTCACTGAAATAAATTTCCAAATATTTTGCTTTCATGGCTCTCTTAGTCAAAAAGGTTCCTGACCCCTGCTGTAGGGAGTGCTGGAACCTGCTGTGCAGCAGGAGCTTCATATAAGTTATTGCTGCAGCAGCTTTATTAAAGACTCTCCACGGAGAAAGCTAGCAGCGGTTTCTCAACCAATTACCGGCGCCAGAGGCATTTTACTGCCAGCACCAGAAGAGGACCACGACCACTGCCGAGATATGCACCTCCTCCTGCACACCCCTGATGGCAGTCTCCCCGCACGCCAGCTACAAGTAAAGGCGGAGGTGAGTGGGGATGCGCGCGGGGGAAGGGTGTCTGGTGGGGGGTGTCTGCCCGGAGGTGAATAAAACCCCACCAGGCAACCAAATGGGGTCTGCCCGGTTCCCGTTACTTTCCGGGCACCCATGTGAGGTCGCCCGGCTCCCGCTGTATTTTTGGCATCCCTGCCACTGCTGGAGTCTATAGGATCAACCTGGGGATGTTGGTGGCATCCCTGGGTGGTACTAGATATGTTTGTGGTGCACAGCATGTCCCCTTTGACAAAGCAACTACATGAATCATCTGTCATTTATTTCAAAAGTACACAGGTATGCAAAGAAATAATTTTTTATTCAAACAGGGGTATTTATTTTAATTGGTTTTTAAGGTGTATGTTTTGGATGTGGTATGGCGGGCCAACAGACGGGATTCCGATGGTCAGTATGGTGACATCAGAATCCCAACTGCTGGTACTCCGTCCTTTCTATATATTAACCTCTACACTAGCAGCTAGAGGTGTTCTAGATTTCCTGTCAAACCAGACTAGGCCCATTCTGTATAAAGCAGAAGCACTAGGAGAAGGTGTATAAAATGGTTAAAATGGGATTCATTTTGCCTTCACAGTCCATGGGCAGCAGGTGTAGTGTGCATTGCCACCTGTAATAACTTCTGTTGTCTACAATAGGTGACCGATGGCTGTATTACGTGCATTATGGTGTGTGGCGTATAGTGTAAGGTGCATTACATTGTGTGGCGTATAGTGTAAGGTGCATCACTGTGTGTGTGGGGGGTATAGTTTAAGGTGCATTACTGTGTTTGTTGTGTAGTGTAAGGGGCATTACGGAGTGTGGCATATACTGTATGTGGCATTACATACGGAGTGTGGTGTATAATTTAAGCGGCATTACGGTGTGTGGTGTATAGTGTAAATGGCATTACGGTGTGCGGCGTATAGTGTAAGGTACATTACTGTGTGTGGGGTATAGTGTAAGGTGCATTGCGGTGCATTGGGTATAGTATAAGTGGCATTATTGTGTGTGGTGTATTCTGTAAGGTGCATTAGGTGAGTTTGGCATATAGTGTAATATGTATTACAGTGTGGCATTATGGTGTGTGGTATAATATGTAAGGGGGGGTGGGGTGCCAGAATCTTTTTGGTAGGAGGGGGGGGGAGAGCAAAATGTATGGTTACGCCACTGGGCTGAACAAAACCAGGTGAAATGTATGCTTGGAGACAGCCAGACACCGAACCTGTGTAATTCATAAGTGTCCCAGTGTAAAGTGATGATGCCAATAGCCAGTGATGTAGATTTGTATTGCAGATTATTATTTTTATAGGATACTTCCAAATGAAAAGGTTTTACAGTGAAAGGAGAAGAAAATACAGGAGACTTTGGGGAAAATTGACTATTCCCGACCAGACTCGGAGCGCGCCTTTCCGGCGACCGCGAGAACCGGACAACGTCACTATAACATCAAAGTAGCACATGCAGGGGGGGTTTCTGAGTACCCAGAAACCACTCCATGAGTCTAAGGGCCATATAAGCCCACTCCACTATACACCCCTCCTCTGCATATTAAACATCCTCTACCACCCTGGAAGTTATGTGTCAAGGCCCCTTCATTCAGCCCAATGCCCCCTTCTCCCACCCCATCTCCCACCATCTGTACAGTAAAGGGGTAATTAGTGAAAATTACTGATCCAGGCCCTACATGCTGAGTGGTTGATATAATACCCCCTACCACCCACGGGACATCAAAGCTTCTCCCACCGCTACCGCTGGAGGATTGCTATGCCCAGGGGTCTACACTGTTGTTGATGCCCCTGTATATATACAGTAGGAGCCCATCTCATCTATCTTCCTTAGGCCATGGCTCACCGTGGCTCACCATGGCTATCCTATTGTTCTCAGCTGCAATTCAATACATAGAACAACAGAGTAGGGGATTAGCAGAGTAATACAATTACTCACTTAATCCTATTATAGAGATAGATGGCAGTGGCTCCCACTGTATATATAAATATATATATATATATACATATATATATGTATAAATATATATATATATATATATATATATATACGTACATATACATACATGTGTGTATGTGTGTGTGTGTACATATATATATATATATATATATATATATTTCTTTTTTTATTATTATTATTAATAATTGTATTATTATCATTATTTAGATACATTTGGTCTATCTATAATACTTTAACTGACCCGGCATATACTGTTTATCTCCGTGCTTTGCCCCGCCTCTCTGGAAACCCCCTTCTGAAAATCCTGCGTTTGCCCCTGCATCACTATATGTATAGATGGACGGCCGAGCGGGCGCCATGTTCACTCCAGTCTAGGAGATCGAACAGTGTGCATGTCTGGCTGTCTTCCCTGGCGCCTTCCCGCTTGCTCACTCTCCCACCCTGCTGTGCAACCTGCGTGGTGTAGTAGTTTTAACTACTACACTGCTGATAGTGACAAGTTCAACCTGCATGTTGTAGTAGTTCTACACCGCTGATAGTGACAACCTGCTGAGTCTGACTGTGTTAGTGTAATGTAGTGTAGTGTGGTGGTACACTGACAGAGTCTGTGTAGTATATTATATATTTATCGTTGTAGTCTGTGCCTCATATAGATTGATTTACCTGTCCTCCAGTCCCACTCTCAGTCCCTACCACCAAATTCCTTAAAAATAATCCTTTTAAATTTGTCTGTGTCTGCTGCTGTGTGACTAAGCTGGAACAGGGTACTACAAGTCTCACCACACCTGTGCAGGCCACACGTCAGTGGAAATTGCGAAATATAATTTTTATTTTAGAATAAAGGGGTTAATAAATATACTGACTTGTTAATAATCCTTTAATTTTTTTCTGTGTCTGCTGCTGTGTGTGTAAGCGGGTTGAGGGTACTACAAGTCTCACCTCACCTGTGCAGGCCACACGTCAGTGCAAATTGCAAAATATAATTTTTATTTTAGAATAAAGGGGTTAATAAATATACTGACTTGTTAATAATGCTTTACATTTTTTCTGAGTCTGCTGCTGTGTGTGTAAGCCGGGAGTGGGTACTACAAGTCTCACCTCACCTGTGCAGGCCACACGTTGGTGCAAATTTCAAAATATCCTTTTTATTTTACAATAATAAAGGGGTTACTGACGTCTTAATAATCCTTTACATTTTTCTGTGTCTGCTGCTGTGTGAATGTTAGCTGGGAGAGGGTACTACAAATCTCACCTCACCTGTGTGCAAACCAGTGCTGCAAAATAATCGGTGCTGCAAAATAATCAAAATTTTCTTGGACAATAAGGGTTACTGACGTAATTTAATTCCTTAAAATCCTTTTCAATTTTTCTGTGTCTCCAGCTGTGTGACTGTTAGCTGGGAGAGGGTACTAAAAGTCTCACCTCACCTGTGTGCACACCGGTGCTGCAAAATAATCGGTGCTGCAAAATAATCTAATTTTTTTGGGACAATAAAGGTTACTGACGTAAATAAATTCCTTAAAATCCTTTTCAATTTTTCTGTGTCTGCTGCTGTGTGACTAAGCTGGAACAGGCCAGGGTAGTACAAGTCTCAACTCACCTGTGTGCACACCACACATCGGTGCTGCAAAATATAAATCTTTATTTTTTTACAGTAAGGGTTACTGACGTAAATAATAATCCTTTAAAATATTTCTGTGTCTCTGCTGCTGTGTGACTGTACTCCAGAAAGATAATGGAGCACCAAAATATGGATGCTCCAACAGTACAAGAACCACTTCCTCCAAGTGCTGAAGCTGCTGCCACTAGTCAAAGCATAGAACATGATGATGAAATGCCAATGTCTTCTGCCAATGCCGATGCCCAATGTCATCGTCGAGGGAAATCCAAAAAGGCAAAGTTGAGTACGTTTAAGAAAAAAAAAATGTAAATCCTTGGAGGAGAAACGTAAGCTTGCCAATAGGCCATTTACCATATGGACTGGCAAGGAACAACTAAGGGTCTGGCCTAAGTTCTTGACTAGTGGTCCAGCTTCACATGACGATCACAGCCCTCCTCTTCATCCTCCTCTCCCCCCCCTAGAAATGTAAAGAGAGTTAAGCTGTCAAAAAAAAAGAAAGCAAACAACTCAGCCTTCTAAAGACACTGTATCACAAATCCCCAAGGAGAGTCCAAGGGTGTTGGTGGTTGTGAAGCCTGACCTTCCCATCACTGTACGAGAAGAGGTGTCTCCTTCCACCATTTGCAGCATGCCCTCTGCATATGCTGGAAGGAGCACCCACAGTCCAGTTCCTGATTTTGAAGTTGTCAATGTTGAACACCAGGAGGAGGAAATTGATGTAGTTGGCACTGAGGAGGAAGTTGATTAGGAGGTGGATGCTGCTGATGGCGATGACATATCACAATAGCAGACCCAGATTTAAACTAAGGCAAGGAAAATTTTTATTTTAATGGAACCCTGCGCTAATCTAAATATTGCACCATATACTGAAATTACAAGTGTCAGACAAGGATTAAAAATGGCGGCTGCTTCTCACACCTATCCTGCTACTGAATCACACTTAGATAGGGTGTTACAGGTGTCTCCGGGAAGCCATTCTGCAGTGTTAATGGAAGCACTGTACCTTAAGCACAGATAACATGTACATGACTGTGTCACATTCACAGTCACACTGTAATGCAGATGAAAATATTCCAAATATTATTCCCAGGAGCCGTTGCTGCTCTCACCCTGCATCACACAACCAGACGCCATCGGAAGACAACCTAAAAAGTGATAGGAGTGTGCAGGAGATGCTTGTAGTGGCCCGCAAAATTGCTGGACACTTTTGCCATTCTGTCACTGCTTGTCGAAGGCTGGAGCAGCAGCAAAAACTCCTCAACCTGCCCTGCCATCACCTCAAACAAGAGGTTGTGACGTGCTGGAACTTCACCCTCTATATGCTGCAGAGGATGGAGGAGCAGCAAAAGGCCATTCAAGCCTACACAGCCACCAACAACATAGGCAAAGGAGCGGGGATGCACCTGACTCAAGTGCAAGTGCATATACTAAAGGGGATATAATAAGGAAGGGGGGTTATGTTTGGCCAGTAGGTTCCACTCCTTTGCAGCTCTGCAGTGCAGTTATTCCATTCATTGGCTTCTCTTTTCGACCCATGTAAGAAACCCTTGGCCATTGACAATGTATACGTGTATTGCTTCCGCTCTTCTAACTTGCTGGAAAACAATTTCTTTTGGAAGCTCCGAGCAGATCTCAGTGCGGCCCAAATCATCCGCTGCTCCTTGTCTATATGTATTTAAATACCCATCAACCAATGATGTAAAATCAGCTAACATGGCATCCAACAGTGCTAGGCGCAGAGCCAAGCTGTGAAAGACTTCCAGAGCGAATTCTTTGAGCAAATGTGTAGACATTGGACAATCAAGCTATATAGTGGGGTTACCGTTTATTAAACTGCTTGTAAGTCAGCTTGTAATTCTCACCTAACTTGATTGAAAACACAAAATTGCTGAATTTCTTTTGGAAGCTCTGAGCAGAACTCAGTGTGGCCCAAATTATCTGCTGCTCCTTGGCTATATGTATTTAAATACCCATCAACCAAAAATGTAAAATCACATGGCATCCAACATTGCTAGGCACAGAGCCAAGTGGTGTAAGACTTTCAGAGCCAATTTTTTCAGCAAATGTGTAGACATTGGACGATCAAGCCATATATTGGGGTTATCCTTTATTAAAGTTTGCTTGTAAGTCAGGAATGAAACTTGTGAAGATGGCATGTTGAGATGTCGAGTCAAACATTCCTTAAGTGAACACGTACGATTAGGAAAGAAGCCCCGGTTTCCATGAAGAACAGGTATACATCTCCTACCTGTGTATCAAAGACATTGCAGAACCACCCCATATTGGTGGGATGAGACATCCCCCAGCCAGCAACAGTCATGGACCACATTTAGAATGCTTTTGTCTTCAAGCACCATTTGTAGCCCATTTCTGAAAACTCCAGGCCCCAAGAGTAGGACATCAAAAAGATAAACGCATCTTTTCGTAGCCACCTGCAGCCAGCACAACTTTCCATGGTGACACAAGTTCAGTCCACTGCACCTAAGCTCAGGACTTTCTGGCTCTGTAGATGTCAAATTGCAGGACCAAGCATAGGCTGAAACTGGACTATCAAAACATAGTCTGCATCTTCATCCTCAACTGCCCATTTAATGGCCTAAAGTATACTGTCTTGCATCCCATGCAGTGCAGGTAGATCAGGCTCTCTCACTTTCCTGGCAGGTTTCCCAGCATCTTCAACGCTCTCTTTTGATAAGGTTTTATCTCTTTCATTAGCTGTATTTTCTGGCTCTTGACTTGAAGGACCAGACAATTCTTCTTGGTTCCACTTTCAGAATGGTATGCCCAAAGAGGATTTTTGTTCAAGGCGCTTCTTTCCCAGTTGCTAAATCCTTAACTTTTCTTAAAGTGATTGTACGGCTCGCATCAATACCCATTGGCAAGCCCTGAAAGCATCCATTGGTGGTTGTAAATTTTATATTCTTCCCAATGACATTCGTTAGGAAGCTGGTATCAGTTACTATGTCCATGCTAAACGTGTAATACGGGTACAGGACCGAGCACAACACACACTGCCAGCAGCAACTGCAAACAACCTCACCCTCCTAAAGACATTTTATCACAAATCCCCAAGGAGAGTCAAAGGGTGTCGGTGATTGCGATGCCGGACCTTCCCATCACTGTGGTGGAGGATTACTTTGGTGACAGCATCCAAGTAGACATGTCAGACAGCCCTTATTTGTACTGGCAGGACAAAAAAGGCAGTTTGGAAGCCCCTGTACAAAGTCAAACTGGCTCTATTTTACCTGAGTTGTCCCGCCTCCAGTGTGTACTCTGAAAGAGTTTTTAGTGCAGCGGGGAACCTGGTCAGTGAGCAATGTAGAAAGTTGCTTCCGCAAAATGTGGAGAAGAGGATGTTCATCAAAATGAATTAGATGAGGATGACATCTTGGGCGAAATGTAATAGGTTGCAATTTTTAGACTTTTGCGATTTTTGATCAAAATCGGCCAAAATCGCATTTTTTCTAAAAATCGCACATGTAATAGGGTGCGAGTCGCGGGAAAAATCGAATTTTTTCCCGCGAATGCGCACATTTTAAAGATGCGATTTTCAGTCACACTGAAAACCGCATCCAGATGTTTTCCCATTGTAAACTATAGAACTCGCATATGTAATAGGATGCGAGTTCTAAAGTCGCATATGGGACCTTACCAAAAACTGCAAAAAAAATAGACCAGCTTCTTGCTGGTTGATTTTTACAGAACCATGCACAAATCTTTGTGATCTGTGCATGGTTCTGTCCAAAAAAAGGCTAAAAGTTAAAAAAAAAAACGGCGTGGGGTCCCCCCTCCTCAGCATAACCAGCCCCGGGCTCAAAGAGCCGGTGCTGGTATCATAAAATCAAAGGAACAATCAAGTTGGGGTTCCCTGGATTTTATAAAACCAGCACCAGGCTCAAGGGCCGGTCCTGGTTCCCAAAATACGGGGGACAAAATGACTGGGGGTCCCCCGTATTTCAAGAACCAGCACCGGGCCCAACCAGCCAGCAGGGTAATGCCACAGCCGGGGGGAGACTTTTTATACAAGTCCCCCCGGCCAAAGCATTCAGCCCTCTGACCGGTCAGCATGGGCAGGGGACCTGGGGGAGTGGGGACCCCTCCAAAGAAGGGGTCCCCCCCTCCAGAACTTACCTGCCCATGCTGAAGCCTGGGGCTGTCCTCGATGCCCCTGGGCTGTGGTCATCGAGCTGATTAATGGTGTAAAAAAATAGATAAAATCCTATTGTGTATTGCTGTGGAACTATGAGTCCCAGCAAGCCTGCACCACATGCAGGGACTTGGAGAACCACAAGTCCCAGCATGTGGGGCAATAAAGGGCCCGCTGGGACTAGTAGTCCCACAGTACTACAAATAGTTAAATAAAAACACACACACAGACAGTACAACTTTAATACACACCAAGCCCATTCATCCAATACTCACCTATGTTGACACGAAGCTTCGGTCCCCTTGTCCAGTAGAATCCAGAGGGGAGGCTGTGGAGAGAAATCATACTCACCACAGACGTCTTCAGCGCTTCCCCGGGAGCCCTGCAGCATTTTTCTCACGATCACCATCCTCCGGTCTTCTGTTTACATCTGGGGCTCCGCCCCCGACCGGGACTTAGGCCCGCCCATCAGCCAATCGTGGTCCTTGAAAACCAGCATGCCGGGTCATGATTGGCTGATGGGCGGGCCTAAGTCCCGGTCGGGGGGCGGAGCCCCAAATGTAAACAGAAGACCGGAGGACGGTGATCGTGGGAAAAATGCTGCAGGGCATCCTGGGGAAGCGCTGAAGACGTCTGTGGTGAGTATGATTTCTCTCCACAGCCTCCCCTCTGGATTCTACTGGACAAGGGGACCGAAGCTTCGTGTCAACATAGGTGAGTATTGGATGAATGGGCCTGGTGTGTATTAAAGTTGTACTGTCTGTGTGTGTGTGTTTTTATTTAACTATTTGTAGTACTGTAGGACTACTAGTCCCAGCGGGCCCTTTATTGCCCCACATGCTGGGACTTGTGGTTCTCCAAGTCCCTGCATGTTGTGCAGGCTTGCTGGGACTCATAGTTCCACAGCAATACACAATAGGATTTTATCTATTTTTTTACACCATTAATCAGATCGATGCCCACAGCCCAGGGGCATCGAGGACAGCCCCGGGCTTCAGCATGGGCAGGTAAGTTCTGGAGGGGGGGGGGACCGATTCTTTGGGGGGTCCCCACTCCCCCAGGGCCCCTGCCCATGCTGACCGGTCAGGGGGTGAATGCTTGGCCGGGGGGACTTGTATAAAAAGTCTCCCCCCGGCTGTGGCATTACCCTGCTGGCTGGTTGGGCCCGGTGCTGGTTCTTGAAATACGGGGGACCCCCAGTCATTTTGTCCCCCGCATTTTGGGAACCAGGACCGGCCCTTGAGCCTGGTGCTGGTTTTATAAAATCCAGGGAACCCCAACTTGATTGTTCCTTTGATTTTATGATACCAGCACCGGCTCTTTGAGCCCGGGGCTGGTTATGCTCAGGAGGGGGGACCCCACGCCGTTTTTATTTATTTATTTTTTTTACCCAAAATCGCATATATGAAAATGCGCACATTTTCATGACTGAAAATCGCCCGAAATCGCGGCAAATCGCATTTTTTGCCGCTAATTCGCATTTCATTACATATGCGAATTCGCGGCAAAAAACTCGATTTTTAAAGGTGCGATTTCTGGCGAGTTTGGAACTCGTCCAAAAATCGCACCCTATTACATTTCGCCCCTTGCCTCTATAGAGCCAGTTTGTGCAGGGATAGGTGACTTGCTTCTTTTTTTGTTAGGCCCAAACAAACCAATCATTTCAGCCACAGTCGCGTGGCAGGCTCTGTCACTGAATGATTGGTTTGTTAATGTGTGCATGTCCTATTTACGCAACATAAGGGTGGGTGGGAGGGCCCAAGGACAATTCCATCTTGCACCTCTTTTTTTGCCATTATGTGCTTTTTGGGGCCTAGTTTTTCAAAAATCCATCCTGTTTGCTGCTGCATTGCCACTCCTAGATGAGCCACATGTTTGTGCCGCCCACTTGTGTGGCTTAGCATAGTTATCCAGCCACCTCGGTGAAACCTTTTGCGCTAAAAACAATATTGTGAGGTGTTCAGAATAGACTGGAAATGAGTGGAAATTAATGATATTGAGTTTAATAATAGCGTAGGAGCAAAAAACAACCCAAACTTCTGCAATTTTAGCAGTTTTTTTGCTTTAAAAAAAAAAAAACAGGACCCAGAACACGAAACACGAAAATGGTGGTGTTTTGGAACAGATCCAGATCCAAAATACTGCCCCAGATCCAGACCCAAAACGTATTTCACGGAACACGAAAAGTGCCCGTTGCACACCCCTACTATAGGGGCAGGTGTGTGGAACTTCACTTACTTTATTTGTGTGCTCTGGTGATAAAGACCAGGAGATCAAATGGGGTTTCCTTATGCAGTATACACCTCACTCTGGCTGCAAAATGTGGTCATAGTGCAATATCTGCGGCTGCAGAGTTCTGGTATTCAAGTAGGGACTGAAAATGTGATGCAGTGATTTCTATAGATATCACCACTTCTTTTTTCTTGCACTTCCAGAGCAATACTGATTCATTTTAAGAAAAGTCATTGGAACTTCCTCTGGCCCCAACCCTGGGGACTCATTAAACCAGTAGCTTAATTAGTCAGTAATTACTCATCTTCTGAAGTGGTATCTTCTCCTCCAACTTCAGAAGCCAGTCTTCTGGAATGGTGAGTATATGTGAGGTCTGTGAGTGTTTGCAAGTGTGTATCAGTATCTGTGAGTGTGTCTGTTTCTCCTGTGTGTTTGACACTCCCGGAGCCAGCCACTGGGAGAACTAGGACCAATATGCCTGTGAGTGATGCTGTTCACAGACATATCTCGCTGGCTGTGCAGCACAGATGATGGCCGATACAGTATGTCTAATGATATGTCTAATGAATGTATGAGCTGATGTCACAGTTAGGGGGGGGGGATTCAAATCCCAGGCCAGCTGAATGTCTTGACTGACACATCGAGCAGGTGATCAATAAGTCTATATGATGAAATGCGTTGGGTGTTGCCTGTGATCACCTTCTACCTCCAAGTTAAGCTACCTTTGACATTTTATGTACTCTAATATCTTCATTTTTTTTTTTAAATTGTACCCCCTAATTTTATGTTTTTTTTTAAGAATGTGGTGTGTATTAATAAACCCTATTGACATAACTGTCCTCTATTTTTAAGTATATAGCAATTGTAGTTGCTGAACCCTATTTATTTTTGTGCACATTTTTTTACCTAGCCTCTTACCAAGGCCTATACTTTAGGGGATAGTTGAAACCTTTATATATACAGACTTTTTTATTGATTTTTTATAAAGTGTTATTCACTTTTTATTTAACTATTGGCAATTTTATCTAAACATTGCACACAAGTGGCGCCCAGCACTCATGTTTTTCTAACTGTGTATACTTACCTGAATAAGCCTCTCTGTTGGTGTGCAAGCGGGTCGGCCAACATCTGTGTGGTGTTTACTCTGCTTTAAATCTCAGTAAAAAAATTAACAAAAATAATAAATATTTTTTATTTTAAATATACGGTACTTGTGTAGTTTCACGGTGCCACTTGTGTGCACGGTGCGTCTGAGTCCCCTGGCGGGGCTTGCTTCGCTCGCCCACGCTGCGGGCTCGGTGGCTCGCTACGCTCGCCACGCTATTTAAAATCAACTCCATGCCATCATGGATAGTGGAGGTATGAACTATCCATGTTGGCATGGAGTTAAGTTACTTTTTTGGACATATTTCGTGGCGAGCGTACACCCGGAAGTAGCACGGCGCCATGCTGGCGCCGCGAAGCTACACAAGTACCAAATATACTTTATAGTCCCCTGTTCACTGTTATAAAGAAGTTTGTCTCTTTACTTTAATGTTCCGTTTGTACAGTATGTTTGTGCTTTATTTTTTTTTATGTTTCCTTGATTATTTTTAAAGGTTATTTAATAAGATTCCCTTTAAAGGTTATTTGTTAAGACAGTCCATGTGCGGTATTTAAAAACACTTCTAGGATGAGCTATTATGCATGGGCCAATGCTGTGTACTTGCCTTCCAGGCTATAATTTGCCAGCCAGCTCCTGACAAGCTGTGTACTAATAGTCCCTATGGCTGAAGTTTATGGCAGACTTTGAAAAAAGTTAACTTCTTTGCATATGTTCCCAGCAGTCTTCTCTATACCACACCTTAATTACTGGGAATATATAAAGATTCTTTTACCTTGCTGGGGGCAAGTCACAGACTTTATGGAGTTTGGAAGTAAAAGATAAATTTGTAGAGTAAACAGCAAAATTCACACTGCGTGAATGTGACCATACTGGGCACAGAACATAAAGTTAATATGCTTTGTAAATTTGCTGCCGTTAGGAACTTCAGCTATTGAAATCCACAATGTACAAGAAATAGAGCATTCTCTAAGTGCATCATTTGCATTGTAAAAAAAATCCTACTCAATGCGGCTGTTTTGTACCTTTGCAAAATCACATACCTCCCAACAACCCCACTAATTGGACACTATCCCACAGTCCCACTGGCAGGTTGCAGTGTTCCATGTGTGTGTTTGTGGTGGTGGTGGTGGGGGGGGGGGGGACAGTTTGGAGAGCCAGAGATTACCTCTGCCCTGCAAAGCAGCTGAGGATCACTGAATAGATGTATCTATCCTTGCAGTTGGGGGCTGCCCAGCTGCATGGGAAGCACTTGGTATGCCCCCAAAATGACAAAAACAGGGGTCATGCCACTCACCCGCTTCCTCCAACCACTGTTGCCCCCACAACCCACAGTCCCAACTCCTTTTTTGGGGCAACCGTAATCTAGGTTCACCCAGCCTAGTATGCAATAGATACCTTCCGGGCCGTAACTAGGTCTGTTAGTTTGCCTGCCCACAGCACATCTGCACTGTAATGTGATTAATGGACACTACTGTGTGGTACAATTTGAATTGGTACTAAAATGTGGCCACACCCCTTCCCCATGAATCCACACCCCTAAATTTTAGTGTGCACTGTTCCTATTTTCAGTATGGGGGGGCCACCAATTCCCTCTCTGGCACAGGGCACCAAAATGGCACTAGATACCTTATCAGTCTTTAGGCTACGAACAGCTACTTAGGTATTGTAGGCAGTGAAATTAATAATTTGAACCTGCAAATATGTAGTAAGAAAGTAGGTGTATATGAAATTACAATGAATGTACTTTAATGGATTTAGTAGGTTATGTAGTATACCAATATGCACGTACAGGCTAATTACTAAAACATTGGATCTACCTTTAAAGTGTGTATGTATAAACAAAGTATCAAACTTTACTTCTTACACAGAGTACATAAACAAGTATTACAGTATTCCCATAAAACATGATAGATTAAAACAGTATATGCAGGACATTTTCTCAGATACAATCTCTTATATCTGATATTAGTAGGAGCATGAAATACTGTATGTCACTGTATTGGTGGATTTTTGATACTGGGGGTCTCGATGTGAGGTCAAAGGTCTTGATCAAATCTCCAAATGATGGTATGATATACATGCTTTGCCACAGGTGGTGATTCTCTGACATTTTTACTTTTTCTAAATTTTGCATTTTATTCCTATCATAGCCACATACAAAGTTGCATAGTCGGTTGGTCAACCTAAAGATGGTCGACAGTCATTAGGTCGACACCACTAGGTTGAGTTGACATACTGCAAGGTCGACAGGGGTCTAGGTTGACATGGGGCAAGGTTGACAGGTCCTTAGGTCGACATAAGCATTGTCCCATGTCGACCTAGACCCATGTTGACCTTGCAGTATGTCGACCTAGTGGTTTCGACCTAATGACTGTCGACCATCTTTAGGTCAACCATACAATCCATAACCCGTTGCATAAAGTGTACTAAGGCACTGGGATTAGTGTTCTTGTCATGAAGGAATTGGTACAGTGTCACAGACTAAGCACAACTACTGTATGCCTAACATAAAGCTTGTCGTGGTTTATAATGTCAGACCAATTTACACAGCTTAGCATCTGAGTTGCACACAATGCCAATGTCTATGGAAACTGTTGATTGTCATTTTGTTACATTAACAATATTATATCACTAAGACAGATATTTTGTGAAAAAGCCTCTGGCCACACGGATGAGGTGGCCTAGTTAAAAAAGAAGTGGATCAAATGAAGCTATATGGTGCGATTTGAGCATATGTGTACTGTATGTGGACATCTGTAGCTCAACACTAACTAAGCTGCTGTATTTTTGCCGCATTCAAAAAGAAAAATATATTTATAGCACTGACATCAAAACATTTTTGTTCAGGTTTTATTCTTCTTGTAACCTACTGAACAAAAAATATTTTTTTTTACTATATGTAATGAAGAAAAGTTAATTTGGAACTAAGGGGAACTAGATGAGGGAAAGGGCATTATTTGTATTTATTTATTAATTAACAGTTTCTTATATAGCGTAGCATATTCCGTTGCACTTTACAAAAGGAGACAGTGATACAACAAACACGGCATTAGGAAAATAATCCAAAATGAAGCCAGAAAGTATGCTTTAAAATGAATTAGAGATGTGCAGGTCCGGATTAACCTGGATCTCAAAACTGGATCCTATTGGCTATCCAGCTGTCACATGTTTTGGAGCAAAAACACGTGACAGCATATAGCCAATAAGATCCCATTTTGAGATCCGGGTAAATCCGGACCTGCACATCTCTAAAATGAATGCAAAAGCTGAGCCATAATATGCTAATGCTGCAGGAAGCATTTCATGTAAATGTAGATGCCTCCTGCTGCCTTCTCTGATCTTCTGCTGTGTTCAAAGATACAGCTATGGATTATGGGCTGATTCAGACATCATCATTAATCTGAGAAGTCACAATGGAATTCGAGGAGAAAGAGGCTGCCCAGACAGAAAGAGAAAATGCCCTTTGCTAAATTGTGAGAGAATTGGGAATGGATTGCTAATCGTTATCCACTTGCAAATCATTTTTGCAATTCCTGAATCATCAACGGTTTTGCCTTCTTTGTAATTGTAAGTAGGTTGGAGGCTTCCACTAGTCTGCGACTAAGACAGGCTGGAAGTGGTCATCGCTGACTTCATAGACTCTCCTTAAAAAACACCTGCGCACTGCTGCATTTTTTTCAAACACACCCAGAAAATGTCAGGTTTCCGCCCCAGAAGGCTGAATTCCTGTCAATAGAACTGACTACTGAGATCAAACTGTGACTACATAGCGGTCAGGAATTCTGTCGCTAATTGTGGCTGTGCATGTGCCATGCAGCTGACACACACGTGCAGTTGGTCCATAATTGGCCAAATTATGTAGTTGATGCTTAGCGATCAGGTCTGAATCAGACTCTATGGGTGACATTTAATAGGATGCACTAGTTGGTTTTTGGCAATGTTTAGGCAACAAAATGGAATTTTCGCACATTTTGTTGAAAACGCTTACTTAATAGGGTGCGCTAAGTCTCCAGGGTGGCAGCGATTCTTACTTGTGTGCCCACACTTACACGGACACTGTTGCCCTGTTGCCCACTTTTTTAAGTTGATGAACGATATTTCTAACATCCTTGCATGTTGCCCATTTCATGGCTTTGCATCCCCATAAACGTTATTTGTTTTTGCTTAAATTAATCTAATGAGTGTGCTAATTCATCTGCTGTAGATGATGTAGGGAGGGTGGATGTTGTTTGCTGGGGTGGCAGCACATTTGAGGGCCTTTGAGTGACAGTTGTCTGTTTTCCTCCTCAGGTGAGAATGCATTGACTGTTGAAGAATTATTTCTGTACCTTCTTCCATCATTTGTGGTGTGTCGGATGTGTGCACCACTAGTTGTGATGATCCTGTGGAAAATGAGAAATATGTAAGTATGCCACCATAAGTGTGTAGTATGTGTTATAGTGCATTTAAGGTGGGTTTTTTTTGTTATTGTACATAACAATGGGTACTGTACAGTAACAGATGTACCCCAGCATATTGTTTAATGCTGTGATGGTAGATTTGTCTGATGGCTTTTTAACATAAAAAATGCTTCCGTTGCTATGTAGTGGGTTTCAGTTACTCCATGCCATGGCCAGCATATCTGGCAACACTGTAATGTGCTATTTTGCCAACCATAGCCCTATATTACATTTGTTTAATTTGCATGTGTTCAGATTTAAACATGCTTCATCAAGTTATTGGAACACTGTAGGTGACATTTAATCTATATTTGGTTAACAGTAGGGGGTGGAGTACATTGTACTATAGGCTATTGTGCATGTTACATGTATGTGTGTACTGTATAAGTAATGTTTTTGCATATATTTTGCTTACCTGCAGCCTCTGAATCCGGACATATGCGCCTGCCTGTGTGGGGTGCGTGAGCACTTCGGGAATGTGGATCTGCAAACAAAATGGTGGGCACCCGTTACAAATATTAAATGGACTACATTTATTTCCTGCATGCATCATAGCATGTGGAACGTGTTTTTTTCCCCAGGGACACACATGCCTCATGATTACCAATTATGTGTGCCCATTATTGTGTAGTTATATTTTTTTTTAAAATTGTAAAAAATATTGATATAAAAATTCATGCCTGAAATAATGCACTATGGAGGCGTTCTTGCTATTACTGAATTTAAAATATGTTTGCGCCCTCACCAATTTGAACCTGTAACATAATTTGCTAGGCATTTGAACAATACCAGCAGGTGTGGAACTACATGACCCAGCATCACCAAAAATTGAGCTTTATGAACAGTACATTTACATACATTACAGTTAGAAAACATTGCAATGGTTGATGTACATGAAAATGTGTAAACACTTACCAGCTTGGGGCGGCGTTGGTGGCCTATAGGTGTCGGCAACATGGAGCCCAGGAAGGACCTCTGGTGGGATGAGCCTTTTCAGTTGCTTTTCATACGAAGTGTATGTAACCGGTTTGGTGGTACCTCCTCCAGTGCGCCTGGCCTCTTTTATTTCTGTCGCCATCTTGCCTTTCAGTAGTCTTTTGATGTCATTAAACCTTTTTTTCCCATTTCTAACACTTCTTTTGTGGCTCCTAAGGGCATTGCCCCCTTCTGCTGCGCAGTGGTCCTGTTATTGTGCTTCCCCAGCAGCCTGTCAAATACGGGCACTATGGCATGGATAAGGGCCGCATTTTCTTTGTATGAAAAGCGCACCTTGCGGCCACTTTGGGTGCGGGCACTTTCTGGCTCCTCCTCAACCTCCTCCTCCATGTCCCCCTCCTCCTCCAGGGCAGCATCACTCTCTTCCTCACCTCCATCTTCCTCCACCTCAGGCCAATCGACCTCAGAGATGTGTCCTTCCTGCAGCTCCTCCTTGGACTGTGTGGTGAACAGGTCCTCCTGTGTGAGGGGATAAGATGGACAGGCAAGACGGTCCTCCACCTCCTCCTGCTGTGCCTGCTCCTCTGGGGTCCTCCCTGGCCCAGGCCTTGTTGTGGCCATGCTGGCTGGCACAGTGCTGCCTCTCCCTATGACACTGCTGGCTCTTAGTGTGCCTCTGCTGCCTCTCCCCCTGGCTCCTCTGATGCTGCTGCTGGCTGGAGCTGGCCCACTGCTGCCTCTGCCACCTGCACTACCACACACTGCTCCTGTCCATTCTCCTCACCTTATTACCTTTCAAAGGTCAAAATGGCATCTGTGCCCCTTTATATAGGGGGTGTGATGCATATTGTCGGGGACCTAGGTGGGCCAGTAGGTTAGGGGGTTGTTTGGTAAGCGGAGGCAGTGTAGTAATTTGCATTCCGGTTGTTCAGAAAATTGCACATGATCTGCGCCGGATATCGCACATTCCTGTGTCATACATTCGCACCACATCACACCTCTTTGGGCACATTTTCGCATTCCATTAAATAATCGATTTTGGAGAAAAAAATGTGATTTCAAAAATTGTGAAACGGTGCGATAAGGTGCGAATTTGAGAAGTGACTAAAATTTACATCCTATTAAATGTCACCCTATATGTGTGAACATTAGTTATCTGAATAGCTCTCAAATTACTCTGGATGGATGGTAAATTAATGCTGCTTCAGCCATTGAAGCCGTATTCAATGATGCAGCTATGGGCTTCAGCATGACAAGACCCCGTTCTCTAATGACAGTCCATTTAGGGATTCCACTCCCTTTTTTTAATCCTAGGATTCAGGATTGAAAATCGCTTAATCCCGGTAATACCAGGATTAAAAAAAATGGTGCCAATGGCAGGCAGCAGCAGAACTGCATCCTAATCTCTCTCCTCCTCTTCCCTCAGTCCTTCTGTCTCACTCTCTCTCCCCCCTCCTTATTCTTCTCTCCCAGTCTATCTCTCTCCAACCTACAACCCAATGCCAGATTTTAGCTATCTCTCTCCCCCTACAGCCTAATTCTTCAGTGCCTGTCTAGCCTGGTTCCCTGAAAACTCGGGCAGGCAATCGCAGGCGGGCGGCTTCTAGGCTGTGCTGAAACCTGGGGACGGGTGTGGATTGGTGGTTGGGCTGCGCAGCATGAATTTAAAACCTCAACTGCGCATGTGCTTCCAATCTTGATTGGGATCGGCAGGATCCTGGGATTGTGGCCTAAAATCACCGAGCTATTAAACCCGGGATTGGTGCTTCCAATCCTGGGATTGAAATCCCGTTGATTTTAGGCCGAAAACCCGGGATCCCACTGATCCCGATCCTGGGATTTAAAAAAAAAGATTATTCTTAAAACAAATGATTCTTAAAGATGATTCATGAAAAAAGAAAATTATTAAAAATTATGCTCTCGAATCATACAACTTCAATTTTTGATGACTTTTCACATTCTGAGAAGTGGCAAGAGGAAGAAGACAGAGAGGACAAAACAAGCTGCCAATGATAAAAAGTGGCAAGGAAAAGCTAAGGCCTTGGCCTGTGTTTATGCCTTTAGCGTTGCTCCAAGAAAATGGACTACATCATCAGTTGCCTTCTGCCCTTATCCCACAATTGTCCGGATTGTACTCCAGTCTGTCTTCAACCACCCATCTTATTACACAGCACAGCAGACCCCCTGGACTGGTAGAGCATACAAAGAAAAGAGGTGCAATATGGAATTGTTCTTGTGCCCTCCTACCCACCCTTTTTTGTATAAACAGGACATGCACACTTTAACAAACCAATCATTTTAGTGACAGTGTCTGCCACACGAATGTGGCTGAAATGATTGGTTTGTTTGGGCCCTCACAAAAAAAGAAGCAATTAATCTCTCCTTGAACAAACTGGCTCTGCAGAGGCAAGATGTTGTCATCATCCTCTTCTTAACCCCTTTCAGTGTGTACATAGTCTTCCTCACAGAGTATTAATTTGTCCCAGCTGGAATCCACCATTATAGGTTCCTGTGTAGTATCTAGGGGCAATTGCTGGTAAAGGTCTTCCTGGAGGCATTTATAATTCATTTAGATGAACATCATATTCTCCACATTTTGTGGCAGTAACAAGATTACCGGCTGCGCTAAACACTCTTTTGGAGTGCACACTGGAAAGGGGCAACATAGGTAAAATAAAGCCAGTTTGTACAAGGGCCTTCAAATTGCCTCTTTTTCCTGACAATATGCATACGGACTATACGACATGGCTACTTGGATGCAGTCACCAATAAACTCCCCCACAATTTTTTTCAATAGTGACAGCATCATATACAGTGACAGTAGACATTTCAATAATTGTTGGCAGACTAGCTAAGCCTGCTTGAAGCAAACGTTTCGAAAGCTAGTCTGCTACCTTGTAATTGCCAATGTGTTTCTGTATGTGCAAAAGAGAAAAGGGTATTGTTTCACTTGCTGCCATCAAATGGCAGGTTTCGGTTACACACAGACACAAGATATGTGTATATATATATATATATATATATATATATATATATATCCATCCCCTGGTCCGGCACTCACTTAATATAATCAGCTGGCTCCGGGTGCCCTCCTATGTCAAGCACAGATATCCACAGGGTCGGGCGGCACTCACGGAAATAATGAGAAGGACACGCAAGGTGTGCTTAATGTTTCAATCTTTACAGATTTTCATCAGAAGCTTCTGATGAAAATCTGTAAAGATTGAACCGTTAAGCGCACCTTGCGTGTCCTTCAAATTATTTCCGTGAGTGCCGTCCGACCCTGTGGATATATATACATATATATATATATATATATATATATATATATATATATATATATATATGATCCCTCAGTTTGGACCAGATGTCAAAAGTTGCTCCTGACTCCCCTGCATCAACGCTAGCAGGTTTTCTAGGAAATTGACGTTTTTCCTTGCAACCCAGTTGCAGGAGAAAATGGAAAAGCTGTTGCTGTGTCACGTTCCACTTCAGCTGACAATTTTCTCACCAGCAGATAATTGCATCCTACTACATTTGGCACCAACTGTCAAATTGTATGTATCCCTGCTGGGAAGCTACTGGGAAATCGGTTCCAATTTGTCCATCAGAAAAGTCAGACCCATATCAGAAATACGGCGCGATTCTGGCTATTGATGTTCAGCCACATTCGATGCCAATTCGATGCCAACATTTAGTCAGTATCAAAAATAAATATAGACTGTGCAGGCAAGTCTATCTTGACTATCTCGCCTAGGGTCAAATTGCAAGATAATCTAAATCTAAAGTACATCTAATTGCAGTTAGCCAAAATCTGATAGTCAAAATAGAACTGAACCTGAATCACACCATGTGTCTACACTTCCACTTTGTAAGAAAAGCTTATCAAATTCTGGATCTACCCACATAACCTTTATAAGCTATCCTAATCAATCACACGCCTCTATATATTCCACCCATTAAATACTATATTAGGTCTTTATTCAATTCACATTTTCCTGACCCGTGACTAACATTCCTTTGTGTCTGGATCATATAGCCTGCAAAACCTTTGCATTCTGGCTGGACCATTTTGCAATAGATCTTTCTTTGTGTATCAGTGCATAATCTCCATACATATTTTGCTCCCCCCTGCCAAAAAGTTTGCGGAGGCGCCCCCCCCCCCCCCCCGGCTCATCTCCAGCGTGTTTCCCCAGCGTGATGACATCACACGCATAATGGAGAAGCTGAAGCAGGAGAGAGGAGGAGAGACCAGCAGACACTGCTGCTTCCCATGGCTCAGACACATCCCAGGCCGCCCTAGCACGCCCATCCACCTGCCCATCCTGTACACAGTAGCCAATAGCTGGCTCTATGTACAGTCAATTGAATCCGTGGGGGGATTTGTCATCTCTGCCATGGCTGCACCCGCACTGTGGCTGACTCGCCTCCAATGCTCAGTCAGTGAGCAGCGGCAGGCAGCAGCATGTCAGTGCATCGAGCTGGTGCCAGCACCCACACAGAAATATCGGAAATATCGGAAATATCGAAGGACCATCAGCCAGTGAGTACCATTGATATAGCTGTGAATGGAGTCATTCATAGATATATTGCATCAGCTGTGCAACACAGCCAGTGCCAAATATATCTAAAGATATATTGGACATCATTCTGTGTGTACTGGCGATCTGCCGATTGCCCGTATAGCTGCTGTAGGAGAGGCTGGTGATTGACAGCTCAATGCTGTGATTTCAGTCCAACTTTTGATGTCAGTCCCATTTTAGATGTCTCTCTAGATACTGTACTTTGATTTGACTCCCTGGAGTATAAACAAGTATTGTATTGAGGAGATCATTCATTGCTCCCCTAGTCTTACTAAACTTTAAGTACGGGCAGCTGATGAAAGTTTCTGGCACTTTATATTTTTGTACCACACTTCAAGACTTTGCTGTAGATTTCCACATTCAATGGTCTAATTGCCATAACAACATCTTAATAGTTGCTTGTAAACTGTGAAAATTTTGCCACCATTCATGCCATCTGAGATTTCAGCAGCAACAATGATTGAACACCGGACATCCTCTAGGGTAGCAAACGTTATATGCTTTTAGGCTGTAGTACTTTGTAGAACGGTGTCAGTCAGTATAATTGTTAGTTTTAATAACCTTTCAATATCTTTTAAACAATACAGTGCATAGTCCTTAAGGTGTAGAGATGTACAGCCTTAGGATACAGAAAGTTGTAATTAAGCTGACATTTCACTCATGGCCTGTCCTGTCCCTATTGTGAGCAGCTATCAACATACTGTATAGAAAAAAATATTTAAAAAACTAGTGGTAAAGTCAGGCCCAAAGCAGAATCTTACTGCGAAAATGTGTATACTGTATGTGAAGAACTTGTTATATGTTACAAATAATGATGTTTCAGGTTCAGAATGTGTTGTGTAGGGAATAAACACAGGTAGGATCGACCATACACCAATATATATATATATATTTTTTAAATTAAGTTCATGATTCAGGTTGGTTTGCAAACCAAACTCCTTCTTTAATGGACAAATCCATATGCACTGCAGGTGAAGAAAGTTATATTTGGGCGAGTTATTTTGTTTCTGTAAATACTGGCTGCTTTATTTTTACACTGCAATTTAGATTTCAGTTTCAACACACCCCACCCAAATGTAACTCCGCACATGTTACATCTGCCCCACCTGCAGTGCACATGGTTTTGTTTTGCCCATTAGAGAGAGATTTTGCTTTTGCAAGCCAACCTGAATTAGGCCCTAAATACAGATATTTACTATGCTCCTCACCTTGACTGGATCAAGTTTTCCAATACTGTATGTATCAGTATTTCTAAAGTGTATTTCAGTTGTGATTGAGCCTACACTCCTATAAATGGCTGGTTTTTTTTTGGCCAGTGTGTGTCTTACATTTGCGCCCACATTCTGGTCTGTCTTTGCAAAATACGAGAGTATAGGGAAGATGTTTCTGAACAGTTTTCATTGATGGAAGGTGTCAAATGCAGGAGCAGTGCCGGATTAAGGTTTGGGGGGGACCCACAGGAATTAATACAGTTGGGCCCGAGCCAGAGGTGTGTTTGTGTGTTTGACCCATTCCAGTAGGGACAAAATGCTCTCTATCAGGACTTTCTTCTTAATAAATGTTTGGCATCACCAGTGTTGAACTATTCAACACAGGCGATTGCAATCATGAAAGAAGAAGGAAGTCCAGGTAGATACTGTAACAGTTTGACCCTCCTGGAATGGGTCATGTTGGGATGTATGGATTGTGTTTATTAAATTTAAACAACTGCAAACCTCCCAACATGACGCTCTCCAGGAGGGACAAAATGCTCGTCTAGGATCATGAAGTTCGGGGGCTCAGACCTCGGAGATTGGAACCCACTCATACCTAACTTACAGTATATACTGTATGTACTCTATGATTCCCCCATGCACTCTTAATAAAATTATTATTATGATAAGTGATTGTAGAAATGTATGCAAGATGTAATTGTGAGCAAATACATACACACACATACTGTACATTGGCAATAACATTAAGGGTAAGGGGTCAGATTGAAGTCCCCATTGATAATAATGGTAACTGAAGTCTGCAGCAATATTTATCTTTCTGCAGAAGATTTCTGTGAGGCTATTCTTACAATGAAGTGACACATAACATTCTGCAGAAACTGTAGTTTATGCATAATGTCATGAAATATTATCTTTATAAATAAGCCCCAAAATACACTTTAAGCATATTACAAATAAATTAAAATGCTGAATTAATTCTCCACTTCTAGCTCTGCAATCTTTCCTGTACATTATCTTATTATGGGCTGGCTACAGTTGCTCTTCCTTTTCTAGGTGTGCGAAAGATGGAGCCAGGGACATATGAGGGGAAAGGTGGGAAGCCAGGGATAACACCCAGAGATTAGAAGTGGAGGAGAGCCATGGACAGGAGAAGGCTGAAGCTGGGGATAGGAGTGGTAGCCTGGGACAGGACAGAGAAGGATGTTGGGTGCTGGGTATAAAAGGAGAGTCAGGGACAGAAGGAGTATCCTGAGGCAGGAGGAGGGGTGCTGGTTTAAAAGTTGAAGGGAAGTACAGTAGTTGTACCCCATACACTTAATTTCCGTAGTAGTAGTAGTAGTAGTAGTAGTGCTGCTTATGCACAAAATACCAACAGTAGTAGTGCTGCTTACACAAAAAATACCCACCCTTAAACATAATGCCAACAGTAGTGGTGCCCTTTACAAACAAAATGCTTACAATCAAAGTACCCCTTAGACTTCATGCCTACAGTGGTACCAATTGCACACAAAATGCTGATAGGAGCAGTGCCACTTACACACAAAATTCATACACTATATTTGTGCCCCTTAAACTTAATGACCTCAGTAATAATTCCACTTACACACAAAATTCATACACCGTTAATGCCCACACTTAATGCTCACAGTAGTATTACAACTTCTACACAAAATAGCCACATTAGAAGTGCTACTTACACTTAACATCCCCAACATCTTGATGGCCTTCCCTACACACACTGTGGGAGCTTGAGCACACAGTTGTTGGGCTTTCCTTTCTGGGGTGAGAGCCAGGGACAGGAGGAGAATCCTGGGCCAGGAGGAATAGGAGGGTACTGAATATAAAGGTGAAGGGGAGCAGGGGACAGGCGATGTACTGTAGGATTGGCCAGGCCATACAAGGAGCTGGAGGCTGTGACAGGGCATAGAAGCTAGTGTCAGGATGAGTAGGCTGGTACAGGAGAAGAAGGCAGGATGTTAGAGCTAAGGACAGGAGAGTAAGACCGGATAATTGTACAGGCATAGAGCCAGGGATTGAAAGAGGTGAAGATTGGGATTATAGGCAGAGAGGGCCAAGTCTTCTCTTAAATAGCTAAACTAATTTTATTGAAAAGGAGATGCTGAAATTAAGATTGAGCGGTATACTCTCACAGGATAATGTTCTAATCAATTCTTATTCCTGGGAACCCATCCATGAACCACCCATATTAGTATGAAGTTCAAGAAATTCAACATAAATCTGCAACATTGTGTAAGCAAGCATTTCTCCTCCTACTGTCAAATTAAGTAATCTCTCTAGTTTGGGATCTTTACACCGGAAACATATTGAATACCTTGCAATTTATAAGGCCACACATGATGTTGTTCTTGGTCTACCATAGCCACAATTTAACAATCCACAAATTGATTGCCCCCCTCACAGATCAAGGCGTGGGCCCCCTGCTGCTTCCAGACAAAACTTGCACCATATCATTCCCGAGGGTGAGACTAAAACCAATAAGTCTGCTGCTCTACCAGATGTCTATAAAGTTGTTGTTGACATCTTACTGTAAGTGAGTAAGCTGCAGATGTGTTGCCATGGCATCATGAGTGGAATTGCCCAATCTATTTATTTCTAGGTAAATCTCCATCTATAATCCACTATATATCCAAGAGACTCTAGCCATGATGAAAATATTAAAGAAAACATACAGAAAGGAATTATTCATCCGTCTTTATATCCAGAGGGAGCAGAGTTCTTCTCTTTCCCTGTATTGACTAATGTGGGCTTAATGAAATAACAATCATAAAATCAAGAATGGATATCTACTACAACTCATCATGAAGGTTTTTGGCAGGGTGAGAAAATCAACTACAGTATCATCACCAAAGTTATCATTTTATCTGAATCAGGGAAGGAGATAAGTGGAAGATGGCTTTCAATACTAGAGATGGTCATTACAATTATGTTATAATGTGGTTTGGTTTGTGCAATGCTCTAGCTGCTTCAAAGCACTACTGTACATTATTTGGCTATGATGTATTAATTCAGAGTGGTCTACATTATTTAAATAACAGCTTCATCTTCTCCTGTACATAACCATTACTTTAAAAAGGTTATCCATTGACTTAGATCAAATTACCTGTATGGGAATCTATCCAAATATAACTTTGAGATACCACTATTCCATTCCGGAAATACGGTATATAATCTCTAACTTTCAAATGGATTAACGAAGTTTAACACAATCCCTACCAAACTCCCTGAAAGCAATACAAACATTTCTGTTTTTTGCAAACTACTAGAGAAAGTTTTATAAAGGATTTTCAGCCCTATTAGTTTTATTGACCACTCTAATCAAAAAAGGGTCTGACACCAATCAATGGTCTCCTGTAGCTTTATCTCCATTTCAAATTCTGAAACAAGCGTTAACTTCAGCACCAATACTTCACCAAGCTAACTTAGACAAACCAAGTTGGAAGTAGATGCATCTTCAGTTGGATTCGTTGTGATCGTGTCCCACTGTCTTAAAGGTTGAAAGTTACAGTACATCCCTGCGTATTATTCTCCCAAAAGATATGTATTTTCCCCATCAGATATAGATTATTTCTTTGGGAAACAAGAGCTACTCTCCACAAAATTTGAGTTAGAAGAATTAGGGGCAGATTTATTAAGCTTGGAGAAGAGATAAACTGGAGATAAAGCGGAGAAAAGGTAAAAGGAGATAAAGCACCAGCCAATCAACTCCCAACTGTCTTTTTCAAACACAGCTGATTGGCTGTGCTTTATCTCCTTTTACCTTTTCTCCGCTTTATCTCCAGTTTATCTCTTCTCCAAGCTTAATAAATCTGCCCCTTAAACTCCACTTCAGGTAATGATATTCACCGACCACATGAATTGCCTACTGTATATAGTCAGTCCAGTGTGTTAATCTTAGACAAGCCTGGTGGGCTCCATTGTTTTCAAGATTCAACTTCAAGATTTTCTTTTGTCCATGTTCCTAATCCTTCAGTTTTTGTAAAAATGTATTTTAACCACTACTCCTTTGTCTGTTACTTATCTCCTAATTGCTGTGAATCTCCTTACCAGAGATTTGATATTGGTTTGTGCGGCTACAGTAATCTCTACTACTTTCATACAGTTAGTGTCTTCCTCTGTCTATCAGCATTTGGATTCATACTCATCCTGTTTCTTTTGTAGATCAAGTATTAGACTGCGAGTGTGGGCCACAATATACAGTATAGGAAGAATGAGTAGACTGCTGAACATGTTCGTAAAATAAAAAGAGGCTTGGAATCACACAATGTGTCAGTATACTTCAAAAATAAACATGACTGTAGCATTTACAACCTCAGAAGTTTTCGTAGCATTACTGTTTGTAATTATAATTGGAGACTAATGATTGGCACAACAGGAGATACTTTCCTACTTAAACCTCTAGTCCCACTGGGCTGAATGTAGTCCTTTGAGTATAAGTGGTTCATCTAAACTTCTATATGGTCTCCATACTGTATGTGTTCTTTTTCTCTGCAATGAGCCACTTAACATGTGATTTTGATATTATCTGTGTACAGTATATTTCCATATAGTAATATGGAATACGACATATTCACAGGTGTTTTAAACCATACACTAAAAGCTTTTTGACTACAATAATAGTCTATTATCCTCTTTAGCTATGGTTACAACCCAATTTCATCTTGTGTGTTATGTGTTGTTATAAACATTTTTGGATGGTCTCTAGGGGCAGTGACCACCTGCATTAAACAAATGCAGGGTTGAACGTTGTCTATTTTTAGAATTGAATATAATCTTGGCACACCATGCCACATCTCAGTGCTTCTTGATGCTTGACTGTCTACTCTATAATCTTACTCTCCTGATCAATACACTGTGGGGGTAATTCTGATTCACTCAGAAAGGCACAATCACTCTCTAATGGACAAAACCATTTGCACTGTAGGTGGGGCTGATGTAACATGTGCAGAGAGAGTTAGATTTTGGTGTTTTATTGTTTCTGTGCAGGGTAAATACTGGCTGCTTTATTTTTACACTGAAATATAGATATCAGTTTGAAGTACACCCACACCCAAATCGAACTCTCTCTGCACATGTTACATCAGCCCCACCTGCAGTGCATATGGTTTTGTCTATTAGAGAGTGATTGTGCCTTTCCAAGTGAATCAGAATAACCCAGTTTGTCATAAAACTAGGCCTAGTAGCACAAATCAAGCACATGATTTTGCAGTACACGTTGACTGTTTTGCACTTCAAATATTAGGTACAGTCATATTCCAAGTAGCATAAATTTATCAGCTGATGTTTTCAATTTTTGTACTGTGCTGTGGTTTTAAGCACTTTAAATAACTGAGAATTATTATCTTACTCCACCAGTTCCAGTAAATGTATAATTTCACTATTTTTAATTAAGCATACAATACCGTTTAGTCCAGCTAAATATTTCATAATTATGTATAGAACAAAATAAATACTTATTTGCATTTTCTGGTTGTTACATTGCATACCATATTTATAGTATTAAATTATTCTAACAAGCAAGTAAGAATAATAGCCTTTCTGATTAAATAGTCACTAAATATTTTCTTTTCCTGTAAAATATTCTCACAGACTCAAATGTCTTTGTTAACCCTTCCCCCACATTTAAATGTATTGGTAAACATTATAAACATACTAGATATATTTACATAATTGTATCTCCTATATGAATGATTGTTTTATGCTTTGTTGTGCTGTGGTTTCCTCACAATCTAATCATTAGGGTTTTTTTTTTAAGCTTTTATTAAATAACATACAGACTTATTTCAGTTCAATATTTAATTACACAAAATAAATAGTTTATTATAAATAACAGAAGATGCTTTAAAATCAGTAAATACATTGAAAACAGTACATAATAAATGTATTCTACTTCTTATTATGATTATTATGATGATTATTATTATGATGATAATGATATTATGTTATAGCGGGAAAAGGGGAGGAGGTAAACCTGAGCACAAGTTGTACAGAAATCGTTAACAATATATACAAATTAATAATGGTTAGAAAATGATATAGCTTCCACAATGCATGGGGTAATTCCTTAGGTTCTGGATGATAACAGTGTGGAGGTGCACCCCTGAGAGTAAGATGGTTGTACACAGAAAAGGGAGAGAAAAAGTACTCTCCTTTGTTTGTGGGCACGCTTTAACAAAGAACTAAACAAATATGTTAGAGTTTTGTTATAGTTTAAGACATAACTTTTGATAAATTTACATAAAAACTAGTTGGACAAACTGACAAACCACATGAAACATGAATAGGTTATTTCTGAATTGAAAAAGCCGCCCTGAGTGTGGCGAATTGCGTTTTTGAGGAGATCCTGAGCACCACTGGCCGAGGACCTGAGGGACAATCATCCATTTGCATTTATCAGCCTGCAGATCCCTTCGAACTACGGTCCCGGCACGGCCGGTGCAGACGGCCCCATTGACAGAGTCCCACTGACCACCGCTAACACGGAGGAGTGTGCGCACAGCCCAGGATTCCGGGCATAGATATAGCAGAAGTGCAATGTCACTTTCCAACAGAATCACGCACCCGCTGAGAACAGGTAGTTTCTGCCTCCCACTTGGCCCGCTGGCCGGTCCATCAGCTTGGAGCTCGAGAGACGCCGCAAGGTGTGAGCATCGGCACCTGTATCCAGTGACTAACGAGTTGGCCACCTCTGCCAGCGGCAGCCCAGCACAAAAGGTCTGACAATCGGCCACGGCTGCTAGTATATCTACTGATATTTGTCAACTACTTGTGGATATCAGAACTGCAACTGTTGTTTACCTCAAACTGCCATTTTTGGAGACTTATGTGTGAGTATCCACCAACTTACCTACACACTACATTCATTGGGAGGATATAAAATCTAAAGTTGCAGAGATATATATCTTTCTTTTGGGGCTGACAGCAAAGCTGTCCAATCTGTGCAATTCAACCTGTACTAGTCAGGATTTATTAAATACCGGTATTTAATACGGATGTTTAATTGTATGTGCTTATCTTGTACATACACTAATTTTAAATGTGTTTTTTGCATGCATGCAACTAATTAATTGTATTGTTATCTATTGAATATTATAATTAAATAGATTTTTGTGTACACACGGTGCCCGATGGTTTTTTTCCTATGAATAGGTTAGTGCATTGGTTGCAATCATATGAATATCGTCATTGAGAACCCTAGTGGGTTTATGACGATTTTCCTTTTGCACCTACAAATTTTTGTATATAGAGAAATTAAGAATCTTTATAGCATAGGACCAACCCCGGCCTTGATATTCTGGCCTGAATATATTGCGATTCAGTGTGATTTCTCTAACTGGTGCTTGGACGCCGTTATTTTAGTGTAAGCTTGAAAAATATTGATTTCACTATGGTAGCTATATCTGTGTGACCAGGGAAGGATGGCCCTGTGTCCTGGTGTGACTTTTAATGTGTATACATGAGCATGAATTTTGTTCAACGACAATCCCATAGCAACCTTTCATCTGCACCGGTAACAGAAAGGAGGATATTTGACAATTTCAGTAAACTAAAAAACTCCTGCTGCTGCTGCTATCAGAATCATCCAGATTACCTGAAAGTCAGTGAGTGGGCTGTATATAATCTGTATGGAAGCAGTCTTGTTTAGAATAGATGGAACATCTGCTGTCTCCCTCAGAGGTACAGATGGAGCGTGGCCCATCTTTGCAGGGGATGGTGGAAGATTCAACAGCCGGCATCCCCCGCCAGCCGCCGTAAGGGGACGCGCATGCACGAGATGCATGCGCGTCCCCTTACAACGGGGCTCCCCCCGGGTCCCCGCTGCCTCGCCGACGGTCACCCCGGGTCCCCGCCGCCTTGCCGCACCCCCCTAACCCTGTCCATCTCCCTGAAGCGGAGACGGATAGGGTTCCCGTTCCCCCGCCGATGGGAAACTGGGACGCACGTGTGTGTGAGACGCATGCGCGTCCCAGTCTCTATCGCCGGTCTCGCCATTGCAAGGGATCTGGCAAGCGCCAGCCAAAGATGGGACACGCTCCATCTGTATTAGTTACCCTGATGGTGCAAGATCAGAGCAGGGTATCTCCAATTTTCTTAGTGGGAGATAGTGTCCCTGAGGGTGTGGGAGATAGGTAACAGAATCGACTTATGTCCTGCGGGTCAGTAAGCTGCTGCTTCCAATTTGTAGGGGCATTAGTGGGAACTGGGAAGTACAGGGTGTATATGCGTAACTTTAAGCATAAGCAGGCGGTGCTAGTGAGTATAGGAGAGCAGCCCATAGTATGGGCAGGTAGTGCTGTGCGCTGCCCTGAAAGGAGCAGTTAACGCTGCTAACCGGTTGTCCAGGGTCGGTTATTGCTGAGTATCTCAGGTGTGCCGGGATCAATTATGCTTAGGCTAAAACTTAAGTATTGGCATTTCACTGTCGACATTCACCTTGTTGACATTTTCAACATGTCATCATAATGAATGTCAACATAACATGCTGCATCTACTGTAGGTGAGAGGATCACAAATAAGGGCCTGGTTTGCTTGAGTTGTAGGGATTGGCTTCATGAGAAAAGCTGTCCATATGTCCTAGGGTACTATTTATTTCAGTCTGTTGTGTACCAAAATGACACCTATTTCCATAAATACAGTAGTTGACCAACATCAATAGACAGATTATGACTGTTGATGGTCACTGTTTTGTAAACTGTGGACCTCAGTTATACCAGAAGAGATCCAGCTGCTCAACTCAGTCATCACACCACCAGATCACAAACTTGCCAACTTAGAAACTTATGCTGAGTACACACTATGCAATGATAATGTCAATCAGGTGCTCAAACCAATAATCTTAAAGAATACTGTATATTCAACACCAGAAGACAATTATCATTGCAAAAGTCATCAGATGTTAGGAACAGGGAGATCTCGCCTACCCTAACTCCGTTGTCACCCCTTGGAGTTGGCGGATGCGTGCTAAGCTAACCTTCACCAATAATAGCCGCGTTCGTGGGAGCCCGTTAGTCAGGCTCCCACCCCGATGCCACCTGGTCTTACTAGTGACAACGCAGCCGCCAAGGCCAGAGGTAAACAAGGGGAAATCTACCTAACAACCAAGGAGGCGAGAACCACCCTGCCCCACGGAGGGGGTGCCAGTGGATAGCAGTCTAAGCTGGAGCCCGCTGTGCTAATGCTGTGGGCAACGGGCAAGACAATGTACCGTGGCCAAGCTGACCGGTATCACTATACACGAGGTGTACCCAGATGCTAAGCAGGAGTAACAATACACGGTATGCTGACACAATCAGAACTGCTGACGGGTGTAACAATACACAATATGCTGACACAAAAGAACTGCTGACGGGTGTAACAATACACAATATGAACTGCTGACGGGTGTAACAATACACAATATGTTGACACAATAAGAACTGCTGACGGGTGTAACAATACACAATATGCTGACACAATAAGAACTGCTGACGGGTGTAACAAAACACAATATGCTGACACAAAAGAACTGCTGACGGGTGTAACAATACACAGTATGATGATACAAATAGATAAATGACAAGTAGGGAGACAAGGAGTGGGAATCTCCCAACTTATCTGAAAACCAAGAGATCAGCAGGCAGACACAGGCAAGGATCCTGGAGGCAGCCAGGAACAGGTGCTGGAAACAGGAGCCAAGCGTGGACAGGAGCCTGGAACCGGAAACACTCAGGACGCCAAATCAAGAGCTATAGCCGGCGTCTGAGTGCCCCAGCAATCCAGTTTAAATAGCGCGCCAAGCACTACCCTGACGCTGCGTGCGGCGTCATGCACACCCCTCCCTCCCTGCGGCCGCCAGGCGTCCCCCGTCGCCTTGGCAACCACTGCGGCAGGGGAGGAAGGGGTTGTACGCCGGCAGCCTGATGCCCGTCATCGCCCGCCGGAAGCTCCCGGCTGATGACGCGACGGCATCGAGGTAACCCGGCAACCGCCGGAAGAACTTCAGAGGAGACTGCCGGGCGAGCGGAGGCGCTGCCCGTGCAGCTCCTAACAGTACCCCCCCTTGAGGAGGGGTCACCGAACCCTTAGACCCAGGTTTGAACGGGAAGGTCTTAAAGAACTCTGCTTTGAGCCTGGGCGCATGTAACAATCGCTCAGGCACCCAAGACCTCTCCTCTTCTCCGAACCCTTTCCAATGGACCAAAAATTTCAGTTGACCCCGAACGACCTTGGAATCCAATATCTGCTCTACTATGAATTCTTTGTGCCCTTGAACGAGGACTGGTTTGCGGTTCGGAGCAGGCCCTGATTGGGGAGCCATCGAGGCTGGTTTAAGAAGAGAACAATGAAAGACATTATTGATTCGCAGTGCTCTGGGGAGCTGCAACCTAAATGCCACCGGATTGACTTGAGCCGTGATCAAAAATGGACCGATGAACCTGGGTCCTAATTTTGGGCATCTCTGGCGAAGCTTGATGTGGCGAGTAGACAACCACACCTTTTGCCCCACTCGGAAAAAACATGGTCTCCTATGTTTGTCAAAAAAAATTTTCGAACGTGCCGAAGACTGCCTAAGAGCCAAATGAACCTTTTGCTATGACTTCCTAAGGAAGGACACTGTGGAGAAGGGCGACCGAGAGGAATCCCTTGGAACAAAGAAGGAGTTGCACTTGGGATGGAACCCGAAATTACACAAAAAAGGCGAGCTCTTGGAGGCCACATGATAAGAGTTATTATAAGCAAACTCGGCCAAAGGTACCAGCTCAGCCCAATTGCTCTGACATTTGGAGACGAAGCAGCGCAAATATTGCTCCAGGGCCTGATTGACATTTTCGGTCTGCCCGTTGGACTGTGGGTGATGCCCGGAAGAAAGACTGACCTGTATTCCTAAACCGGAACAAAAACTTCTCCAGAACCTGGCCACAAACTGAGACCCCCTGTCTGAAACTATATCCAAGGGAAGGCCATGGAGTCTGAAAATATGCGAGATAAAGAGCTGTGCCAACTCTTTAGCAGTGGGGAGTTTACGCAAGGGTATAAAATGTGCCATTTTGCTAAAGCGGTCGACCGTGACCCAAATGGTGGTAAAACGAGTAGAAGAAGGAAGGTCGACAATGAAGTCCATAGAAATATGGGTCCATGGCCTTTCTGGAATGGACAACGGCAGGAGTGTACCCACTGGTGATGATCTGGAAGACTTATGTCGAGCACAGACCGGACAGGAAGAGATAAACAGAGCAACATCCTGTTTTATGGTGGGCCACCAAACCGCTCTGGACAAGTGCTCAAGGGTCTTGGTAACGCCAGGGTGTCCAGTGACCCTACTGGAATGAAAGTCTTTGAGGACCAATTTTCTGAGGTGTTTTGGAATAAACAGTCTATTATGTGGAGTCCCCTGAGGAGCAGAAGGCTGGGAAGCCAGGACACGGGAGGCCAAGTCCTGAGTCAGACCCGCAAAAATGACAGAAGACGGGACAATGGGTGTATCTTTAAGTCCAGCACTCTGACAAGTCTGGAAACTACGAGATAACGCATCAGCTTTGACATTTTTGGGGCCGGGTCTGAATGTAATGATGAATTGAAACCTGGTAAAGAACAACGCCCACCGGGCTTGTCGTGGGTTTAATCGTTTAGCCGACTCGATGTAGGCTAAGTTTTTATGGTCAGTGATCACAGTGATGATGTGTTTGGCCCCTTCTAGCCAATGACGCCACTCCTCGAAAGCCCACTTAATGGCCAACAATTCACGATTCCCGACATCATAGTTCCTTTCGGCTGTGGAGAACTTGCGGGAGAAGAAGGCGCAAGGATGAATTTTCTGATCATGAATGTCCTTCTGAGAAAGAACAGCTCCAGCCCCTACATCCGAGGCGTCAACCTCCACAAGGAAAGGAATTCTGGGATCCGGGTGATGTAAGACAGGAGCTGAGCAGAAGGCCTTCTTTAACTTATGAAAGGATTCGATGGCCTGTGGGGACCAAACTTCTGGATTGGCTCCCTTGCGAGTCAGTTCCACAATGGGGGCAACAATGTCAGAAAAGGACCGGATGAATCTCCGGTAATAATTGGAGAATCCTAAGAATCTTTGGATGGCCTTAAGATTGTTTGGACAAACCCAAGACATGATGGCCTGAACCTTGCTGGGGTCCATGGAAAAACCCTTAGGAGAGATGACATAACCCAGAAATGAGACTTGAGCAATTTCGAATTCACACTTTTCGAGTTTGGCGTATAATTGATTCTCACGCAACTTCTGAAGGATCAGGCGGACGTGTTGCCGATGTTCAGGAAGTGACTTGGAAAAAATCAAAATGTCGTCTAAGTAAACCACAGCAAATACCCCCAGGTACGGCCGGAGTACTTCATTGATAAAATCCTGAAATACTGCAGGAGCGTTGGCCAAGCCGAACGGCATCACAAGATATTCGTAGTGACCTGAATGTGTGTTAAAGGCTGTCTTCCACTCATCTCCTTTTCTAATCCTGATGAGGTTATATGCTCCTCTAAGATCAATCTTGGAAAACACCATCGCCTCCCGGATTTGATCAAACAAAACAGAGATGAGTGGTAACGGATAGGAATTTTTTACAGTAATTTTGTTCAAGGCCCTATAGTCTATACAGGGACGTAAAGATCCATCTTTTTTTTTCAACAAAAAAAAAACCCTGCACCTACGGGAGATTTAGAAGGACGAATGAATCCTTTTTCAAGACTCTCACTTATGTATGAATCCATGGCCTGGGATTCAGGTGCTGAGAGGGCATATAGACGTCCCTTGGGCAATCTGGCATTGGGAACTAAGTCTATAGCACAATCAAAGGGACGGTGAGGGGGCAACGTATCTGCTTCCTTCTTGGAAAACACATCGGCAAAGTCTCTGTAGGGTACGGGTAAAGAAGAAAAAACGGGAAGGACAAGACGAAGAGGAAGAGAGAGACAATGATCAGAACAGGAAGAGCCCCAACGTGTGATTTCTCCTGTGGTCCAGTCGATACTGGGATTGTGCTTCCTAAGCCATGGTAACCCCAGGACGAGTGGCGTGAGCGGACAGTGAAACAACAGAAAAGAAATCTCTTCTGAATGAAGAGCCCCCACCGAAAGCTGAAGAGAAGGGGTGCACGCGGTAACACTGCCGTTGGAGAGTGGATGACCATCCAGACCACAAACCGACAAGGAATTGACCAGGGGAATGGGTTTGAGCCCCAACGAACAAACCAGACCCCTGTCAATAAAATTGCCGGCTGCACCGCAATCAACAAAGGCAGTGGTAGCGAAAGTGCAGTTATTACAGGTGACAGAAACCTGAATAATGATCGAGTCTAGGGGAGAAAAACAAGATAGGCCCAAGTGAGTTTCCCCAAACCCACTTAGGCCCTGTCTTTTCCCACCTTCAACGGACAGACCACTGCACGGTGACCCTGACCTCCACAATACAGACAGAGACCCTTCAGCCTCCTACGATTCTTTTCTGCGGCAGATAAACGTGTAGCCCCAATCTGCATGGGTTCGTCACAAGCAACCTCCGAGGTCTCCCCCAGTGATGATGAGGGATATATCCCGGAGACCCTTTCCCTCTGGCGTTCCCGGAACCTCCGATCTACCTTGATGGCTAACTCCATAATTTCATCAAGGGAGGTCGGGGTAGGGTAGTGAACCAATGCATCTTTTAACGTTTCAGATAAACCAATGCGAAACTGGCTACGGAGTGCTGGGTCATTCCAACCAGAGTCAATGGCCCACCTCCTGAATTGGGTACAATAAGCCTCTGCGTTACTCTGACCCTGCCGTAGAGCCCTCAGGTTGGCTTCGGCTGAGGCAGCACGGTCTGGGTCGTCGTAAAGCAACCCCATGGCAGAAAAAAAAGCATTCACAGAGGTAAGGGCCTCGGACCCTGCGGGAAGGCCGAACGCCCAGGTCTGTGGGTCCCCTTGTAACAGGGAGATAACCATTCCCACACGCTGGGATTCCAAGCCGGAGGAGGCCGGGCGGAGTAGGAAATAAAGTTTACACGACTCTCTAAAGTTAAAAAACTGGGAACGCTCCCCGGAAAACCGGTCCGGGAGACTAAACTTGGGTTCGGGGTTTCTGGATGAGGATAAGACCCCTTGTACCCGTTCCTCTTGTGAGTTTACCCGGAGGGTCAATTTCTGAAGCTCTTGAGTCAGGGTATGCATCTGCCCCGCCAAAGCGTGATTAGCAGCCTGCTGGGCCGGATCCATGATAGCTGACTAGAAGCTGGGTGAAGTATGTGGCCGGCTATAATGTTAGGAACAGGGAGATCTCGCCTACCCTAACTCCGTTGTCACCCCTTGGAGTTGGCGGATGCGTGCTAAGCTAACCTTCACCAATAATAGCCGCGTTCGTGGGAGCCCGTTAGTCAGGCTCCCACCCCGATGCCACCTGGTCTTACTAGTGACAACGCAGCCGCCAAGGCCAGAGGTAAACAAGGGGAAATCTACCTAACAACCAAGGAGGCGAGAACCACCCTGCCCCACGGAGGGGGTGCCAGTGGATAGCAGTCTAAGCTGGAGCCCGCTGTGCTAATGCTGTGGGCAACGGGCAAGACAATGTACCGTGGCCAAGCTGACCGGTATCACTATACACGAGGTGTACCCAGATGCTAAGCAGGAGTAACAATACACGGTATGCTGACACAATCAGAACTGCTGACGGGTGTAACAATACACAATATGCTGACACAAAAGAACTGCTGACGGGTGTAACAATACACAATATGCTGACACAATAAGAAATGCTGACGGGTGTAACAATACACAATATGTTGACACAATAAGAACTGCTGACGGGTGTAACAATACACAATATGCTGACACAATAAGAACTGCTGACGGGTGTAACAATACACAATATGCTGACACAAAAGAACTGCTGACGGGTGTAACAATACACAGTATGATGATACAAATAGATAAATGACAAGTAGGGAGACAAGGAGTGGGAATCTCCCAACTTATCTGAAAACCAAGAGATCAGCAGGCAGACACAGGCAAGGATCCTGGAGGCAGCCAGGAACAGGTGCTGGAAACAGGAGCCAAGCGTGGACAGGAGCCTGGAACCGGAAACACTCAGGACGCCAAATCAAGAGCTATAGCCGGCGTCTGAGTGCCCCAGCAATCCAGTTTAAATAGCGCGCCAAGCACTACCCTGACGCTGCGTGCGGCGTCATGCACACCCCTTCCTCCCTGCGGCCGCCAGGCGTCCCCCGTCGCCTTGGCAACCGCTGCGGCAGGGGAGGAAGGGGTTGTACGCCGGCAGCCTGATGCCCGTCATCGCCCGCCGGAAGCTCCCGGCTGATGACGCGACGGCATCGAGGTAACCCGGCAACCGCCGGAAGAACTTCAGAGGAGACTGCCGGGCGAGCAGAGGCGCTGCCCGTGCAGCTCCTAACATCAGATCAGAGAAAAATTAGTAATATCAATATTATTTTTTATATAGCTGTTTCTCCAATAATGATAAGGCAATGTGAATAGTGCACTATACAATATGGAATTTGTTTTATATATATGGTGCAGTTTTGGAAGAATGAAAAAAGAAGAAAAGAAGAGAAAGAGTCAATGCAATGATATTTATTAGACTTCAATAGTGTAATTGTCAATATCAGTCAGGATCCAGTAAACTTCAATGAATCTCTGTCTCAACAGGAGGGTCAGCGCAGTGTTACTCTGGGGGGACCTCAAGAGGTCTAAGGTGATCTTTTAGGGATCCTTTTTTCCAATAGGTCCCTCACCTGAAACCTATGGTCCCCTCCTGGTAATTGCAGCTGATCTTGCTGCAATAGGGGGAGGGTTTGTTTCTCCAATAAGACTGATGGCGCTAGAAATCAGATCAACATCCAAGACTGTTTCAGCACTCAGATCTTGCCAATTGATGATTAGTCCAAAAGGAATCATTATGTATCCAACTGTCCTAGAAAATGTGCATCACATGGTGTGGCCTGGTATAGCAAAAGATTGGACTTCCAACAAGCTGTTTCCTGTTTACCACCACAGCACTGCACTGGCTGGGCTGTTGTTATGTGCTGAGCATCAAACTAATTTCATGACATTCCTTATTGAGAGCTGGAAACACCTGTACATCCAGCCCATTATAGTAGCATCTATTCTATGGTTATAGAAAGCACAATAAAATGTAGTGGCTATGGACTGCAGTTCAATTACTGTAGTGAGAATGTCTAGTGCTCTCGAGGGAGGTGAGTGATTTCAGAGACCAGCCAGTACTGGGACTGTTTTAGCTGGCAGTATATTTGTGTCAATCAGTTGAAGTAGTGGAACATTTCCCTGACAAGTATCCTCAGGCCTGAGGTAAATTCTGTGAGCAGAAGGGTCTTGACAGTTTTATTGGGATAGCTCATCATATGTGTAAACAATACTGTTTATAGCAAAACAGGCAGATACTAATTTCATTTGTTTGTAGCTTTAAGGAAGAAAGAATTAGATAGATTTTTAACTATGACCAAGAAATTATAGTATAGCTAGCACGAAACATGATGCAAGTTAGAATTAGAAACAGAGTTTGGAGTGTGATGGATTAATGGTATTAGAAAATTGCTGCTGGTTTCCATGGGTATACTACAACATAAAAACAGGAAGGAGATAAGAGGACTCTTTTTGTGGGGCACTCGATATGCGGTAACTCAATAAGTAAAACTTAACTTTTATTCATTAATGTGATGTGAAAGTGGTAGGACAGTATCGCATATTTTATAAGAAAATGTATACAAGATGTGTTGTATACCCAGTTATACAGTGAGCTTTGTTTTATAAATATACTCAATTCTATGTGCTGAGATTTAATTAAGACATACAGTATAAAGATTATCAAAATGATCACATCTAAACCGGTCAATTCCCTAATTCCCCGGAGACTGATAAATCACAGAACAACAGCAGGACTCTAAGTTTTCTATTAATCTATTGTTTTTTTTCTGGTGGGTTTTTGTGGGAAATATCTGTTCCCCTGGGACACAGAACAATGGGGTTTATTCTAGTTCATTCTTTCTGACAAAATCCTTCTTAGATGGACAAAACCATGTGCACTGCAGGGGGGCAGATGTAACATGTGCAGATAGAATTAGATTTGGGTGAGTTATTTTGTTTCTGTGCAGGGAAAATACTGACTGCTTTATTTTACACTGCAATATAGATCTCACTTTGAAGAAAAACCCCACCCAAATCGAATTCTCTTTGCACAAGTTACATCTGCCCCACCTGCAGTGCACATGGTTTTGTCCATCTAAGAAGGATTTTGTCAGAAAGAATGAACTAGAATAACCCCCAATGTGTCAGAAGCACAAGCTTCCTGTTTTTCTGTTTATATAGGACTCAGCGGAGCACCACCAACTTTTAATACCTCTTTCATACTTTGGACAATATTTGTAATTAAGTTGGTATAAGGTTACTTAGGCCACAACCTACCACACTGTGGGTAAATCAAACTTTACTTAGTCCATACCTGGTGGGTCTACCTGGTGCGGAATCAAAATCTCCCTACATTTATACTACAATGTAACAGGATGCGGTCATTTGGTCTACAGCATGATGGTAGACAGTCATTAGGTCGACACCATTAGGTCGACATGGGTCTAGGTCAACATAGGAAAAGGTTGACATGGTTCTAGGTCGAAAAGGTCATTAGTTCGACAGGTCGTTAGTTCGACAGGTCATTAGTTCGACAGGTCATTAGTTCGACAGGTCATTAGTTCGACGTCAAAAGGTAGACATGGGGGTTTTCACAGTTTTTTTAGCTGACATGTGCCGACAGGTGGTATATCAAGCCCTACCATTGACTAGGGCGTGGTGGGAGAATAAAATAGTGTGCCGAGCGTAGCGAGGCTCCGTGCCCGACTCATTGAGAGCACAGCGAGCGATGCGAGGGGATGTGGTGCACTTTAAAATGTGTCCATGTCGGCTGTATTGACATTCAGGTAAATGAACAGTGAAAAACCCCATGTCGACCTTTTGACTGTTGACCTAGACATTGTCGAACTAATGACCTGTCAAACTAACGACCTGTCGAACTAATGACCTTTCGACCTAGAACCATGTCGACCTTTTCCCATGTTGACCTAGACCCGTGTCAACCTTTTCCAATGTCGACATAATGGTGTCGACCTAATGACTGTCGACCATCATGCTGTAGACCAAATTATCCCAACCCAATATACCTCTATGTGAATAATGGTAAAAACAAAGTGTGGGATTCCTTCGCAAAAGTTCACCATTCAATATTGGTTGGATGAATACATTGACAATATTTTTTTAATGTAATATAAAAAATTGTATTCAATTACAAACAATTATATTGATATAAATATAAAATAAATGAGGGGTGTGGCCTAATACCGGTATACTAAAACACACACACACACACATATTAAATAGAAGTTTTACTCAGGTGGAGAGGAATTCAACTCCACTGAATGATACAATGTAGTCACAGTCATGGTGTTAAGCAAGGTGAAGGATCTCTGTGCCAAAAAAAAACAGAAGAATGAAGAATCCAGACCTTATTAAAAGGAGAATATGGTACCATACTTAATGCTTGTGGTCTCCAGGAATTGTTCACTGTCTGCTGACAGACTTTTTCTCCCTGCGCTTCAGCTGTACAGTGCAGCGTGCAGGGAGATAGATTTCTCCATAATCAATGCTTTCGCCTGTGGTTCAGGCTCTTCTTCAGGATACACAGAGTAATCAAGGTGTTCCCTGGAGTCTCCTTATATTGGTATACGGTGCAACTTCCGCCTTACAGGTTCTATTGAGATCCAGGTTTACATGGTTCTGACAGTTCTGCCATTTTGGCTTCAGGTTGACTTCCTCCCTCATTCTCTTGGCCGTGATTTTAGAAATTTCCAAATAGTATTCGGACAGCTCATATATATCTTATAATGAATAAGAAGTATCCACTCAGTTTCTCATTTAAGAAACATACTGTACCACCATCTTGCTTCATACGATCCAATTGTTTAGTTCTCCCTTTGTTTCAGATTACTCTTTATTAGCGTGCTCTTTACTGTTGCTGCTCTCCTCTGTACTACTCGTGATCTGGTCGGTAAATTACATTTTAACTCTTTGTCCATCAGTAGTATGTGTCAGTTTCTCCGCAAGCTCTTCTCCAGAAGAAGGCTCTGGGTGGAGTAGTCCGTCAGAAATAGGACCTCATTCATGACTTTACCATCTTTAATTTTGTATAGTATGAGTTTCTATCTGTCCATCTCTCCAACTTTCCTTCTTTCTTTTCAAAGTGCAGATTGTTCATAGTACTTCTCTATAAAGTTGTTCATCATTCTCGTAAATTGTATTTCATTATCAGACAACATAGAACAGTTTTGCCGGATCCTCTTGAACTGCCCTCTGGGATGTTCTTAATCCACAGTTTATGATGGTTACTCCTGGCGTTTAAATAACTGTCACCTTTATGAACGTTGAACTCCAGATTAAAGTTGTTTTGATTAATCTGTCTGATGAACTAAATAAATTCTTCTTCTCCTCCCTTCCAGACAATGATCCCATTATCAATGTAGTGTGCCCACATCTTCAGGTTATCCATAGCAGTCACATAAATCCATAATGTCTCCTGCTCCCACTGTGCTAAAAAGAGATTTGCATATGCGGGCGCAAAATTGATCCCCATAGTTGTTCCCTGACGTTGCAGGTAAAACTGGTCCCCAAACCAGAAATAGCTATGGGTTAATATGAACATCATTGCTTCTACAAGAAAATTAATTTGTGTTGTTCCCAAGTTTAAATCTTTCAGTCGTTTTTTTACATTCTCACACCCTTGTTGATGGTTAATGCATGTGTACAAGGACTTTATGTCACATGTTTCCAGTATGTAGTCATCTTCCAAACCAATAAATTCAATAGTTTCAAAATATGGGTAGTGTCTTTAATATAACCTCTTTGCTTGGCTACCATTGGTTAGAGAAATTTGTCCACATATCGGGATACGTTGGAGGTCAGTGACTCTACACCCGCCACAATTGATCTAACAGGTGGTTTCCGTAGGTCTTTGTGCACCTTGGGTAGGTGATAAAACACTGATATAATCAGTTTATTCTGATGTAGATATCCATATTATTGTTTATTCAAAATTCCTTCCCTTAAGGGTCAGTTTCCGACTAAATCTATAAAAGTCTATAAAGGTTTTAAATTTGTCTAATTTATTTGTAGGGGCATATTTTAGCCCCTTTTGGCATATTCGTAGCACTGTCTCTGTAAGTTCATATTTGCTCAGGTTGAGTATGCCTTTTGGTGTTTCCTTTTTCCCTTCTTTCTTCTCTTTTTGTTTTTTGTTTTTATTTCCTCCATGGTTTCCTGGCTTGAAAATGAACTTCTTGTTATTTTTGTTTTCTTCTCTTTCTGTAAGTACACGTGTTGTGTATTTTTGGTTCAGGGCTGTAGACTAATTCAAAAAAATCGTCCATATTTTGTCCTGCTTCATCTCTCATCTCCTCTTCTTCTTCTGAAATGATTTCTACAGATGTATCGGGATTCATCTTTGCAGGTGATGGCGATGGAGTCGCCATTGCCATCACCTGCATCCCCGCCATCTGTATGCCGGAAGGGGACGCGCGCGCACGAGGTGCGCGCACGTCCCCTTCTGACGGTGCTGCCCTACCGCACCCCCCCCCCCCGCAGCCTCCTCGGGTCCCTTCCCCAGCACTATCGAGCGGGAGGCGGACAGTATTGCGTCCGCTTCGCCGCCCGGATACTGAGACGCGCGTGCGTGGGGGATGCATGCGTGTCTCAGTCAGATGGAGCGCCGTGATGCTGGCGGATCGCCAGCAAAGATAAAACCCGCCCCATCTGTACCAATCTCTCTTTCTCATTAATTATTTTCATTAGTGTTTTAACATATATATTATATTCCTCTTCTTGATCTTTCCTCCCTTAATTAAAACTCTTTATCAAAGTTTGATTATTTGGGTAATCTCTATTGCCTCTTTGTTGTTCCCTGTTATCACCAGGGTACCTGTATCGATTACCTTTCTCTTCTTTTTCTTGATCCATCTTAAACCCATTCATTTGAGGATCCCTTGTCCCTGTCGAGGACCACAAGCCCATTTAGTTTAAAGCAAAAATTATTTACAAGGCAAAATCAGGTTGGTTTTACTTTGAAAATGATTGCTGCTTTAAGAAAAAGGGCAGACTCACTCAAAAGGACTGTGTCATGTCCACTTTTCCAGACTTCTGTAGACATTGGGCCTGATTCAGGTCTAATTTTTGGAGCCCAGCCAAAGTAAAATCTCACCCCATGCAAGTCTGCAAATGAATTAGCATTACTTGTGAAAATATTGCAGACCAGCAAATAACTGTACATCCATTCATTAGACGCTCATCATTGAATGATTTTTCCAATCTGTGCAGTCTGTGTGTAGCTCAGGAATTACTCTGCGGCTGCAAGAGAAACAAGCTGTTCATGGCTGTAGATGATGTCCCTAAAAACCTCGGGCATGCCTGTATTTTCTCTGACAATCCCAGAAAATGGCCCCCAAATGCCAGATTCCTGTTAATCAACTTACGAATGGCCAATGATTAAAAAAGTTGCAGGCTTTTATCTCATCAAGGCCTTTTGCATGCGTACTATGTGCCGTAAGCATGGGCAGTCGATTGATAATCGTCCGGACTGCGTATTTGCAGACCAGGTGATCAGGTCCGAATTAGATGCATTATCCAATATTGTCACAGTTTAGTTCACAATAAGCTCCCATCATTTAACTCCTCCAGCTATAGAATTTACCTACAAAACACCATAGCAGCAACATTAAATACAATACAAATTACAAAGCCCATGCTGTTTTGTTTATATTTCTTTAATTTTGTAAATACAGATGTAGCTGGCCTCTTCTAGCCAGGTGCTGGTGGTCGTATCGCCAACTGCCAACCCCCTCCCCCCCCCCCAGCTTCAGGAGCCCCCGCCAGCACGTCCCCATCTGATGGAGCCCACCGCCACCTCCATGTCGCTCCCCCGTCAGTGCTGACAGCACCCCGCAACCCCCCCTAACCCTGACTGAGATGGGCAGAGATTCCGTCCTTCACCACCGAAAAACTGGGACATGTGTGTGTGTGAGACGCTCGTGCGTCCATCAGATGGAGCACGGTAGGGGTATTCTGGCAATCCCTGGCACTGAATGAGAGGCACTCCATCTGTAAGTGTAAAACTTTTCAATCGGAATTGCTTTAAATAGAAACTATGCTATTTGTTTCTATGGAGAATTTTTATTTCATTTTACAAAATTGGCTTTAGATTAAATGTATAAAGAGGACACAAGGTTAATGGAAATTGCTGTGTGAGGGGCCGATAACTTCAAGGCCCTGCATATAGAGTATTTCTTTTTTTAAAAAATGGTTTATGAGAATATATATGTTGGAAACCTTGAGTGGGTATGAGATCTACAACCATGAGTAGTGCCATTGTGTCACATACAACATTCTAGAAATAGAATTAACAGTGCATGAACAATACCATTGAAGATTGTGAGTCATAAAATGTGAATTTGTTTCAAAGATATTTATCAAAAAATATGTGCAGTGTGTTATTTATCTCATTTGGATCACTATTGCTTAGAACTGTTTAAGTTATTATTTAATTTTCTAATTTATTCAATGTCTCTGGAAATTAAATTGGAATACTAAAATAAAGTTTTTTATTAACTAAACTGATATTTCATCCAAAATTCAAACCACATACATTTCATTTATTATTGCTGGGAAGAAGTAATGCTGGCTGCGTTTTAGAACAATAATGGTTTATAAGCTATCCAGGGAATCAGGAGCGCTTTAGGCAACAAGCAACACAATATCTGTTGTCGACTTGCATAGCCTTTAATTTTAAGTATAGATTTACTATTTTCAAGATGCTGTTTTGGCTTTTCTGCTTGAAACATTATTACTTACACAAATGAAACATGACAACATAAATAAAATCATAATAATTTAAAGTTGGCTTGGTTACCAAATGCATTTTAATGAATTGCTATTGCTTAGAATCTTATTCTAGTCCTTAAAAATATATACTTTTTATTTTTATTTAGAGAAAAATCCATTTGTGTATTCAGCAATTTTCCAAGTTCTACCCAATAATTAATGTTAGCCACATATAGATATAGACACATATTATTATAATACTTCTTTTTAATAAAACTATTACTTGTTCAAGGTTAGCAACTGTTGGCATTCTAACTGTTTAACTATAGAACAAGGCCTTAGCCACAAGACTATCTCAAATGGAGCAATGAAAAAATTACCCAGCTGTTCATGTTTATTATTGTAGAACAGTGTTTTTTAAGAGTCTAGGCCCACAGGCAAAACAGCAGGTAGAATTTTTAAGAAAAGTCTCTTGTTGAATACACCTTGATTAATATTAGGAAATCAGAAATTGAAATGCTCAGTTTTGAATTCTTGTAATGTTGGTTGTGTTGGATAAGATTAGGATCTTAAAAATGTAATTATAAATATAACCATTGGCATTCTTTAAACATTCTTATTTCTATACATATACATGTTTAATTTCCAAATGTTTGCTCATGCTCCAGTATTTTCTGTTTTTGACCATGGTCACACACCTACTAAAATTTTGTGACCAATAACATCACAGCCATTTTTCGCAACTAGCCAGCCTAACTCCTAACTTCTGCATTGTGGAAGAAGGGGCAGATGTATTAAGCCTTAAAAAGAGATAAATGAAAGGGTGATAAAGAGTGATATACGTCCATCCAATCAGCTTCTAACTGCCATTTTCAAACACAGCCTATGCCATGACAGTTAGGAGCTTGCTATTTATAACTCTTTATCACCCTTGAGTTTATCTCTTTTTCAGGCTTAAATTAATACATATGTTCTCATCTCACATAAATATGTTAGCCATATAATCTCTGGGGAAAATAATGGGTTAAAAATTTGGCAATTGCTGTCTCTGCAAAGAAACTTCATATAAAAATAATAAAAAGAATGTATCACTTTCCAAATATTTCATGTATCCTGAAAAAGAAGGGAAAAAAAATGACAAATTTGAACTAAGGGCCTGATACACAGATGGTTGCGAGTAGTAGTTGGTGGCACATTATGCACCGGGGTTGTCTTTTAAATTTGGGCCGGGGGGGGGGGGGGGGGAGTGCAGGAGGGAAATGCAGGGGGGGGGATCGCAGGGGAAATCGCCCAGGGATCAACAATCAGCAAAATGCAGTTAAGGCTGTCCCCAGGTCAATAGGAGTCCGGGGGGCTGAATTAAGCACATAATGCACTATGCTGGTTTCCAGGTCCATGAAGTCAGAAGGTGGCATAGCCGGGTCAGCAGCATAGCCCGGAAAATTTCCAGGCGTGCCAATTAAGAGGTTAAGCCACTAACCAAGCTAATGTGAAGCTAGCCAATGGGTGGACTTATGCTGATGCCCAGGTTCATGGCCCAGGCATCAGATCCATATTCCCAGATGTATACAGTACTGTCAATCCCAGAGGGATCAATCATATACAGTATATTACTTACATGATAAATATGTACTTAGCGGTTTCCCCCGCACTATATAGTCGCACAGAAATATTTAGGTAAACATATTACTTCAGAAACAGCCCCAAACTGTATTTCTATGGACGTTACCCCACAAATCAAGCAAAAAAAATGCTGAAATAAACTCAATTGTAAGCAGTGCTGCTTTAGCAAAGTGCTACGACAGATGCCAAACTTTTTTTTACATGCTTCACCTATTTGCATGTTATGCATGATCCTAATACCTGCTCTCTTCTTTGTGCACTGTGCGTGCTTAATGACAGCATGACCATGGTCAGGAAGAGAACACATGCATACTGTGAACATGTCCTCAATGTTTCAGTCCCAAACATACAGTAATGAGCCATGAAGTGAAATGAGGCATACACATTCCTGCTTTTCTTGGTAAAAGCTATTAGTATGTCCTTTGCTTTTTCATGATGAAAATAAAGTAATTTCATTATTATATGCGCATGTTGGGGAATTGAATTATATCATACAGTAGAAAAATAATTAGAAACTGTAAATAAATTATCAGTACTATTAATCTAATTGTGCTTGATAAATTACACTTTTAAATTAGGTCATTGTGGGGTCGAATTGAGTGAATATAGGAAACTACATAGAATAAATGGATAATTGTGACACCTTTTTTTATTAGCCAGCGATTGCAGAGTGAAAATGTTACTGTAAAAAAAAAAAAAATATATATATATATATATATATATATATAGAGAGAGAGAGAGACAGATTCGGAAGGGCCGTCACTCTGGGCTCAAGTGAGCTGGGATGCGTAGCTTGCCCCGGTGCCAGCTTGCAGAGGGCAGCTGCAATGAACTGCCCACAGAGTATACTGAGGAAATGAATGGGCACTCGAGGACTCACAACTGCTGGTGAGAAAAAGACCTTGTTTATTCCATAAGAGGTCTTACAGGCGTCAAATATTTATATATATACATATATATATATATATATATATATATATATTATGCTAAGCAGCACTACCTCAGAAGGAGAGCCTTATTTCTGTACACTATGGGCAAGTCTTTTTCAGACCTACTGCAAGAATATATGTTATAATGCCATATGAAACATAGTAGGGGATACACCCAATATAGAACTCTTCAAATACTTGCCTACAATTTATGCTTCCTCTCCGGGGGGATGCCCAGAGAGCAGAATCCAGTGGGTGTTGGACCATTCTAATTGTGGCATTAGGCCCCGCCCCTAGCAGGGAACATGCCACGTTTGGACAAAATTTGTGTGTGGGTGGGACTACAATAACATGAGTAGCATATTCTTGTGTCATTAAGCTTCACCTCATATAGAGGTGTTGTAATTACCTCTTCCAAGGTACTGGGATGCAAAAAGCAAGTGACTCCTACAGAAACTGGGAGAGAGGGCAAGTACGGTTCTTCGGTTCTAAGTTTAGCAAGACATATGTACGGCATTGCAAACCACTTGTGACACCTTATAGAATTAAATGTAATAATAATAATGGCTAGAAAGCAATATACAACAACTAATGTTGTATTTCAGCTATCCAGTGCAAAGACTGCCCCATGTAATGAAGGGGTTAACCTTAATCAGTAAAGTTGGGTGGAGGCAGGACTCTGTGAGAGGGTGGGGCTTTGTGGGGAGCATTGGCGATAAACCTCAATGTTCCTGGTGTGAGGGGAGACTCTCTTCCCTCAATGCCAGAGAACCATCAGATCTTCACCATTGATGGTAAAACCATCAACCACCTAATTGAACGCCTGGTAATTGAATTGTGTTTGTTCGGAGATCAAGATAGGATCTATAACTGTGAACCTCTATGTTGTATGCTGTAATTGTGCTATGCTCTGATCCTACTATACCAATGCTACAACATTCTGATACTTCTATACTGCAATATTGCTGTTCTGTGATACTAGTATTAGTAGTGTGGCAATAGCCCCCCCCTCCCCCCCACACACACACACACACACAGACCCCTGTGGTGACTTGGAGGCACAGGGTGGTTTGTGGGTACTAGGAATCTGTGGGCTATTGATACCACTGCATGGTCACAGAGGAAAGTTGTCTGCAGTCCTATTGCGCCTATTCCCTTTGAAAATGTTCCTCTCAAAATGGTCACCCCCGCATACGGAACAGTTATTAGCAATGCCCTTTTACTCAATCTTCAACTTTCCATTTTAGTTTAAATGAATCCAATATGATCATGACAATGCATTTACATTTACAGTTATCAGATGCATACAAGAAAAAAAAATACACCTACCGCATGTTCCTTAGGAGCCTATTCAATAAGCATCCAGCTCCCCATGAGTTGCTGCAACAGATACAAATGTAATAGAACAATTCAGTATTTTTACAGTTCTGGTACAGCTTTTCCAAATAGTAGCTGTAGCATGATCACAAACAATGCTACTTTGGCCTATAGAGAGTGCACATGACTGTACATACTCTGGCCCTCATTCTGGTCTATTAGGTCCCTGGAGAATTTGCAACGGGCACCGATGTTAACTCACATGTGCAGGTCTGCTATCAGATTCAGAATCTGCTTTATTGGAAAAGTATACTAGTGTATACTAACAGCCAGTTAGGTACAGTTAAACAGTGACAGTACAGATATACATAACACATACAGGTATAGGCTAGATGTACCCTAGGGGTTATAGGGGCAGGGAACATATATTCGCTGAGTTGCACAGTGCTTAGGCAGCCGCCAGTGGCACCCCTGGTTGTTGCAGCAGCCAGGTGGGTAACAGTATAGGCAGAGACACTAAAGTTATCACACAGGGGATACATAACTGCTGAGCAGCACAGCGCCTAGGCAGCCATTAGCGGCACCACTAGTTACCACAACAGCCAAGCAGGCAACAATACAGCATTTTTCACTGCTTAGCGAGTCAATAAGAATCACCCCCTCTGTGCATAGAAAGGTCCAAATGAAATCCTCTATGCACTTCACAATGACTTTCAATTCTGTGTTCATTGCTACATCCAGTCCAATGACTGAGCTGACCTGACATATCTGTATCCATTGAGTCCATCCTCTCCACCTTATTGTTAATATAGAGCATGCTAGATTACATTACAGGCAGTTAGTATGTCATTATTTATTTTTATAGTGCAGGAAATTAGTTACAACTATTGACTAAGTGTGTCATACTGGTGGTGCACTGTGACTCCGCAGATCCCACCTCTCTGAGCTCTCATAAATATAAGTGATGTGATTCCCCGCTTTGATTGTTCTTTTGTACAACCTGCGTGCACTTTACCCCATTGTGAGTATGGTCCCATTAATATAAATGGTGTAAGTCCCCGCTTCAAGTTGCAATTGCAAAAAGTAACAAATAATATATATATTTTAAATATGACTTGTGTGTGTGTGTGAGCATCGTGAAGTCCTGTAGTGTGAGTTGCCATTTGAAATTAAAGTAAAAAAAAACTTGCTCTTTTTGTACAACCTGTGCGCGCTAAACCCCCACTGTGAATTTGCTTGCATAAATATAAGCAATGTGACTCCACACAGTGTAAGTTGTCATTTGTGAAAAAGTTCAAAAAATTAAAAAAAAGTTTAATAAAATTGTTCTTTTGTTTGTACAACCTATAGGCACTGTACACCCATGGTGAATTTGTTCATAGAAATTAGAATGGTGTGACTCCCCGCTAAGTTGTCATTTTGGAAAAAAAGTAAAACATGAAAAGAAAAATACCTGTTCTATTATTTTTTTGTACAACTGATGTGTGTTCATCTATATATATCAATGGTCGCTAACCTTAATTGGGGTGTGAGCTACTCAAGAGAAATTAAACTCCTGAAGAGCACCTAAAATAAAAAATCTGGTAGTTTCTCAAGTGGTCTGCGCAGGGCCGCCAAGAGAAATCCTGGGCCCCGGTTCAACAACTTCCTGGGGCCCCCACGGACGGAGCTCCCCACACACTCCGGACCCGTTGTTACGCCACTGCTTCCAAGGTGGATACACGTACAAAAATGTACACCTATTACACATGTCACACACCCATTACATATGATACCACATGCCATAATGCTCATTACACGTTATGCCACACACCGTAATGCTCATTGCATATTAAGGGGTTAACATGTTCTGCCAGGGTTTAACATTCTCTGCCAGGATTTATCCTGTCTGCCCTGATTTACATGCTCTGCCAGGGGTTAACATGCTCTGCCAGGGGTTACATGCTCTTGCAAAGAATTTACACATACCCTCCAACATGGCCCATTCCATTAGTTACAAAATGCTCTGTTCCTGGACTTCCCTGCCAGTGGCAGTTACAGATGTGAGCCTGCAGCACAATCCAATATTCAAAAAGGGGGGTCACATATACTGCCACCCCAAGCATCACTGTCCTGGACTCACTGGTAGTTGATGTGACTGCCCCTCTTTGAATTTTGGACTGTGCTGGAGTCCAACCTCTGTAACTACCACTGGCAGGGAAGTCCAGGAACAGAGCATTTTGGGGAAGATGTATTAAGCTTGGAGAAGAGATAAACTGGAGATAAAGTTTAAGGAGATAACGCACTCCCAACTGTCATATTTCGAACACAGCTTATTGGCAGGTGCGTTATCTCCTTACACTTTATCTCCCCTTTATCTCCAGTTTATCTCTTCTCCAAGCTTAATACATCTGCCCCATTGTACCTAATGGAATGGGTCATGTTGGGGGACTTACCACCAAATAAAAAAAGACTTGTGTGTCCAAACCAGGGCCCCCCTGACAGGCCCGGGTAAATTGTACCTGCTCCCCCCCTCTCTCGGCACCCCTGGGTCTGCGTAGCTATCTCAGCAACTTCCAGCCCTTGTCCCACCATGTTGATTTGACCACCACCTGCAGCGTGAAGGCTCTTCTGTGGATCCCCTCTCCATCCCGCAGTAATTTCCACTTACCTTCCTGCTTACCTCCACTGTGAAGTGTCAGCTGTGGTGTTAATATTTGTGGGCCTGCTAAGCAGCCACCAGTCTGTTCTATGACACTGACACTGGATCACTTCCTCCTAGCGGTCTCAGCAGTACTGAAGGTAGGTGAGCTACCCAAATTATGTCCGTGAGCTACCGGTAGCTCGCGAGCTACAGATTGGAGACCACTGATATAGATAATTATCACTCAAGAGAAGAGCAGAAGCAGCAAACAAATGCTATAGCTGCTACTGCTGCCAGTCATGATACTACAACATCTACTAAAGGTGGTCTAGGGGTCAGAAATTTTAGCAAAAGGCATGTGAAATCACAATATTAAAAAACTAATAGAGGTTTCACCATACAAAGGGACAAACCTGTGCCCCCAAAAAGTTACACTAAGGCTCAAACTGTATCTACACAAACCCCTGAGAAGAGTCTAAGGGTGTCCACATTAACTTCATGTGACTCTGACTTTTATCACACTGTACTCATTGGGAAGCCTCTTTCACCTCCTTCCACAATTTCTGCACCATCTGCACAAGTGGGGAGCCATACAAGTAAAGATGGAGACGAGGACATAATAGAAATTGAGGATGCTAGTTTGGAAGAGGATGGGTGACATCTGTGTTCTATTACTGACACTAATTAAGGGGGATGTTGTTAGTGTATGTCAGCCACCAGTGGCAAGTCTTGCCTGTGATAAAAAGAAAGCTATTGTGGTGCCTCTTGGGGGTTACGGTATAGGAGGTCAACAATGTCTTGGTCGACCACTAATGGATGACAGTGACTAGTTTGACACCTGATAATGGTCACATACCCTAGGTTGACATTGCCAGAAAGTTGACACAAGCTTAAGGTCGAAATGGGCATGGTTGACAATAGTTTTCGTGTTTTTGGTGTCTATGTTGACATGGACACCGTATAAATGTACTGTGTAATCTCTTATGGCTCGCTGTGCTCAACATGCTTTGGGCACAGTGCCTTGCTGTGCTTGCCACACTATTATAGTCTCACTCTATGCCCATTTGGATAGTATGAACCAAGTCAGTCTACACCAAAACTCAAGTCGACCTTGTTGACCATGCTGACCTTACGTGTGTGTCGACCTTCTGTCAATGCTGACCTATGGTATGTCTACCATTTCCAGGGATTTTTTTTACCCAAATCATGCCAATGACTATAAATGCATTTGCTCCATTTATGAGGCCAAAGTTACTGTAGTATAGGTAGAGTCTTTAAACATCTAGGCACATCCTCCATGTTACATTACTTGGAGTAAGTTTATAACATTTATTTTTAAAATTATAATGTAATGAACACCCTCATTCTCAATCTTTTCAATAGTGATCAGAGGTAGTCCTTCCAAAAAATTGGTTTGTCGGGGTTTAAACAAACCAAGCACTTTAGCCACAAAAAGGCCAGTCCCTTTCGCTGAAGAGCTAGATTTGTTAAAATGTTCATCATAAAAGTGCGTGGGAGTGCAAAAGGACAATTCCATCTTGCACCACTTTTGTTTTCATAACGGACTGTGTTTTGGGGGCTGGGCATTGAGAATTTTTTTTTTTGCATAGACATTTTTATTGGTTCCATCCATAATTTTTTTTATGGTATTTGTCTCCTCCTGTGAATTGTACCATTATGGTCTGTTTTGCACGGACAAGCATTTTTATTGGTTATTTCTCCAGTACGTGTTCATTTTTTAAACTATTTTTCAATGTTTTCCAGTAAAACATAGCGGCGAAAATTTACTAAGATGTGTATTCTACTTCACATGAGATGTTGCTATAGGCAACAAATCAGTTCATGTCTACTATCTTCTAAAGGGTGCTAAATAAACAAGAAGTAGATTCTGATTGGTTGCCCACAGCAACATCACATGTGAAGTAGAATACACATCTTAGTAAATTTCCCCCAGCATGTTGTATGCAAATACACCTGCAGTCACACATTGAATACAGCTATGCCACATACAATCTAAATCAGCAGAAGCTGCTTGTGTGTCAAATTCACTAAGTTTTGCCAATAAGACTCATTGTAATTGAAAACGTTGCATGCAAAGATATGTGGCACTATCGAGTCACATGGAGTTCATGCATTATGTGTAACGTGACCTGTAGCAAAAGGAGGATAGATGTACAGTATGCTTACACATCTATAGGTAGAGCCAACTTAATCAAAATGATCACTTTATCAATATTACTATGTATATTTACTACAAACTTTACCACTTTTGCTTGCAAAAAAACCAAAAGAACTCAAGTATTAAAACGCAGTGGAACCTACTGAGCTGTATAAGAAACTGTTACTAAATAAATACAGATGGAGCACCTGTCATTCATGAAGGGGCTGGCGGTCGGATCGCCAACTGCCAGCCCCCCATCAGCCGCTGGAAGGGGAAGCGCGCATGTCCACTTACAATGGAGCTCCCCGTGCATCTTTTTAGTATCATTAATGCAAAAACAAGCATGCAATACATGGTACTCTGGATACTGGTTCTGACATTTCATACATTTGCTGAGTAAGAAGGCAAAGTTACCCCCACCATTCATTGTCGCACTTAATCTGTGACTTTACAACAATTTACATCGAAAATCTGAATCCTAAATCCCTAAAACACTATGGACCTTATTCAAGTCGAATGCAGCCAATGTTTCATGTTTGCGCATGTGCATTTCTTCACATGTACATGCGCTGGGTGTGTGCACCCATGGCAAACAAAACTGTTCATTGGGTGCACATACCCATCTTTGTTGCCGGAGGGCAGGGGGACCTGGGTCGCCGGGCTTGGTCCATTAGCATATGGGAACACCCAGCGCTCCCATGGTAATGGGCAGATGTCACGGGTGCGGGGGACAGGCAGCTGACATCACCGGATGTCAGCTGCCCACCCACTTCCATCTGAACATGAACGCATCATTCGATGGTCACCGACCATCGAATGATGAGGGTGTTACCCCGCAGGCTGCGAATGGATGTTTATAAAAAACATCCATTTGATGCAAATAAGATGTTTAATTTAGGAAAAATTATGAATGTTTAGGAATCACTACCAGCACTAGAGGGTCTAATTCAAACCTGCCTGTTGTGGGATCAGGACTGAATAACCCCCTAAGACGCACTGTGCTTCATGCACCATATCCCGCAAAAATGATAGTTGTATATTTTAACTTAATTTTAAACAACATTATCAGTAAATGTCAAAAAAATCCTTCTGTCTGGTCCACAAAATAAATACTGTATGGCACAATTATTGAAAATATGTAAAAAGGTCTAAATGCTCATATATCAAATTACCCTTTCTGCAAAATGTGGACTTTCAAAATGGCATGACTTACTATCCCTTTAATATTTGGATGGAAACTGGATGTTTATACAATGCATAATCTTATCACTAAAGATGCATAAAATACTTTTTAACATTTCTTGAAGCAAGTGTAAAATATGAATCTTGAAAAGATGTTGCATTAACATTTTTACAAGCCAAACATTATATTTCAATTGTGATAAGAACATTCTTTGATGGTGATTGAGAAAACTCCTTTTACAGTTAGTTCTGCAAAACTATTTTTAAAAATCTAGATCCTATTATTATTTATATTTTAAAGAAGTTATTAACTTTGAAAACATTAATACATGATTAAAACAATGTATCATATATTTTCCCTCTTTTTTACATAAAATATTACTTTATTTAACTTTACAGTATGTAATCTAGTATATATCAAAAACTTAAAAAAAAATCTAATACATAGCAGTTAAGGTGCATAAACCCTAGACAATATATCGTTAATATGTATGTACGATAATGATATTGTTAACAATATATCTTACATATAGGACCATATTGTAGTTTATGCGCATCGTTGAGCGATGTTTCCAAACTGTGCATGCGCATTTTTGCACATGTGCATGCACCTGGTGTGAGCGGCCACGGCAAACAGTGCGGGCAGGGGGCGTGGGGCAGCGGCTGGTAGTCACGCCCATGGGAACACCCAACATTTCATGTGTATTCCCATGAAAACACTGGGAGCTCCCATGGTAATGACCCATTGACGCAGTTGCCAGGGGGGGGGGGGGGGGGGGCGGGCAGCTGACATCACCGGATGTCAGCTACTCACCATGTTCTCCTCCAGAACACACGCAAAGCTAAGACACCTGAGATGGTCTTATTTTTGCGATTACCTTCCACATTGAATGATGTGGGTTTGGCCTTGTAGGCTGCAAATGGATGTTTATGCAATACATCCATTCGCAGCCCTGTGGGCAAATTTGCCCTGTGAAGGGGGGCGTAGGCCTGTGTTAGCGATGGGCGGGCTTAAAAGACAGGCATCGCTGCGAACTTCACAGCGCTGTGTGTCAAGTAGAATAACCTCCATAGTCTAGTGTGTACGCACTACATCATTACTGATGTGCGCTTTCCACCTCATCCCCCTCATCTGTACATGCAGCTAAATGTTGACTACTGTATATCGTCAACCACTGCACGTTCAGCAAGGGGGTGTTAACAATATCGTTCAATGTGTATGCACTAGATCATTCGACCAGGAAATGACGATATCATTCGTATCTATATCATATAGCATCCGTCAATGAATGAAAAAACAATATTATAATATAAATAATTCATAAAATGATTAAAATGTTCATAAGAAAAATTTATTTCAAAATGATATGCAGCAAAATTATTTCCATCCTAAAGAATATTTGAAATCAAATGAAAAGTATATTGTATCTAATTGCAAAAACTCTTTTTATTGCTCCTAGTCTCTCTCCATTGTTGCCTACAGTACGTCCATTTCCTGTTTCGTTTAGATTTATATATGGGGTTATACTGTATACTGTATACATGCCAAATTCCTTTGTCATCCATCAGCATAGCTAAAACCAAAGAGCTGGCAATCCAAATGGGATACAATGTTGTAGAAATGTACATATTAGGAAAGGGTCATGAAAAAAATTCTACAGTCTGCTTAAATTATCTTTAAGAACAATCAGGGCAATCATTTAAAAAAGCAAGAAAAATATAGACAAGTTGAAAATGGGCCTACTGCATCCATGCATCCTTATCCTGGATATTTGAGGACACAAACAGTAACCAAAATACCATAGTTTCAGAACTGCACAGTTTTTGTTCATCTTGGGGTCTCAACAGAATTCACTGTCATGTGCCAACTCCATGACAGATACTTTTTAGATGAGTTCTATGAAAGAAAATGTAATTGGAACAAAAATGGAATTATATGAGGTGATTGTATTTTGGCCAAAAAATATGAATTTAAGAACTTCAGTTGTACTCCATGTTAAATTTCAGATTATTATAATTGTTCTTATTATCAATATTCTTAGGGCCTGATTCAGACTTGTTCACTCTTCTGCGAATTTACAGCATGACAGTCCATGTCCATACCATGACAGTCAACGAATGCTAGCCTTCGCTGGCTGCTCAAAGGGTGATTGGCACCCTGTGGCCACTTGGGTGCAGTACCGCAATGTGTTCTGGGAGTGCCCCAGAAAATGCAGTCGTTCCCTGGCCGGTGGGAGGGAGAGCTACTGACATCATCAGCACCCTCTTTTCCCTGGGGCCTTTGCTGTGCTGAGTAAGTCTAGACTTACTCAGCCCTGCAAACAGAGGGGAAAATCATGGTGAGTGTTTCTGAATGGTTTTCCCCTCAAATGCATGGCTGCAAACACATTCGCAACCATACACATGGGAAGGATTTCACTAGGGCTGGAAAACAAGGGGTGGCCTTTGCCTGCTTGCTGGGCTCCAATAACTCGCAGCCCAATGAGCAGGACTGAATTGGGCCCCTAGTGATTAATGTTTGCACCTGCATTTCCCTTTTTTCTGTGTAGCACTAGAATTCTCAGCATGGAATCACCATTTATTATGTTTAGAATTAGGGTTGGTGTGGCTGGCCTGCTTTGGGTCATCCTTATTCATACTTGCCCACCCTCCAGGGATAGCTGAGAGGCTCCCGAAAATTGAGTGGCCCTCACTGGCCCCTTGGAAATGCGAGCAAGCCTCCTTTTAGGAATGTTAGGGACCCACATGATGATGTCACCTAGCCGTGATGGTAGGTCACCAATATTCTTTGGCAGAAATTATGCCACTCCATGTTAATTTCGCAGAGTATATAATATTTGTTCTTATTGGTGAACCAGGCTTTTTCCCTTTTTTTCTATGCTAGTACTTAAGTTAATTACACATACCATAGTCCTTCTCAAAACAATTTGTTATTAGACTCTAACAAAAGGAAACATTATAATTTATAACTTGCATGGATTAGAACAAAACTTTATTTGAAAAGGAGAAGGAGAGTAATCATATTTTTATATTTGGAAAAGTTATATATGTACAGAAACTGCCTCCATACAGAAACATCCAAAAAAAAGAAATGTTCTACAACTTGGTACAAGCTAAGAAAATGCAGGTAGTCCACCAATTATAATTTAATAATCTTAATACAAATTTAATCATGAGCATACATAAACCTATAATGTATATAAATCTTTTTTGTACTATAATTTTCATATTGATTTCTTTATAGTCAATTAGATAATCTTACAAATAACAGAAATTTGTATATAATTGTTCTGGTATGATGCAATATCCTTCAATAAATTAATGTTGGTAAACAAACATGTGGACACTAGTTTCTGGATAATGAATGTAATTGGCCCATTCTCCCTAATAAATGTGTCCCTTAGTGTAGAATAGATTTGCATAATATAGTTTGATAATTTGATGCTTGCACTATATTGATAATATATTACGGACATTGCATGCAGGGAATGCTGTTTTCCTTTCAGCTCAAATGCAAACAGCCCATAATTAACACTAATATTGGTTTTCTATTATAATTTGCTGGCAAGATGCTAGTTGTGTATTTTAACAATCCATATTTTAGGTACTGTAGCTATAATTATATGAAACTTTTAATTTTAATGCATATCTTTCAGTTCTATATTATAATACTTACTCAATTTGTTTGCCTCTGAAAATTTAATTTTAGTCACCTTTTTACCACTAAAATATACAGAAATAACACCCACATTATGCCATGTTTTCTTTTACTAGTGGATGTTGGAAACGCATCTTTGTGGTGTTCATACAGTACTTACACAGTACTTACACTTCAAACATACTGTAACCTCTGAAAACCATTCATTGTGTTCCTGGGTAATTTGTATTATTTCCCTTCCTTTCTGGACTTTAAACAAAACTTTTGAAAAAGAAAATTGGAAAAGAAATACTGTAAATCACTGATTCTATAGTTTGCTAGTTGCTAGGTATGGTCCTAAACGGTACCATCAACCCTCTAAACAAATGTAACATTTATAATAAATGGTTAAACTTTTCATAGAGGACATTTTTGCTCTGTGACTGACATTTTTTGGCAGCTCCAGCAGCTAGTACTGATGGGATAAGAGCTATTGCTCTCTGTAGGATAAGACATCTTTGGAGGAATTCCTGCAGAGAATATCAGCTCATACTGTACAGTAGGAAAGGTCACAAAGACTGGCAATAGCTAATATGGAAGATGTGAGACAGCAGCTATCATTTCTACTAGACCAGTGGTGTCAAACTCATGGCCCTCCAGCTGTTGTGGAACTACACGTCCCAGAATGCCCTGCCACAGTTTTAACAACCAATATGGAAGATGTGAGACAGCAGCTATCATTTCTACTAGACCAGTGGTGTCAAACTCATGGCCCTCCAGCTGTCGTGGAACTACACGTCCCAGAATGCCCTGCCACAGTTTTAACAACCAATTATATTGATTATACAATTATACAGATTTTATATAATTGATTGCTAAAACTGTGGCAGGGCATGCTGGGACGTGTAGTTCCACAACAGCTGGAGGGCCATGAGTTTGACACCACTGTACTAGACACTAGAATCATACTTGCCTATTTTAATTTGTGCAAAGGTTTACCACATCCAAGGAAGTTTCCATCAAAGATATGAACCCCAAAACCGAGGAACGCAATGGGTTTCTGCCTTTGAGTATTTTGGTTAGTTTTCGATAACCATTTTTGTGTTACAGCTTTCTCATGCACTCCTGTGTAAACTCATTCATTTTAACTAAGGATGATTGGGTTTAATTGTTTTAAAACTGAATTTCACACACCAGGCTCAGATTCCAAAATTATGAAACCATCATCATCCAGGCATCAGAACTCACAGGTTTTGGATTTGATGTACTGTATATGTCCTTCCGGTGATTTGGATGCCATTTCACACAGGACCACTGGAAAGGTGTGTCTTCTGTGTGTTCTGATGGTCTGTGCTGTCTCCGCTTCAGTGGCTGAGCTGAACTATCTGTCCACTGCAGTACTGCTGAGCTGACCTAGCTGCCCAGTGTCCATTCACTGCAGTGCTAATGACCTGACCTATCTGCCAACTCCAGTCACCCCTGGCAAATTGGGAAAAAAAGTTATAAACCCTACCACCTAAATGGCAGAGCTTTTTTAAGGGCGCTTGGGAAGATAGGTGGAGGTTGCCAAGCTGCTCACACCTGGGGGTGGTAAAGCCTCTATATGGCTAGGCTGGAAAAAAGAAATGTGAATGGTGGAGCGCTGACTACTTTAAATATAATTGTAAAAAGGGTTGACCAATTGGGTATTACAATATTATTTATTATACTATATCATGAAGAATTACATATAAAACACAAATAAAACACAACTTTGAATAAAATTCAAATAAAACAGTATTCACCCCTACATGGGACCTGAATGGAAAATTGAGATGTGGATAAGTCTCACTTGTTCCTGGTGATGCTCTCCTGTTGATTGGATGAACTGGATTGGCGGGTGTCCATAAACCTGACTTGGAGCCGATGGTGATGATCTCCCCTCGTGAGGAAAGATGGTACACGTCTCATGGAATGGAGGGCCTCGCAAAATTAGCAGGTTGTGGTGTCCCTTTGTTGGAAAAGTCCAGTACTTTACTTGAGCAAGAGAGAGCTGGTCCAAAGTGAGAAATTTGTAATCCACAGGGTCCAGTGGAGGGTGAGCGCCTAACGCGTTTCGTCATCCACAGATGACTTTATCAAAAACCCCTGGCAAATTGGTGTGGTTAACATTGTCTGAGCAAGATTACAGTACTAGAGATCCTAGAGATCATCCCCTGAAGAAGTCTCATGGAGATGAAATGTAAGTAAATATTGTAGGACCCACTGAGAATGTGCAGCTAGAAATCTGTGTCCTTAATACAAGGGTGAAAGTGTTTAACTCGCATGTGAAGGATCTTGCCATAAACTCTAATATATTTTTATATGACATATATTATTTCATATATTTTGCCATTTTGTGGAATCATATATTTTAGTTGTGTATTTTGCTTTTTAACTTATGTTAAACTTTCTGCCTAAAAGATGGAAGATTTACCGTATATACTCGAGTATAAGCCGAGGTTTTCAGCCTTTTTTTTTTTTCTGGAAAAGCGTCCCTCGGCTTAAACTCGAGTCAGTGGCTTTGAACATATGCGCGGCTATGGCAATATGGCCGCCGGCCTCCTGCACTAGACATGTCCTCAGTGCAGGAGGCCATCGGCCATGTTGCTGTAGCCGCGCCTATGTTGGAAGTGGAGCCGGGCAGCACCATGTAGCAACTCATCGGCGGACAGCTGGATGCAGGACCAGGTCAGTGGCGGTGGCCGCGTACCCCCACCCCCGTGGAGCCAATCAGCGGCGCACCTCCAAGCCCCTGGAGTCGGACGCTGGAGGAGGTAGGTGGCGGCCAGTGGTGTCCTGTGCAGGGGGAGCAGCCAGTGGTGTCCTGTGCAGGTTGAGAAGCCTCCTGTGCAGGGGGAGCAGCCAGTGGTGTCCTGTGCAGGGGGAGAAGACTGCGGTGTCCCAGGGGATCTGCCTGTGGTGTCCTGTGCAGGGGGAGCAGCCAGTGGCAGGGCCGGCGCTGCCCACTCAGCAGAGCCTGCATAGCAGGGAAGCGCTGGGCTGTAAAGGCGCTCTCTCCCTGCCCTGCAGCTCTGCCACTGTGTGCATTGATGTAAGGTGTTGCCAGCTGCTGCTGCGCCTGTCAGTGACAGTGTAGCGCAAGCAGCAGCACCGGCAGCAGAGGGGAGAGAGAACTTACGTCATGATATACAGACAGTAACAGTAGCAGCTGCAGAAGCAGCAGGGGATGTCCCTGCACCTTCCTCACTGGTGACTGCGGTGCCTCCCCCCTCCCCCCTCATGTCATCATCCGAGCCAGGACAGCATGTGCCGAGCTGTGATTGGAGGAGCTTGGCACATGCTGAATAGAAGAGAACCTGATTGGAGGAGCTCCTCTGATCCATGAAACATGGAGGATCTGACTGTCAGCATGGACCTGTCTGTGAGTGTGTGCCCTGCCTCCACTGTCTCTGCAGCTTTTCTCTCTCTCTCTACCTCTACCACCCCCTCCCTGTCCAGCATCTGTCCCCCTCTCCCTGCCCCCAACTCTCTGCCCATCATCTGTCCCCCATCTCCCTGCCCAGCATCTGTCCCCCTCTCCCTGCCCAGCATCTGTCCCCCCTCTCCCTGCTCAGCATCTGTCCCCTTCTCCCTGCCCACCATTTGTCCCCTCACTCCATGCCCACCATCTGTCCCCCTCTCCCTGCCCACTATCTATCCCCCCTACCCTGCCCACCATCTGTCCCCCCTTTCCCTGCCCACAATCTGTCCCCCCTTTCCCTGCCCACCGTATGTCCCTTCTTTCCCTGCCCACCATCTGTCCCTTCTTTCCCTGCCCACCAACTGTCCCCCTTTCCCTGCTCAGTACCTGCCCCTCTCCCTGCCCAGTATCTGCCCCTCTCTCTCTGCCCAGCATATCTCCCCCTCTCCCTGCCCAGCATATCTCCCCCTCTCCCTGCCCAGTGCCCGCCCCTCTCCCTGCCCAGTATCTGCCCCCCCTCCTTTCTCTGCCCAGCATATCTCCCCCTCTCTGTCCAGCATATCTCCCCCTCTCTCTCTGCCCAGCATATCTCCCCATCTCTGCCCAGCATATCTCCCCCTCTCTCTCTGCCCAACATATCTCCCCCTCTTTCTCTGCCCAGCATATCTCCTCCTCTTTCTCTGCCCAGCATATCTCCCCCTCTCTCTCTGCCCAGCATATCTCCCCCTCTATCTCTGCCCAGCATATCTCCCCCTCTCTCTCTGCCCAGCATATCTCCCCCTCTCTCTCTGCCTAGCATATCCCCCCTCTCTCTCTGCCCAGCATATCTCCCCCTCTCTGTCCAGCATATCTCCCCCTCTCTCTCTGCCCAGCATATCTCCCCCTCTCTCTCTGCCCAGCATATCTCCCCCTCTCTCTCTGCCCAACATATCTCCCCCTCTTTCTCTGCCCAGCATATCTCCCCCTCTTTCTCTGCCCAGCATATCTCCCCCTCTCTCTCTGCCCAGCATATCTCCCCCTCTATCTCTGCCCAGCATATCTCCCCCTCTCTCTCTGCCCAGCATATCTCCCTCTCTCTCTCTGCCTAGCATATCCCCCCTCTCTCTCTGCCCAGCATATCTCCCCCTCTCAACCCAGCATATCTCCCCCTCTCTCTCTGCCCAGCATATCTCCCCCTCTCTGACCAGCATATCTCCCCCTCTCTCTCTCTGCCCAGCATATCTCCCCCTCTCCCTGCCCAGTGCCCACCCCTCTCTCCCTGCCCAGTATCTGCCCCCCACTCCCTGCCAAGTATCTGCCCCTCCTTTCTCTGCCCAGCATATCTCCCCCTCTCTGTCCAGCATATCTCCCCCTCCCTGCCCAGCATTTGTACCCCCTCTCCCTGTCCATCATCTGGCCCCAATCCCTCTCTGCCCAGCATTTGCCCCCTCTCCCCACATCTGCACCCCCAATCTGCTTCTTTCCAGCATCTGCCCCCCTCTCCCCAGCATCTGTCTCCTTCTCCCTTCCCAGTATCTTCCCCCTCTCCATGCCCATCACATTTTCCCCAATCCCTTTCTGCCCATCTGTACCCCATCTTCCTGCCCATAATCTTTCCCCCCTATCAGTATCTCCCCAGCACCTGTCCACATCTCCCCACCATCTGCCCCCTCTGCCAAGTATCTGCCCCCTCTCGCCACCCATCACATTTCCCTCCATCCCTCTCTGCCCAGCAACTGCCCCCCTCTACCCAGCATCTGTCGCCCTACTTTGTGGTTTATATATTTTATTGGGAATGGATATTGGATTGACACTGCACAGTGATTATTAAATGTTTAATCTAGAATGAGCACCACTGTAGTGTATAATTAAGAAATATCCTAGTGCAGCCAAGATCATCATAACTAGACATACAGTACTACACTGTAACATCTATGGAAATAAATATCAGTGAATATGCCTCACCTACTGAGTTCTAAATAATCTTTAAAAGGATTACAGCAGAAATATTTTTATCTCCAAGTGAATTTCAGGGAAATATAATTCTTAATGAATGTGACTGAAGAAGCAATGTTTATGTGTAATGGATCAGTAAGTGTTATCAATTAAATGGGATATACTGTAATGTCAGTAATCTGTTTTTCATAATCTACTGCCTGTCAGCTTACGATTTGTAACTCTTGTATTTCAGTTATATTACTATTTAATTCAAGCTACTTTATCTAGAGACATACTACATGTTATAAAACAAATATTTAGAAAATGACACTCCATAAATTTTACCATGCAAAGATATGCAGTAGACTGTCACTTAAAAAATGAGAGGGTTACTGTTACAATCATACTGTACTTGCTTACCCTCCTGCATCTGCAGGAGACACTCAGTTCCGGGTTCAGTCTACCACTGCCTGGAAAGCTAAAGTATTTGAATGTCAAGGATTCATCTGCCCCGCCACCACTGTACCATTGACTTGCCATGGAAATAACCTGAATGAGTTGAGAGAGCATCCTGATGCTGGCGGTCACCAAAAGGGGAGTGTATGACAGAAATGTGATGGATATCAAAGGATCTAATTTATAAATAGTGATGTCAGTAATTGCAGTGATGTCAGTAATTGCAACCAGATTTCCCTCTGCTGCTGGTTTATGGCTCATGCTGGGTAGTTGTTCTACAGGTAATGTTTGGAAGTAGCAATGATCAAGATGACCAACTGATGTCTGGCTAGGAGCTGTGCAGCTCAGCCAAACACTTTCCCTGTGTCTCCCCTGTCCTTGTTCATCACCCTCCCCAGGGTACATGTAGTGTATATCTGTATATGTTATATAACTGTTCTGTTACTGTTTACGTGTTACCTACCTGAGTGTTGCAATGACCAAGTAGTGCCATTGATGGCTGTCTAGGTCCTGTGCAGCTCAGCCAAAATATGTTCCCCTTGTCTCCCCTGTCCTTGTGCATCACCCTCCCCAGGGTACATCTAGCGTATACCTGTATGTGTAAGTATCTATACTGTCACTGTTTACTTGTTACCTACCTGGCTGTTGCACAGCAATCCAAAACTAATTCCTAGTATACGCAAGTATACCTGGCCAATAAAGTTGATTCTGATTCTGATTTAAATACAGTACTGTGTGTGTATGCTTGTATTATGGTAAAACTAGGTATGGGGGGTATATTCTGACCATTGTGCATTGGTTTAGGGGTCATGCTGTGCACTGTATGGGTATGTGGGCTGTATCCTGCACACTGTATGGTCATGGGGAGGGGTTTATGCACTTAATGGATATGAGAGGGTGTTAGCTGGGCATTTTGTGGGTATAGGAGGGTCAGTGGCGTAACTACCTAAATTTCGCCCCCCCGCCGCAGATTTTTAGGCGCCCACCTCCCTTCCCTCCCCTCGGCGCCCTTTCTACCCTCCCCCCTCTCGGCTTACCTGACCGGCCGCATCTGCGGTCACGGTCCCGTCTCTCCCGGCCCCGGCTCCTGCAGCTATAATGAATACGGACTCTTAGAAAATGGCTACCACATACTGCAGACAGAAAACTGTCTGCAGTATGGGGGCAGCCATTTTCTAAGTGTCCGTTTTCATTATAGCTGCAGGAGCCGGCGCCGGGAGAGATGGGACCGTGACAGCAGGGCAGCAGCGGGTAAGTGCGGTAACTATAGCCCCGCAGACCCCCGGCGCCCACATGTTCTCTGCGCCTCCCAGCCACCGCGGGGGCTGCGGAGCTATAGCTACGCCACTGGGGAGAGTGTATGGAGGACATTGTATTGGTATGGGAGGGTTTATGGCAAGCACTTTGTGGGTATGGGTGGTGTACACCGGGCACTGTAGGGGTATAGGGGGTGTAAGGCAGGCATTGTATGGTATATACTCAAGATACCAACAGATCTATTGGTGGTAGAAGCCATGTCTTCATCTTAGTACTACCCATCACACCCATAATAGACAATAGCAGTGGCGGAACTACCGCGGGTGCAGCTGCTTTGGGGCCCAGCAGCTGGGGGGCCCGGGCCCCATGGAGAGCAAGCAAATACTCCCCTGCACCGTGACCGCAAAGTGCCAATATAATATATGCCGCCAGCCGCCGTGTTAAAAGAGCCGCGTCCGCCGCGTCCGCCAATAAGCAGCTTGCGCCTGGGCCAGGCAGAGGATGCCACCGTGCACTTTGACCCGCGAGATGATAGCATCATCATCTCTCGAGTCCGCTATTGCTGGTATTAGCCCCAGGCCCGGCCGCACAATGTCCTGCAGCATGGGAGAGACTCAGGAGATGATGACGTCATCTCGCGGATCAAAGTGCAGTAGAACGGCGGCGTCCTCTGCCTGGCTCCCCCCCCCCCCGACCAGCCCAGCACAGGCAAGCTGCTGTTCCACCTCTGAGTCCAGCTGTTTGTATTAGCCCCACCCCGGGCCCAGCCGAGCGATCTACTGGGAGGGAGAGACTGCCTGACAAGACGGACGCACATTACGCTGCCTGGCTGCCATGAGGGATCTGATCTGGATCCATCATCCAGATCATCTTGGCATCATCTGGCTGTTGTTGCAGACATTGACTGTGAGAGACAGTGTGGGCAGCCGAGGGAGAACTCCTGAAGCAGCAGCAACTAATATCTCTGGTGAGCTGGGCAATATACTTATTACTGTATTTTTTGTATACATGGGTCGCATAATGTGTAATGGTCGAGGCACGGTGGGAAATGGGGGGAGTCCATTATAAATTTTGCTATGGGGCCCACAAAGTTCTAGTTACGCCTCTGGACAATAGTAATAGCCATAAGTGTATTAAGGCTCATCCTATTTATGCACAGCATGACACACCCAATCAGTGGCACGCCGCATTACACATGACACATTCTACTACCATCAATATTCTCCCTGAAACTAGTTTCAAAAGTAGTTAAGGATGGTTACAATCATGTTAGATTAATAGAACCACACAGCAATGCACCTTATGTAGGGTACACACCAGGACGACCACCATCGTCCATGACCGATAGACGACCATGGGACGATTACCCTTGGACTTCCCGGGAACTCCCAGGCAGTCCCCAGGAAACGATTAGCAAAAATTGTGTTTTTTTGCGGAACGATCTAGATCCGATCCCGATGCGCCCGTGATGGTCGTTAAGACGGTCGGATCGCTGGTTTTTGTTTTTTTGCAAAAAACACATGCGACAGTCGTCAGATTGGCCTTTGAAATTTAAATGAAGGGGCTGGACTAGCTGAGGGGATAGGAATAGCAGCAGCCATTTTAAACCAGTGTATTTCTGATTTGTTACTAGTGAGGCTTGGTTTATACCTGCTGAACGCTGGACATAGCTATTTTACACATTACTTTGTTTTGCCTGCCATTACAAAGTGTCTTTTAACCCTGCTCTATGGAGAATGCAGTGATGGGTAGTCACCAGCAAGATTACCTGCTCTATTATGCTGTGCTGAAGCTCAGGCGTCAGAGGGCCCAGCGCAGGAGAGCAAGATCATGCTGGACAAAGCAGTGGCTACTGCAGCGTCATACTCGTTCGCACATGCCACTGCTCAGGGACATCAGGGAAAATAACCCAGACGACTACCGAAACTTTTTGCGGATGGATGATGCCACCTTCCAGGAATTGCTGCGTCTGGTGACTCCCCACATCGAGAAGCAGGATACCAAGTATCGCATGGCTATCCCTGCTGAGGAACCTGGTGGTGACCCTGAGGTTTCTGGCGACAGGACGGTCTCTTGCTGACCTGAAGTTTGGATCCCTCATCTCCCCGCAAGCTTTGGGCCTCATCAACCCGGAGACCTGCAAAGCCATTGTGAAGGTGCTGCAGTACTAGTATTGCAAGGTAAGGATGAAAAATACACCATACACTTTATTGTGCAAACAAAATTGTTTTATTTATAATTTAGGCCTAGGACAGAAACAGGTTTTTTACAAATATAAATTTATTGTGTCAACACAAATATATTATAATACCATATAAAAGATATTTTACAAAAAAACACACTACTATATATAAACATTTAAGTATGTATGACCCAGTTTAAACTTTCCCAATAAGTACGGGCTACTGTGTGGCAGAGGATGTCTGCCGCAGATACGTAAAGGCTGCGGCCGACATGGCGCATGGTGCAGATGCAATGGTCCCATCCCCATTGATGTGCGCCATACGCCATGTGAGCAGTGGCCTTCACATACCACAGTACCCCATACTATTGGCAAAGAAAAAAGGGCAATAATTTGAGTTTGCTCACCAGATTGAGGAGAATACTGTTCTCCCTCTGGTAATGCAGGTACAGGTAGCAGCATATACGTAGAAAACCAAGAAAAAAAGACACTCTGGTAACTTATGAAACAAGCCCTTACAACAGAAGGGATAAGGTACTGTGTGGCAGAGGAGGTCTGCCGCAGATATGTAAAGGCTGCGGCCCACGTGGCACATGGTGCAGATGCAATGGTCCCGGCCCCATTGATGTGCGCCATACGCCATGTGAGCAGTGGCCTTCACATATCTGCAGCTGAGACCATGTCGATGGCAAATGACAAAATAGCCTATATTTTAAGACAGATCCTCAAAAACAGGAGACTCCGGATCTTCTATCAGTAAAGAACTGTAGAATTGACAGTAGTTGGTGGGTTGAGAAGGCTGTGTGGGTGTCGACTGGGTGTGTGTTGAAAGTGTGCTCGACTGGCCTGGTACGGTGGCAGGCGGAGTAGGCACTGGTGATTCTAATGACAGTGGTGTTTCTGGTGCACTACCCATGCCAACTATTTGAATTCCACTGCTGAGATACCCTAAACTGCCATTATACACCAACTCCATGCATAACTTTTCAAAAGTCAGTTGCTGGTCCGGAGCCATGTTGCGAACACACTCTGCCACATAAGTGAAGTAGTTGTCATGTTTGTCCGGGTTTCTTTGAAGGACCCGCTGTGCCCGCATCATAAATTCTTCATCTGCTGCTGCTTCTCCTTTTTTTCCTTTGCCACGCATTTTTTTTGCACGGGGGAGTGGTGGAGTGGGTTTCAGGGTGGGTGGCGGAGTGCGTGCTGGAGTAGGACCTTCGCTCGATTTACATGCATTATCTGATAGCGCAGACAGGTCCGGGGTTGGAGGTGGGTCGTCAGCAAGCTGTAAAAAAATTGAACAACACGTTTACTAATCAATTCTATTTACTTCTAATTTCAGTTCCCTACCAGCGTGAATTAATGGAAAGTCATCGCAGAGGAGTTTGAACAGCGATGGAACTTCCCAAATTGCGGTGGAGCCATTGATGGGAAACATGTCCGCATAGCCCAGCCTATCAATAGTGGTTCCTACTACTTTAATTACAAGGGCTATTTTAGCATTGTACTAATGGCTGTGGTTAATGCGAACTATGAGTTTATCTTCCTGGATGTAGGAGAGAATGGCCGTGCATCGGATGGTGGCACTTTTAAGGACACAAAGTTCTACGAAAGGCTCACAGCTAACACCCTTCACTTGCCGTCTGTCCAGGAAACTAAACAGGGGCTTAACTTTGTATTTGTGGCGTACGAGGCTTTTGGCCTGCACGAGCATGTCATGAAGCCATATGCGCAAAGGGGCCTGAACCATGACAAAAGGATCTTCAACTACAGGCTATCCAGGGCACGGCGTGTTGTGGAAAATGCTTTTGGAATCCTGGCTAACCGGTTTCGCATTTTCCACACTGCCATTAACCTGAGGGTGGACAAAATTGACTGGGTTGTCACGGCGTGCTGTGTCCTGCACAATTTACTATGCAGAAAAGCCACACAGCAAAGGGCTACAGGCACAGCACTCCAAGAAGACCAAAATCTGCCAGAGGAGGTAGTGCAGATATCCTCCTTGCAAACCCAAACACAACACTTCACAGGGAGTGCACGAGCCAAACAGGTGAGGGAAGAGTACATGGCCTACTTTAATGGAGAGGGGGCTGTGGATTGGCAGGAGGAATCAATTAGATAGCCAACAAACTAGACTCACCAATACAGACTGCGAATTATCCTCCTCATGCGCCGTGACTTCTTGGTTATCATGTTCGACCATCAGGACTACTCCTGTCCTCATCGACTCCTGGCTGAGGGTGAACATCAACCTGTCGTAGTACCAGAACGATGTTTGATACATCTCTTCGACTCCAGCACCAGACTTCTTTGCAGCCTCCACCTTCTTGTGTTCTTTCAAAAAACAGTCCGGAGATTCTGGATGCGTTTCCGCACCCATTCTACGTTGGCCTCTGGGTGAAATGGGAGACTGTAGTGAGACAAGTCCGCCAAGGCTTGATTTCTTTTCATTTTATTTGAATACTCCTTGGACTTGGTTCGCCACAGGCATTCATGGGAACGATACTTCTCTATGAAACCTTCCAAAAATTCCTGTTCTTTCGCGTTAGACATTGGGACTGTAAAAAGATAAAACCATTCGTTATTATATTTATAGCCATGTTTTATTTCATATTTAAATTTTTATAGTTATAGTTATCAATTTACCTAGTTCATATGTTTCAAGTATTTAAAATGTTAATAAACTTTTATGAAAACCACTATACATTTTATTGTGCACATTGCTATTCACACAAACAGGTGAATGGGGCCTAGCAGAGAGTGCACGGAATACTGCAATGGTGGACAATGGTTATATATATATATATATATTATATATATATATATATATATATATATATATATATATATATATATATATATATACATATACACACACACACACACACAAACAGGTGAATGGGGTCTAGCAGAGGAGTGCATGGAATATTTCAATGGTGGAAAATGGTTTTATATATATATATATATATATACACACACACAAACAGGTGAATGGGGCCTAGCAGAGAGGAGTGCATGGAATACTGCAATGGTGGACAATGGTTTTATATATATATATATATATATATATATATACATACACACACACACACACACAAACAGGTGAATGGGGCCTAGCAGAGAGTGCATGGAAACTGTGATGGTGGACAATGGTTTTATATATATATATATACACACACATGGGGCCCACCCGAGCAAACAGTGACATGGTCAGGTGCTCGGTTGACAAACTAGTGCTCTATACAGACTATATACATTGGTGGCAACAATGGGCATGCATAGGAGAGCATTATGAGTGCAAACATACCAGGCTGTTGTTCTGGGAGATGAGACAAGAAGGAGAGTCCAACTGCTGCGCCATCACTGTTTGCTATGTGGAAAAACATGGCGCCGGGGGGAGTGTTTAGGAAATGCCACTCAAATAGGCTGGATCAAACGACGGACGGCAGCAAAAAACACTCATGATCTGCATGCGATTAACGGTCGGTCGGCCTGGGATTGACGGATCCTACCTGCAGCACGTAGGACCAAAGATGCGACCAAACGAGTGGCGTGTACTCGCCTCGGATCGGAATCGGATCAAATAAATGACAAAAAAGCCCAAAAGTACATACAATCTGCATACAACCGGTCGGAATTGGATCTAAATTGACAGGATCGAGCCCTAGTCGTCCTGGTGTGTACCCAGCATAAGAGTGGTCATCGTGGCTGCAATGAGTTTATTAAATTCTAGGTACTATGATAGCTTCAGCAATATTATTGGATACTTGAAATATTATGAAATCTACACAGACTAACATAATGAACCTACAATTACTTACTAAGTTTAAATATACTGCAATTAGATAAAACTATAACCCATATGACTGTGGTCATTCTTATAGTTGCTCCCTGCATTATACTGAATGACTAATGTACACTAATGACTAATTAATAATGTCTAATCACTAATGACTAATGTACTAATACAGTAAGGAAGATATACAATATCATCTCTACTTATCATGCTAATAAATAGATCTGATTTTGGCCACATGGACAAAATTGAATTCAAGTACCTTACTACCTTCTGAAAGTTTAAACTGGGGTTGGTATAAACATTCTCATTTATTGTTTTTTCTCTCATCAGTTGCTGTAAAAGACACTGAAGCTCTTGATCAAAGGCTCATACATGTTCATTTAAAAAAAAATCAATACATTTTTTTCCCTCCTCATCCTCAGTTAGTTCAAAATTGTATTATTTAAAATATAAAGTGCTTGATTTGTTGAATCCCTCAAAAAATAAACTATCAATGTTCAGCTAACAGTGTTGTTAATGTTTGGCTTAAGGAATAATTATAAAATCGATATGCAAGATGGAAATGTCTTATGACCCACCCATGGTGTATTTTCATTAATACATTTCTGGAACTTGCTGCAAATTATGTAACATCTACAGTAGGAAGTGCCTAGATAGGCATCTAGGCACTTCCTACTGTACATGTTACATAATTTGCGGGGAGGAGCCTTGATGGTTAACATCCATACCTCTGCTAACTTTGGCCTAACAAAGGAAGCAAATGCCTATACAAATGTTATCAGGTAAAAATAATCCCACACCCAAGATGTGGCTTTTTTGGTCTGTTGCCATTGGTGGCTGATTTACACAAACAACATCATCAACATCCTCATCATCCTCAGTAGCATCATGTAGTTTCCTGGTCCACTTCCACAATAGTTTTCTCAATTTCTACTACAGTATATCATCATGATCCTCTTTATTTGCACTGCTCATCTTCACATTTGCAGATGGTGCATTTATGGTGGAAGTGTGACACCCCAGAAGGGGGTACCCCCTTCTGGTGCCCGTGAATGACATTGGTGGCCAGAGCAACCTATCTTTCACCTTTTTCCTGGAGAGTGGGACGGACCTGAATGCCCATTAATTGGAGGTTCAAGGGCGCCAACGGACAAAGGAGAAGTTGAGCCAGGGTGCAAAGCAAGCAGGCGGTCTGTGGTGTGGCCGAGAAGGAGAGAGCCCTGCCAAGTAAGGAGTAAGCAGTGTGGCTGCGCATGGCGTGCTGGAGAAAGACAGCACAGGCAGAGCAGTGTGTCGGGAGAGAGAGGGAGCCTGGCGCAGAGTAAGGAGTAAGCAACACGTGGAACAGAGCGTGGTGTGTGAGGAGGCGAGACGCAGGCTAAGCGGAGTGGAGTGGCAGATCCCCAGAGTGGAAGCGGGTGCAGCACTGCTACAGAGCAGCCAGAAGTGCTTCCCTGACCAGAAGAGAGACGCGCATCGGCGCAGCCCATTAGCAGGAAGAAGGCACGGTGAGCGACAGCCAGGGTAAGGAGAAGTGCCGGCAGTGTGGCGCTGTAGTGACCCCAGCACTGAGTGACGGGAGGCCAGCGCAGCAGCCCAGAGAAGCCAGTGAGAGGAGGATGCACCGGGAACAGGGCAGCAAATGCCATGGCAGCGAGGACCAGAGACTTTGCACCCCCAGTCGCCTCAATGCCTCCCTGAGCAACCCCAGTGCCGACCACCACTAGAGAAGCCCTGAGCCGAGTCATGACTGGCAGGAGCCGGCAACAGATCCAGAGCCTCAGGTACTCTGACACTGCCCCACTCACACCACTCTGATTCAGTGAGGCCCAGTATATCTCAACCTCCAAACCTATCCTGCAACCAGGGTGGATGAACCCACACTGACATGCATTCCTAGTGCCACACAGGAACTTGCTTCCATTTTTCATTGCTCCAGACTGGACACACTGCCCCCCTCAGCAAGGGCCTCATATCAATCAGGCCTAGGTCCAAGGAACCTTACTTCAGTCAGAGTCTGACATTTCAGTTTGTGCCCTGTTATCGCAGTCCTAGGCCAATTGGGTCATTTATTGGAGCACTTTTCTTTGTGTGAAGTTACCCTTCAGTGTTGGCATTGTGCCACAATTCAGGATACTGTTTGTTTTGGATTACAACTTTTGCCAGCATCTATTTCAAGTTACGGTATTGTGGTATAATTGCATAAGTGTATTGTGACACAGTATTCCATTCCAGTATTCCATGCGAATTGCGGCCTGTGGTGCTACGGTGGCCTCTTCATGCACGGTATTTTTTTTACACAATCATTATAACTGTTCTTGCCTTTTATTGCATTGATTGTCTGAAACAGTATATTGCCTTTATTACGAAGGGTATTGTGTGAGGTGCGGCCTACAAGTGCCACAGTGAGCCAATCGAGCACAATATCATTCTCAGTGAAACCTTCTGCCAGTCTTTGTCATTGATTACAAAGTATTGTTATTGTCATTGCATTGTTTAACCTTTTTCATAGCACTGATCCGTGATTCCCCCTGCTGCAAAATAAATTATTTTGATCACCGTCCTCATGAGTGGTGACCATTGTGTGGGGTTGCTTTGGGGTGGTGCATTCCTGGGGTCCTCTTGTCCCTCCGCCCTCTGAATTGTCACAGTGCTTATACTGATGTAAACACAGAAAGGTATGGTCTTCAGAATCACAGTGCTTAAATTATGTGAACACATTGGGGTATGGCACATACTGTATAAATTGTAAAAGAAAAACAACTTTTTTAAACTTTCTCAGAAATGACAACTAACACTGTGGAGTCACAGTGCTTATATTTATGTGAAATCAGTTGGGTATGGCACATACAGCACACACACACAAGTTTACAAAAATATATAGTTTTTTGGTACTTGTTTCCTAGCACGGCGCCCACGATCTAGATAGTATGTGTCGGGCCGATATCGCAAGCATTGCATGCATCTTATGTGTTTGTGCGATCAACGAGATTTTTACATTGGAATCAATGTGAAATGGTCCCTGAGACCCAAATTTACATTGATTCCAATGTAAAATGCCCCCAAAACCCCAATTTTAATTGATAACCCCCCCTCATGGGTGAAATGCCCCCCCCCATTGTTAACACCACCCCACTATTGACGCCAACCCAAAGCGTGGCGAGCACAGCGAGCCCGCGAGGGGCGGCGGTACGCGTCCTCCGACCTTTTCATACCCCCACTATCCATGTTGGCGTGGAGTTGATTTTATATAGTGTGGCGAGCGCAGCGAGACACCGAGCCCGAAGCGTGCCGAGCGCAGCGCGCCCCGCAAGGGGATACGCATTACTTCACAGGTATTACGCGTCCCCTCACGGTTCGGGCTCGGTGGCTTGCTGTGCTCGCCACACTATATAAAATAAACTCGACGGCGACGTGGATAGTGGGGGTATGAAAAGGTCGGAGGAAACGTGCCGCCGCCCCTCGTGGGGCTCGCTGCGCTCGCCATGCTTCGGGTTGGTGTTGATGGATCATTTATCTTATGGCATCTTATGGATCTTATGGATCTCATGGATCTTATGCATCTTATGGATGCAGAAGAGCCATGAGATCCATAAGATGAGATCCATAAGATGCGATATTGTACATACAATTAAAAATCTTTTCAATTGTATAGATTGTATGCCTTAATTAAGGAATACAATCTTATACGATGGGCGCCATGCTAAGTACCAATTTTTTTTTTCACAAATGACAAAAATGTTTTGGGGCACCAGTGTGCACTGTGTACCAAAAAAGGGTTAATATAGCCACTTTATTGTTTTTTTTATATCATTTCTGGACTGCACAGCAGCAACTGACAAAACCCCCTTACAAAAACACAACAATGCTCAGCACAGCACTAAAGTGGACAGGCAGGGGTCAATTCTGCACTGGAGTGGACAGAGAGTTCAGCCCAGCACACAGACATTGTCAGCATACAACTTTCCATCTTTCCTGTGTGAAATGGCACCCAAATCACCAACTCATGGAGTTATATTGAAATCAAAACCCAGAAGATTAAATTCTGGAATGATAAAATTTTGGATTCGATTTGGAACTCAGACTCCCTTAGTAATTTGAGTGGGCCCAGTTTTCCTTTCTTTAAAAGGAATACAATATTATATATAAATTAAGAATGTGCAACTGAACTTCTGATATCTGAGTGCCGGCTTGTATTCCAAAACAAGGCAAAATGCCATTTTCCCGGCATCAGATTTTGGTGTTTTGGATTCAATATACTGTATGTTCCTTCTGTGATGATTTGAGCACCATTTTGCAGTGGATGCAGGCTGAAGAGCACTCTAAACTAGCATTAGATTCTTTTTTTAGATATATGTTTAAACAATATATACTTCCAAAAACAAAAACCATGCAAAAAGACTAAGACAAGACAATACACAGGGGGAAGAAAGACAAGGGAAGGAAAGGAAGGTGAGAGGGTTGGAGTAGCATATCCAGTGTGCTCAGATATTAAGCTAACACTGCAAAATATGCCACAGGCAATTTAAACTCAAGCACTTGAGCCACAAAAGTGGCAGACCCTCTTGCTGAAGTGCTTGGTTTGTTAAACTGACAAAATCCATCTTGCACAACTTTTCTTTTCTCCCACTGCTGTGTGGACATTTTTTAATAGATGTGCTTTAAACTGTTGTGTGTAGTTCGTACTGCTTTTTTGTCACTTAGTAACCAGCCAGTTTGCTGATGAAAATTATATTATTAGCTGTGAGGTGGTCAGAATTGTCTGAAAATGTTTTTGAATTTAATAATACTGCAGGAACAGAACAGGCCCACATTATATGATTTTAAAAATACAGATTATTATTACAGATTCAAAACCAACACATGAGGTTCGTTCGGTGCACATCTCTAATAGAAATTGAAGGTGTATATTAAATTTCTATTGCTAACATTGCCCTTGAGGTTTTAAATGTCTTAGGCGCTAGGGAGTGCTGGTGTGTGAGTTGTATTCCACCAGCCACCACTGAGAGGAATGCCAGCCTCCAAAAAACAAAAAAGAGAATTGGGAAGATGTGGGGCACTTAGAAGTACAATGTAACCAATGAAATCAATCAATATTTTAAAATAAACAATTTATTAATATGCATACACAAAACAATAAAAATGTATTATTAATAGACAAATATAAAAATGATAAGGTACTTGTGTATTATCACGGTGCCCACTTTTACTACGTACGCAAACGTAGTGAAATCGCATCGCATTGCATTGCATGCCATTATGGTATGGCATGTGATGCAATGCGATTTTGACGCTTATAATGGCATTTAATGTACTATAGCATTAAATAACATATAGGGGGAAATTTACTAAAGGAAATTTGTAAAAAATAGGTGTATTTGTATCCAGAAATACACTAATTTTTGACATTTACTATCCTGAAAATACGGCAATTCGTATTCGTATTGATGTGCTATCAATACGACTACGAATTGCCGTATTTTCGGGATAGTAAATGTCAAAAATAAGTGTTTTTCTGGATACAAATACACCTATTTTTTACAAATTTCCTTTAGTAAATTTCCCCCATAATGTCATTTATTAATGCCCCCCAGTATCGACGTGATCCCGAAGCGTGGCGAGCGCAGCGGTACGCGTCCGACCGACCATTTCATACTCCAACTATCCACGTCGGCGTGGAGTTGATTTTAAATAGTGTGGCGAGCGCAGCGAGCCACCGAGCCCGAAGCGTGGCAAGTACAGCGAGGCCCACGAGGAGATGTGTATTATGTTACATGTATTACGCGTCCGCTCGCCACACTTCGGGCTCGGTGGCTCGCTGCACTTGCCACACTATGTAAAATCAACTCCACGCCGACGTGGATAGCGGGGGTATGAAAAGGTCGGTCGGATGCATACCGCCGCCGCTCGCCACGCCACGCTTCGGAATGACGTGGATAGTGGGGGGCAAAATATATGACATTATACTGTATGTAATTTTACCATTAAATGGCATTATTCTAGGTTCCATCAGAACCGATATCTCATCGCATGGCATGCCATACAATAATGGCATGCAATGTGATTTTTTTTATCGCATCCTATCTTTTTAATGGATTCACTGACACAGAGCAGTGAATACATTACATAGGAAAATCGCATCGCATCGCATGCCATACAATATGGTATGCAATGCGATGCGACGCAATGCGATTTCACTACTGTGAATAGCCCTCTACGCAACTGGAGTAGTGGGCGCCGTGATAATACACAAGTACCAATGATAATAATGAATCACTTGCCAGGGGTGTAAATCAAGATCAAAAGATCTTGTTTACTGTACTATTGCACTCAAATTGTAAATATCCTAAAGTTCTTATTTCAAATGATTTTTCACCCATGCGGCTGCATGCAAGAGGATGTGTTAGCATACACATCCCCACACATGCTAGTGAGGGGATTTGTGCATACAGGGAAGGGGCAGCAGGCAGCATTTACATGTTCACTAGGCTGTGAGCATAAGCAGCCATGTTCAACAGGTCTGAATCAGGCCCCATGTGGCTTCTATTTATTTCTGTATGTATTGTACTGTATGTTATAGGTGTTGTATCAAATACTAAACTGCTGTGTTTTATTTTATTAATAGTAACTTAGGAACTAAAAATAAAATTTTACTTTTGACCAATTTTAATAAAATCCAAATCCAATGCCAAGATCAAAACACAAAATAAATCCAAAACAAATCCAAAACCAAGGCAAAAACATGAACATCTCTCATCTCTATATAGCTAAATTTACATCTATATATTTTACAGTGTGTATTAAGAAAACAGTTGTCTGCTTTTTGCACATTATCATGCAGAAGTGTTGTTAAAGTAGAATACACCCCGTCCAACCTATAATCAAGTGGCTGATCTTTCCCAGTCAGTAATTACTACTTACGGGAGATGCTGTGACTCAAGGTGAAGCACCACTGCTGTCTGTGAATCTGTCTACTGTGTAATTATAATTAGAATACAGTACCGTATTATTACCTGCAGGAGGATACACTCTGTGGCCCTTATTCTGATCTGTGCGGAAATTCCCGCATTCTTACGGAGCGGTCCGCACGCCACGGTGTTTTTCCGCATGCGGCCATCGTCCGTAGAAACGCCCACGTGTCCTCCGCATTCGGACGGACTCACTCTTTAAGAACAGGGCGTGTTTACGGACGACATACAAACCATGCGTGTGCGGGAGAAACACTCCGATTCGGCACGGTATTACAGAGTATTACAGAGTATGCTCGGGAATACCGCATCCGAACGGGAGCCAAGCGGTGCTACCGCACGTAAGCGGAGGATTTCCGCCAAACAACCCACTATGAAGTATCTTCTGCAATACATCACATGACCCACTTATTCAATTACCTACCCTCATAAAAAACAGCTTATTTGGAATTGGAATCAATTAGATTCCAATATATCCTTACAAGCATGCCTAACACATGCATAGCACACATTAACCCTTACAGCAATGTAAGTGCAATGGTTTCAATTAAAGCACTGACAAGCGTCCTATTAGTGAGTAATGAGTAAAGGAGTCGATTCTATTGGGTTCAGGTGTTAATGGTTGTAGTCATTAGGCGTACGTTCGCCTACCGCATGAACGAGTGGTGTCCGCAAAGCAATAGTACACTTGTGGACACCGCACATTTCTGCCCTTTTTGATCGCGTGCATTCGGAGTGGTTTCCGAATGTACGCCCCCCAACATAAGTGTACTCCCCCGTGTCCGCCCATGTTTCCGCCCCGTTTTGCCCACTTTGAAACTACGCCCATGTGTCATTCCGCATGACGCCCATAATACGCCCCTATTTCCCGAATGATAGCGGTGAACAGTTCTGGACGGGATTTGGGCGAACTGGTACCGAGTCAATGCGTGGCACATGCGCGTAGCGTTCTCCACGCATGCGCAGACGCCATAAAGACGCGATCCGTAAGAACGCGGTAAAGTCCGCATCAATCAGAATAAGGGCCTGTATGTGTTACTGTAAATGCTCCCAAGAATAATTTGAAAATGATTTCAAAAGTTTAAAAGGAAAATAAATTCCCAAGTATGTTTCTCAGACTGTTAAAAGCAGCTTTGAGCAGCTTTGAGCCTTTGTGTCAGCTTCTTGTAACTGTCACTTCATTATTCTATGACTAAAGATACAAAAATGCTCTTGTTAAATCTATAGTCATTGACATATACTATATGGTTCTTTTTTAAAGTGGAAATTTATTGCCAAAAAAGAGCCTGTTTTATTTCCAAATGGAAACAATTACACAAATGGGTTAAAATCGTGATCTACCTGAGCCCAAATGGTGCATGATGGGCCATCAAAATACTTCAGTTCAAAACACAGGGATTAGATAATAACTATAAAATTTTAAAGACTTCTTAGACTTCACTGAATATAACATTCTTACATCCATTTTCTTAGCAGCAAAGGGCCTTGGAAATTATTTTTAAATATTAACAATTCTGTCATACCAGTGGAGTGTTCAGGGACATTTACACAGTGCTTGGCCCAGACAGTCTGGTCTGGAAGCTCTGGCTTCCCAGAGAGTTAGAACTACAACCCGAAGATGGTATAAAGCACAGACACAGAGGTTAAATTGATTACTTTATGATATATTGCAATATGAAAGACATTTTAGAATGGTTCGTTGATAAAGTGCCAGTGCCAGTGCTGCTATGTATTCCCAGCAAATGTCCTGTGCACTCTATTTTTGCTATTGGTAGCGTATACTGTATTTCACCTTCATGTGTTGCCCTATAGCAGGGTATCCTACTCCTCCCAATAATGACAATGTTGGTTTGTACTAAAACATTTTTATTTTACTGGATCATTTCTTCCTGTAAAACAGGCTTCACCTTCCAAAGATGCATTTAGTGGCGTAACTATAAATTTAGCTCCCCCCTGCCAAAAGGTTTGTGGTGCCCCCCCTTCCCCCCCCCCCCCCCCCGGGATGGATAAAAGGGGAGGCAGGTGGTAGCTGGGCAGCGTGGGTCTGGGCAGTGTAAAGCACCCGGGGGCTGTGGGTGCAGTGGTGGAGTGAGTGAGCGGACACTGTTGACAGTGGCAGAAGAATTTGAAAATTCAAAAGATAAAATGGCCGCTGACTAGCTGAGCGTGCTCTCTCTCTCTCGGCCTTGGCTGCTGATTGGCTGGGAGAGAGAGCACACTCAGCCAATCTGCAGCCATTCTATCTTTTGAATATTTAATTTCTGCCGCCGCTGTCTGCAGTGTCTGCTCACTCAGCGCTTCCTGGACACTGAGGACTGCCTGCTGCACCCACAGCTTCACGCTGCCTGGACCCCACGCTGCCCAGGTGCCACCTGCCTCCCCCTGAAATATCTTTGAGGTGGCCAAAATTCACTGGAAATGCCCGGAATTTAATGTTATTGAGTTTATCAGTAGAAAAGAAAACAGAGCATTATAATAGCTGTTCTGTTTTTTCCCTTTTTTTTAACCCTTTGAGTGTCAAGTGAATTTTTCAAAGTACATGTGAAAATTGGCAAGCAAACATTTGTATTCATCATAATGACCTGTATTGTTTACCTTATATAGGAAATATAATCTTTTTTTACACATTTTTTTTTATTTGAATTTATATAACAAATGTGAGCAACGCTGACATTTTTAGTGGATATTTTGAACATCTCTCAGAGATGTTGGCACTGAAAGGGTTAAATACAGATCTAAAACCAAAAAAACATGAGGGTGGTTTTGCAAAAAAACAGAGAATAAAATCAGAACACTGAAGAAGGTTTGGCAAAACCAGGACAAAAACACAGAGGGGTCATCATCATATCTAATAAATACTATAGATTGTAAATGGTGAAGGGATGTCTTTATTTGAGCACGTCAAATTATTCTGTATAGAATTTCTTGAATATGACATTTTTGGTTAATATTTTTTCCTCAGAAAGTCAAAAACCACTCACAAATGCAACTCTGCTAAACTTCAATATTAATATAGAATTAAAAGGTATTTATTGAAACTGCAAACTGAACAAAATGACAACTTCTAAGTGCCCATCTACTTCAATGTTATATATGTTCATATTTGGTATTATTCATTTTTAGGTTACAAACTATGTTTTTTTCTTATCAGTGTTCATGTTCACTCTTCTTGTTTCTTTGTAGATAAGCCAAGTCTGTAAAGTGTTTTCTGGTTCTAATTCAAAGTTATGACCCATCAAATGATATTTAAAGGACTCAGTGGCTGATTTAAAAGCCAAACATTCTTTTTAATTGCTGCTGATGTTATCTCTTGAGGGAAGAGTTCTTGACTCACATATAACAACGGGATGCCCTTGTATCTCAGCATTAGCATTGTTGGCCTCAGAGGTCCATGCAAATTAATATATCCTTCAAAGTTGCAAATTAATCACATCTCCTTCTTTATTAGGACATTAGAAATATAAGATTTTTAAAAGGAAAGGTAATACTTATGAGTGTTTGTACTTGGTTTTATATAACTTTAACAGCACTGACAGTTTTTTTTTTTTTTTAATCAAAGATTGTAGGAGTTACTACACATTTTGCAGCATACCTTAGCAAAGATATTAAAAAACTTCACAGAAGATAACCCATACAAGTTAAGCAATGTAAGTCAAGTACTGCAGCAAAGGCCATTAAATTAGTACCAAACAGTAAAATATGATATAGTATACATATACATGCCAATTAAAAGGCAGAAATAAATTTCCCTCTCTCTCTCTCTCTCTCTCTCTCTCTCTCTCTCTCTCTCTCTCTCTCTCTCTCTCTCTCTCTCTCTCTCTCTCTCTCTCTCTCTCTATATATATATATATATATATATATATCTTAAATCGATTAGAGGTGACGTTTTGATCATATCACAATCTTTGTCAAGACATTTGCAGAAATATGCATGAACCTACTCCATCGGAGACTCAAATGTAATAGACAAACAAAATAGGCCATACACACTGAACGATATCGTGGGTGATGGGAGCTTACTAGAATGGGTTTCCATGTCCGGGCAGCTCCATGCAAGCCTCTCATCACCAAGTGATATGCCAAGCATTGGATAGAGTAGTGTAAAGCACACTGAAACTGGACTGTGGTGCAGTAAAAACATGTTCTGTGGAGTGTCAAATCACGCTTCTCCGGCAGTCAAACCAGCAAGTCTGGATTTGGCAGATGTGAAGTTTGGCGGAGGAAGAATAATGGTATGGGGATGTTTTTTGAGGGTTTGAGCTGGGCCCCTTATCTCCAGTAAAGGGCCATCTTAATCATTAAGCATATCATATCACTGTGTGGAGTTTGTGTATGCTCCCCGTACTTGCGTGGGTTTCCTCCGGGTACTCCGGTTTCCTCCCACAATCCAAAAATATACTGGTAGGTTAATTGGCTCCTAACAAAATTAACCCTAGAATGAATGTGTGTGCGTGTATATGTGGTAGGGAACATAGATTGTAAGCTCCACTGGGGCAGGGACTGTTCAAATATTCTCTGTAAAGCGCTACGGAATATGTATGCGCTATATAAGAAACTGTTAATAAATAAATCATAAATATCAAGATATTATGAACAATACTATTCTTCCAAATTTGTGACAATAGTTAGCGGAAGGCCATGTTCTATTACAACACGATTTTGCCCCAGTGGATGGTTTGATGAGTTTGGTGTAAAAGAGCTTCCCTGGCCTGCATGCAGCCCTGACCTCTCAAGCCCATGGAGCACTTTTGGGTTGAACTGCAAAAGAGATTTTGAGCCAGGCTTTCTCACTCAACATCAGTGCCTCATAATTGCTCTACAGAATGAATGGGCACAAATTTTCAGAGAAACAGTGCTAAATCTTGTGGAAAGTCTTCCAAGAAGAGTGGAAGCTGTTATAGCTGCAAAAGAGAGACCAGTCCCTGTAATGACAATCTAGTAATGAGATGTCCAAATACTTTTGTCCATATAGTGTATGTCAGTCTTGTAAATATTCCAAAATAAAGGAAAATCTAAAATCCAAAATACTTCTCATCCCAAGAATTTTAGATATGGGAAACTCAAACTGTATCATTAGATTAATTTAATTAAGTAGAGTTCATTAACGATCTCATTATTTGGCATAGAGACACTAAAAGTATGGCTTTTCTTTGCAACTTGTCAGTAAAACTCCAAGCACATGCTGTCATTGTTTATACTTTGCTGTAACAGAATAGACATACAGAAACAAGGACAGTATCTGTAAAAAAAAATCATATGCATGTACTTGCATATTGTACTTATATTATATAGAGGCATATTATGCTGGTGCTTTTATTACAATAAAAAAGAAAGGTGCAGGAAGGCACAGGAGTTAATATATCTATTCCACTGAACCATACCTGTCAACATAATTGATGGAAGAATGTTGGCACGTATGAAAGGTTACCACCCGTCCAGGAATACTCTGGACAGTCCGGACAGGTGGCGTTCCCAGACTATACAATGTCTGGGAACAGCCCTGCCAATAGGGTGAGGGGAGAAAAGATGCGCTGCCGCCAGAAGTGTGGACATGGTAGAAATGAGATAACTGTGGACCTGTCGGCTGTTTCAAATCTCACGGTTCAGCAGCCAATCAGGAGCGGCTCCTCATTTGCTGTTGGACCACGGGCTGGCACGAGATTTAAAATAGGTGATGAGCAGGCAGGTCTGCGCAGCTATCTCTCCAGTGTCCCTGCAGCTCGGGCTGCGGTTACTCGGCTGCCTTCCACCACACTAAGCTCTCCCTTGGCAAAAAATATTAATAAAATTCCCCCTTGGCAAAGAGCATTAATAAAAAAAACCTTGGCAACGAGCATTAATTAAACTCCCCCTTGGCAATGAGCATTAATTAAACTACCCCTTGGCAACAAGCATTGATTAAACTCACTCACCATTGGCAACGCACATTAATTAAATTCCCCCTTGGCAACCAACATTGATTACACTCTCTCTTGGTAACAGGTATTTGCTTTACCCCTTGGCAACAAGCATTTTTACTCCCCCTTGGCAACAGGCATTTGCACTCCCCAGGAGCAATGAACATGAAGGCCCTGGCATCGAGAATGAAGACCCTGGCATCAAGCAAGAAACCCTATCAATTAACATGTAGGTAAGCAGCACTTATATGACATAATATGTAATAGCCATTACAGTGTGTGGTATATGTAATGGGAATTACAGTGTGTGGCGTAATGGGTGTTAAGGTGTTTGGTATAATGTGTAATGGGCATTATGGTGTGTGTCATAATTTGTAAAGGGCATTATGGTATGTGGTATAAAATGTAATGGGTGTGTGACGTGTAATGGGCATTACGGTGTAAGTTTTTGGCATGACGCACACTGTTCATACTGTCCCTATTTAAAAAATAAATTGTTGAGTCCTGACATAACATGTAATGGACATCACAGTGTGTGACATAGCGTTTAAGTGGCATTACAGTGTGCAAAATGAAGAATAGAACTGAAGCAAAATTAAAAAAAAAAAAACATTATAAGATGGGTCAAAGGGTGGGGCTGTGGGTGTGTCAAGGGGCAGACCACTATCCAGGAATCTCTCAACACAAAGGTGGCAACCCTACAAGTATGGGGAGAGCAGTCAAGTTGGCACATCAAGGGGTGTGGTGTGCCATAGGGGTGTGTTGGGGGTATGTGATGCTGAAAAGGAGATGAAATACTCCCACCCCCACTACACAAAGCCAGGATTACCAGCATTTTGAGGCTGGGGGCAGGGCACCAATGATACAATTCAGCAAATATTGCGTCATAGGACCGCAAACTCTTGGATCGGGGGAATGGTTCGGGCTGCATATGGGTAGCATCTGGCCAGGAGACTTGTCCTAGGAGGGCAGGAGCACTTCCCATTTTTTTCCAGCTCTTCCGTGAGAGTGGGCAGTAGTATGCACGGAACAATCAATTTAAAAAATGTCAGGTCCATGAAAAAAATTTAGCGAGCCACATTGTAACACTAATCTGCAAATAAAAATGTAAGACTTAAAGTGAGGAATTTATCAATGAATAGCTTTTAATGTATGTTCAAATGAAATAAAGTATACAGATGTCACAGTGCTCATTGTTGCGGCTCTTTACGAATGGCTCAGCATGCCCTGGTGCGAATGAGGTGCACGTGCATGTGAGATGCTTGTGTGCTCCATTCCAGCAATGGATGCTCACGTGTCCCTGTCCCAGTAATCGGCGAAGCTGTCCCAGCAACCAGTGCCGAGATAATGTTCATTAAGTTTCAAACCCTAAATGAATTCAGCCAAACCCACTGTTGGTCCAATGAAAGCATTGTAATTCTAAGTGGGAACAATGCATCTGTTTGAACCCCGAACCTTGCGTGTTACTTTCTAAATAATTAACATGTGTTTGTTTTCTTTATGTATTTAATTCATATACTGTATATGTATTTTTGGGCCTCAGAAAGTGATAAAGTGGAATGTGATAAATAACCAGCCAATCATCTCCTACCTATAATTTTTCAAACCCAGCCTGTAACATGGCAGATAGGAGCTAATTGGTTGGCTGTTTATAATTTTCCGTTTTATCACTTTTTGAAGCTTGATACATCTGGCCCTTTGCTAGAGATGAGTGGGCTCAGTTTTTCAAAAATCAAACCCATCCGAACTTCAAGGATTCAAGGGAATCCAAGCCCCGGCTAGGGTTTTCCCTACCAGGCTTTAATTCCAAAATGAGGCAAAATGCCAGAATCCCGTGATCAGATTTCATAGGTTTTTGATTCAATATAAGTTCCTGCAGTGGTGCCATTTCAAAGCAAAAGCCTCAGAGAGCCTGTGATGATGAGCTGACATCCATACCAGTGTTGAGCTGAATTATATGTCCACTGTGTTACGATCCGCCTCCAGCAGATCGGTGTAAATGTGTAGTTTTATGTTTTCCCTGGATTCTGCTCCCCGGGTTTATCCCAGCCTGTGTGTGTTTACTCGCTGGTGGCATCCAGTGGTCAGCCTGGGCCATTGCAGCTCACTTTCAGTGGTGTGTCATCAGGACTCAGGTGTGTCTTATTTAGGCTCCTAGCCTGCAGTGCTCACCTGTAGGCAATGTGTAATCAGCACCACATTGTGCTCACTATAAAAACCCTCTGCTCACACACTCCGGTGCCAGTTATATTATTCAGCTTCACTGTTCAGTTCCATACTGTTTAGTTCCACACTGTCCAGCTTCCAGTCAGTTGATGTCCAGTCTGTATCCCAGTCTTGCGGTGTCCCTGCCGGTCTGTTGTGCTCCCTGGATCCTGAAGTGCTGTTCAGTGGTGTTCCTGGTCCCTGCTGGTTAACCCTGGTCTGTCCAGTCTGTTTACGTACCGTGTACTCAGTGTCATCCCCGTGATCCAGTGAACCTGTTCTGGGTTGTCCTGCAAGTCTGTGCTGCGGTGTCCCAACTTCTCGGCTGCATAACATCTCTCAGCTAAGTTGGGGATTACCCACCTGTCTATTGCTTTATATGTTACAGTTGCTTATTACATCTCAGTGTATTGTTACACCTACCCCCTGTATTGGCACTATTGGTACCGGTGCACTCATTTGTATTTTGTGTCATCTGCTGAGCATTGTTGCTCCCCTGGGGTTTCTGGGAGTTCCCCGTTTCTGGTGTTTTAGTTAGTTGTCCCCTTGCTCTCTCCTGGCCTCGGCGGACGTGTTGTCTTTACATAAGACCTGCCTGTAGCGGAGTGGGGCGGACCTAATTCGCCCTTCAGCCGAGACGGGCCCAGGTGAAGCCTAGCACTGCACACGTCCGTCGATTCCAGCCAGAGGCAACGGAGTTAGGTTGGCGGGGACACTCCCAGAATCCTTACATTATAACTGGCCATAACAGATAAACTCTGGAGCTGAGTTCTGCCCTCTCAGTCCAGCAGTTTTCCTGCCTTGTTACAGTATTTTTTTTTGTCGTGTCATTTTTTGTTGTGTCTGGTCTGTAACCTTGCACGGCTATATCATGCAGGCCATGCAAGAAACTTTAGCGGCTCTAAATTTGGCATTTACTGCCTTTAAACCAGGGTGGTTAGAGGTTTTGCAGCAGTCCTTACTGCAGTTGCAAAAACTCCTAACAGAAATTTTTCTGATCCTCCCAGAGGTCACTGGGGTTTATTCAGCCCCTAATGAGACCCTGCCTAAGGAGGTATTAGGCAGCAAGTCCTCAGACCCAGAGGTTCAGGTAATGCATAGGAGTGTTCTACGGCCGAAGATCCCATCGGAGGAGCGTCAGCGGCGTAGAGACTTTAATCTATGCTTATACTGTGGAGATTCAGGCCACTTTGTGCAAACTTGTGTTTTGCGCAACTCCAGTGGTGGCAACAGGGTGTTTCCTCTGGCCAAGTCAGGGCAGGTTGTCAGATCTATGCCTGTCTACACTGTGGCAGAGGAGCGCTCTACTGAGTCTCCCAGTAAAAGCGCTCTGATTAATACGGTTGGTCCAAGTGCTGGGAGACCCCATTTTGGGTTTAAGAATCAGCAGAGGAGGTGCTCCCCGCATGATGGGATTTCTGTTCATATTAAGTCAGAGTTGCAAACCCTTAAGGGGAAAGCCCAGGTGATTGACTCAGATGCTGGGGGCCCGCCGAGCCGGTCAGATGCCGGGGGCCCGCCGAGCCGGTCAGATGCCGGGGGCCCGCCGAGCCGGTCAGATGCCGGGGGCCCGCCGAGCCGGTCTGATGCCGGGGGCCCACCGAGCCGGTCTGATGCCGGGGGCCCGAAGTGCACAGCCCCGAGTGGGGGCCCGAAGTGCGCAGCCCCGAGTGGGGGCCCGAAGTGCGCAGCCCCGAGTGGGGGCCCGAAGTGCGCAGCCCCGAGTGGGGTCCCGAAGTGCGCAGCCCCGAGTGGGGTCCCGAAGTGCGCAGCCCCGAGTGGGGTCCCGAAGTGCGCAGCCCCGAGTGGGGTCCCGAAGTGCGCAGCCCCGAGTGGGGTCCCGAAGTGCGCAGCCCCGAGTGGGGTCCCGAAGTGCGCAGCCCCGAGTGGGGTCCCGAAGTGCGCAGCCCCGAGTGGGGTCCAAGTTGGTGTCGCCCCAGAGGGGGTTCAAGTTGTTGTCGCCCCAGAAGGGGTTCAAGCCGGTGTCGCCCCAGAAGGGGTTTAAGCCGGTGTCGCCCCAGAAGGGGTTCAAGCCGGCCTCGCCCCAGAGGGGGTTCAAGTTGGCGTCTCCCCAGAGGGGGTTCAAGTTGGCGTCGCCCCAGAAGGGGTTCAAGCCTGTGTCGCCCCAGAGGGGGTTCAAGCCTGTGTCGCCCCAGAGTGGGTTCAAGCCTGTGTCGCCCCAGAGGGGGTTCAAGCCTGTGTCGCCCCAGAGGGGGTTCAAGCCTGTGTCGCCCCAGAGGGGGTTCAAGCCTGTGTCGCCCCAGAGGGGGTTCAAGCCTGTGTCTCCCCAGAGGGGGTTCAAGCCTGTGTCGCCCCAGATGGGGACTCTGTCCATCCAGTCCCTAAGAGGGATTCTGATTGTCCTGCCTCAGAGCAGAGTTCCAGCCATGTCGGTAACATGGAGGGACCATCTGTTGGTCTTTTTGGTGCTGCCCAGCCAGAGTTTCACTATAGTGCTGCCCACTTAGAAGTACGTCACAGTGCTGATCAGCCAGAGACTCATCATAGTGCTGCCCAACCAGAAAGACCATCAGACTTGGAAGAGGTCATAACCTCTAAAGGGGTCCCGAAGTGCGCAGCCCCGAGTGGGGTCCCGAAGTGCGCAGCCCCGAGTGGGGTCCCGAAGTGCGCAGCCCCGAGTGGGGTCCCGAAGTGCGCAGCCCCGAGTGGGGTCCCGAAGTGCGCAGCCCCGAGTGGGGTCCCGAAGTGCGCAGCCCCGAGTGGGGTCCAAGTTGGTGTCGCCCCAGAGGGGGTTCAAGTTGTTGTCGCCCCAGAAGGGGTTCAAGCCGGTGTCGCCCCAGAAGGGGTTTAAGCCGGTGTCGCCCCAGAAGGGGTTCAAGCCGGCCTCGCCCCAGAGGGGGTTCAAGTTGGCGTCTCCCCAGAGGGGGTTCAAGTTGGCGTCGCCCCAGAAGGGGTTCAAGCCTGTGTCGCCCCAGAGGGGGTTCAAGCCTGTGTCGCCCCAGAGTGGGTTCAAGCCTGTGTCGCCCCAGAGGGGGTTCAAGCCTGTGTCGCCCCAGAGGGGGTTCAAGCCTGTGTCGCCCCAGAGGGGGTTCAAGCCTGTGTCGCCCCAGAGGGGGTTCAAGCCTGTGTCGCCCCAGAGGGGGTTCAAGCCTGTGTCGCCCCAGAGGGGGTTCAAGCCTGTGTCGCCCCAGAGGGGGTTCAAGCCTGTGTCGCCCCAGAGGGGGTTCAAGCCTGTGTCTCCCCAGAGGGGGTTCAAGCCTGTGTCGCCCCAGATGGGGACTCTGTCCATCCAGTCCCTAAGAGGGATTCTGATTGTCCTGCCTCAGAGCAGAGTTCCAGCCATGTCGGTAACATGGAGGGACCATCTGTTGGTCTTTTTGGTGCTGCCCAGCCAGAGTTTCACTATAGTGCTGCCCACTTAGAAGTACGTCACAGTGCTGATCAGCCAGAGACTCATCATAGTGCTGCCCAACCAGAAAGACCATCAGACTTGGAAGAGGTCATAACCTCTAAAGGGGTCCCTAAAGTCTCAGCCTCAAGGGCCATAATTCCAGTAATACAGTCCAGTCAGTTAGCTGATAATGAAGTTACTGTTGATGCTTTGAACGATATCTCTACATCTATAGTTTTTGATGGGGACCTAACCCAATTTGTTGCGCTCACTAACCATTTTTTCACTATTTTGGAGTCCAGACCATTTTTAGGTATCACTTCAGATAATGTGGTGCTCTATTTAATTTACTGCTTCAGAGGTGAACCTTTCGAATGGGCATGCAAATTTTTTGAATCTGAGGATCCCATTCTTAAGAATCTCCCAGCATTCAGTGATGCTGTAGTGAAGAAATTTGGTCCCAATAAAAGTGGTTCAGATGCCTCTGGGCCGACCATCTTGTCTGCAGAGACTCCATCATGTTTAAGAGAGTCAATACAAAGGGCCCAGCCCATAGCTATTACCGCTGGATGTGCTCAACTATCTTCTCCCTGCAGGAACTCTCCTAAGGTTTCATTTCCTATGGGAATGGAACCAATCTATGGTCTTTTCTCAGATTCTGAAGCTGAGGAGATTCCGAATGTGCCTAGGCATTCAGGTGGGAAAGGGAAGAATCATCTGGTTGCTCGACCTATATTTTTTGAAGATTATTTTGAACCAGAGATCTCTTCCTTTCCTAGTGTCTCCAAGCAGGCACAGGGGAAAAAGAAGAGGTATAAAAAGAGGCGCTGACAGTTGCCTTGACCCTGCTTGTTTTTTGTCTAGTCTTGTTGTGTCCGAAGGCCACCTTGAGAGGGGGGCACTGTTACAAGCTGCAGCCGCAACTTGTTTCTGTTTGTTTGTACCCGCTTGCCAGGGTTTTGGAGAACCTGGTATCGGGGTCCCTTGACCCCACTTTAAGGGGGGGGTACTGTTACGATCCGCCTCCAGCGGATCGGTGTAAATGTGTAGTTTTATGTTTTCCCTGGATTCTGCTCCACGGGTTTATCCCAGCCTGTGTGTGTGTTTACTCGCTGGTGGCATCCAGTGGTCAGCCTGGGCCATTGCAGCTCACTTTCAGTGGTGTGTTATCAGGACTCAGGTGTGTCTTAATTAGGCTCCTAGCCTGCAGTGCTCACCTGTAGGCAATGTGTAATCAGCACCACATTGTGCTCACTATAAAAACCCTCTGCTCACACACTCCGGTGCCAGTTATATTATTCAGCTTCACTGTTCAGTTCCATACTGTTTAGTTCCACACTGTCCAGCTTCCAGTCAGTTGATGTCCAGTCTGTATCCCAGTCTTGCGGTGTCCCTGCCGGTCTGTTGTGCTCCCTGGATCCTGAAGTGCTGTTCAGTGGTGTTCCTGGTCCCTGCTGGTTAACCCTCGTCTGTCCAGTCTGTTTACGTACCGTGTACTCAGTGTCATCCCCGTGATCCAGTGAACCCGTTCTGGGTTGTCCTGCAAGTCTGTGCTGCGGTGTCCCAACTTCTCGGCTGCATAACATCTCTCAGCTAAGTTGGGGATTACCCACCTGTCTATTGCTTTATATGTTACAGTTGCTTATTACATCTCAGTGTATTGTTACACCTACACCCTGTATTGGCACTATTGGTACCGGTGCACTCATTTGTATTTTGTGTCATCTGCTGAGCATTGTTGCTCCCCTGGGGTTTCTGGGAGTTCCCCGTTTCTGGTGTTTTAGTTAGTTGTCCCCTTGCTCTCTCCTGGCCTTGGCGGACGTGTTGTCTTTACATAAGACCTGCCTGTAGCGGAGTGGGGCGGACCTAATTCGCCCTTCAGCCGAGACGGGCCCAGGTGAAGCCTAGCACTGCACACGTCCGTCGATTCCAGCCAGAGGCAACGGAGTTAGGTTGGCGGGGACACTCCCAGAATCCTTACACACTGCAGGCTGAGCTGACCTTTCTGTCCATCCACTCCATCTATTCCAATACTCCTCAGCTGAACTATCTGTGCATCCTTTAATGCAGTGTTGCTGAGATTCTGAATTACTATCTTTTAAAAATGGTAAATATAAGATAGTGAAAGAGAAATACAGTGAGGCTAGGGTTTACAACTGGTTACAGGGAGGTGACAATAGAACACCTTGGCATGGGTGTGGTATACTTCACCTACAGTCGGGATTCCGACAGTCATTACTTGACTTCGGAATCCTGACTGCACAGCGGGGGAGCGCGATGAAGCCCCTTGCGCTCGCCACGCTGCGTGCACGGTGACGAGCTGCGCTCGCCACCTATTTTATTCTCCCTCTATGGGGGTCGTGGACCCCCACGAGGGAGCAGTCAGGATTCCGACGTCGGAGGAATGACTGTCGGAATCCCGACTGTCGGGGAGCCGTCCGGCACCCACTTGGCGTAGTGCCCCTAGACCGAGACGAGTCCGTGCCAATAGAGATTTTTCAGAATTGGATACACATATGTCAGCCAGTTATTCAAACCAAGCACGCCCAAGCCCTTTTTTAGGGGGAAATACCACCAGATGGAAGAAATATTCAAAAGATACAAACCCTGTAGGAGGGGAGAAGTCAAACGTCACAATAAGGAGAAATTCAACCAAAGAAACAATAAAATAATTGTTTTTAATCTTTCTGATTATTCCCATTCCAAGGCGGAAATGTCTGTTCTCTCGCGTGGTCTCTCTTTTTGAGAACCTTCAAACAGAATTCTTTCAGTTTTGTAACTGAATTGCACATAGAAGTTGAGAGATTTTTTTGCCAGACAAAACACCTCAGACCAGCCCCCTAGCAGATTTAAACCTAAGAGTACTTTCAATCAACCTTGTGCTAATCCCGCAAAATTTGCCTAGTTAAAAGAGACTCTCTACCATTTATTAACAAGCAAAGAATATCTTATTCTAATCTGAGTAAAGAAGAAAATGTTGCGATTGATACATTAAAAAACAATGATGCCTTAATCATTCATCCATCCGACATGGGTGGTGGCATTGTGTTACTTAATAAAATCGACTATATTGCTGAGGTGACAAGGCAACTATCTGACACTAGTTGCTATAAATTACTTAGCTATGACCCCACCTATGTTTATAAAAAGGAGATTGATGCAGTGATTGCTTTGGGCATGCAAAATCACTGGCTGGACAAATCGACAATCGCAATGCCTAAAGTCCATAAAACTCAGATTCGACCACTGGGGAGACCAATCATCTCCTCCTGTGGGTCCCTTTTTCAGCCCATCTCGCAATATATTGATTTTTGGCTGCAACCGGTAGTCCAGAGGATGGACTACTTAAGGATACCACTGATTTTAATCAGAAATTGGACAATCTTGGCACGTTACCTGTCTCGGCTCTATTGTTAACTATAGACATTACGAGTTTATATACCAACATTGCACATGAGGATGGAATGGACTCGGTAAGGGCTTTGATTGCCCACACTACAGTATTTAGGCCCACCTGTTGAGTTTAATTTACTGCTCATGGATATTGTGTTGAAGAAGATTTTGTTTCAGAATTCTTTTTATTTACAGTTAAGAGGGACCGCCATGGGCCCAAACATGGCGCCCTCTTATGTCAATCTTTTTATAAGCATGTACGGAAAACAACACATTATGTCTCACCATACATTTTTATGTTCATTATATTGACGATATTTTCTGTGTGGACTGGGGGGACACATCGTCTTAACGAGTTCATTGACATCGTTAATCATTTTGGATACTATGATTAGGTGCACGTTCCCATTTAATTCTAATAACATTAGCTATCTTTATGTTAATGATACTGTACCTCCAAGGATGGTGCTATCTCTACCAGTGTGTGTACAGGAAAAGTACTGATAAAAATTCATTGTTATCAGCAGATTCTTTCCACCCACTACCTTTGAAGAAGGGTTTACCCCTATCTTAACTTTTAGTGAGGATTACTTCAGATCCCCTCATCCTTCCGGAGGCTCTGGAGGAGATGGGTGATCATTTTCTGAAATGGGGCTATGATCCATTGGAAATCAAAGAGGCTGTTTCGCATTGCCTACAGCTACCACGGGAAGAAACATTCACAACTACCACAGCACTGGCTTAAACCCAAAAATGTATGTCATTTTAAGGAGCGTATAGCAGCACATCACTCTTCTATTAAAAAGGCCTATTCTCGTATTGACTGTAACACACCACCCGTGGCTAAACATTTTGTGACAGCAAAACACACTATGCGTGACTTTCACTTCATGCCTATCGATCAGATTCCTCCTTTGAGATGGGGAGGTGATCGCAATAAGCTGTTATTACAGTGTAAATGCCAGAGGATCAATTGCCTTAAATGTATTACTCCTTTGGGGTTAAATGAATACCAGTCTTTGCATTGTTTAATTTAGCATGCCATCCTTATTGTGCTATCCATTAGGATATAATATTAATTATTCTGCTCTTTTTGTCACCTATCCTGTACCCTAGCTAAACATCTAGAACCTCTCACTGTTCTAACATATAGGGTGAGATTAAATAGCATGAGAGATTAAGAAAGTGAGAGATTTGGTAAGAAATCTCCAGTTTTTTTAAAGTGGCAATCACTTACATTTCAAAATCAAACTGGTTTAATCACTCCCAGAACTGCACCTGAACTAGTGTCTAGTGGCTATGTGTCTCATAAACACTGCCATCTGTTGGCAGGGATTGAAACTACATCTCTTTCTCTCTCACACATGCCCAGAGAGGCAATCACGAGGTGGCAGACTAGCTTTTGAAGCATTTGCTCTGAGAGGGCTTACTAGGTAAATATAAGCACCACGACAGCAGTTTGAGTAGTCATTTTTTAAAAAGTTTAAATAAACCAATACTATAATTTTTTTGGAACAACTTCTGTTTGCTATACCACAATATGTTCATATAACATAAGCACTGGAAGTCCACAATGTGACTGGTCATTTTTAAATAAAAGTGTAAATAAATAATACAATACTAATACTATACAGGTTGAGTATCCGTTATCCAAATTATTCCGAAAATCATACATTCCAGAAAGTGAATTTTTTTGCTAAAAGCACTACTGGGGACATCTGTAACGGCACTGCTGAGGACGTGATGTGTAACTGCCACTAAATATGTGCAAGAAAATTATTGCTTGGCATTTAAATTCAGTATCTGAGTTAGTACACAAACTTTGTTTCATGTTTTCAAAACTTGTTTTACACACAAATAAAATATATTTGTGTGTATTTCATGTGTTTGATGTGTATGTACAACATAAATGCAAGATACCTCAAGATACATAATTGAAATATAAAAATATTCTGAAATACGGAATAATCCATTATCCAAAATTCTTATGGTCCTGAGCATTTTGGATAAGGAAGACTCAACCTGTAATACTATTGTACTTTTTTGGTAAATTTTTTGTGTTGTGTACCCCATTCTTTGCAAATCACATAAGCAGTTGTAATTTTCAAAAACACAAAGTTCAAGTAAATAAATAATATTATTATACTATAGTTTTTTATCGGTACAACTGGTGTGTGCTGTATCAATGTAGTCACATCACTTCAAATATGCACTGTGACTAGTCATTTTATAACATGGTCCAAGTAAATAAATAATACTATTGTACTATAGTTGTTGTTTTAGTACGTGTGTGCGCAGCATCTCACTGTATCCACATAAATAAAAGCACTGAGTCATTCGTAATCAGTCGATAGAAGAGTAAGAGCAGCAACTAAGTACTAGTGCTGTGCCTGATTCCAGTTATGATAGTGCTACAACATCTATCAAATATGGTCCAGTGGGTAGAAAGTTTAGAAAAGGGCACCTGAAATCAAAATATTTAACACTGTTAAAAAGGGTAAAGGCATCACAGAGCTATTGGCGAGTCTCAAATTGATGATACTAGTTGTAGAGAAGTCTCCTTCCTCCATGTTTGCACCATTTTGCAAATGTGTGGAAGAATAGTACAAGAAAAGATGGTGGTGATGTGATGATGACATAATAGAAATTAAGGATGCTATTTTGGGAGTGGCTAGGATGAGAGGGGATATTTGTGTACTATCTGATGCTACCAAGGATGATGTAGATGGTGTTGTTTATGTAAGTCAGCCACCATTGGTGGTAGCCCTTGTTTGATAAAAAGAAAAACATTGTGAGGCCTGGGGATAAGACCAAAAAAAATAGCTCTTGGGTGTGCGATTATTTTTACCTAAATCCAGACATGTGTGCAGATGCCGGTATCTGCTCCATTTGTGAGGCCAAAGTTAGCAGACATAGGGATGTTAACCAACTAAGCAGCACCTTCCTGTTCCATTATTTGCATCAAGCTCATTACATTTATTTTACAAATTTATAATCATTTACTGTAATTAATACCCTTATCATCAATCTCCTCAATAGTGATCAAAGTTAGTCCTCCCAAAAATAGTTGTGTTGGGGCTTAAACAAACCAAGCACTTAATCAAGAAAAGTGTCAGTTGCTGTCACCGTAGTGCTTGGTTGGTAAAACTGTACTTGTACTTTTTAGAAAAATATTAAATGGACTATTTTGCAGAAACTTAGGAGAGAAAACACCACAACAAAACACCAGATTAACTTAACTATTGGTTAAAATAACCATGTGTGAACCCCCATTCGAGAGCTGTAGCATTTTTCAGCAACCGATGACCTCCCGTCCTCTAATAGCTTAATATGCATAAATAGAATAGGAAGATAATGTTTGTAACATTTCATTAATAGGCCATGCAAAAGGTCCAGTGGTCCTTTTTTTCATTTGACAGCAAAAGTACTGATGAATATAAATATGAAACAGACCTATAGAGACAAAATGTCCTGTTTTACAACCATTTTTTTTCACTGAAAAAAAAAACCCACTGCAATAGGTGTGAATCCAGTTTATACGTTATTATTTCATCAACATTATAATTACTAAAGAAGGACAGGATTGGTCTATGATTAAAATCTTGGTAATATTGTCATACATGCTCACGGTGCTAAAAACAAATATTTTCTGCATCACTAAGGAGGAGCCTACAGAAAGATTACTTTTAATCATGTATGTAATGTGAATTTGAGTACTGCTACCAAATAAAACCAAATTAAAACAGGCCAGATACATTGCTGTGGTAGGACTCGCACACAGAGCAGAGCAGGGGGAAGAGGACAGGGCTGAAGCAGAGGCGAAATCATGGATTATAATCACATCGTTGATGTATCTTTTCCATTCTACTAGATGTGTGGAAGCCTTGAAAAAGGACTCAGACCGAGTCCGAAACGCGTCGGCGGGCAGAGGCATTGGACTGGACTGGGGGACTGTTATCTTGCAGCAGCTTGTGATCCTGATTGTGCCCGGGCGATCGTGGAATCATTCTTGCATGCTCACTCTGAACTATATTGATTTATGGTTCACTGGCCATCTGGTAACTACCTCAAAGTTCTTTAACTAATGCACCAGCCACTTTGGATATTTTATTGTGTGCAAATCATGTTTGTGATGTTTTGATGTTTTTATGTGATATCCCACTGTTATATTAAACTGTATACACTATGTTATGTATATGCTCTTTTTTCATGTACAAATGAATATAAGCTGAGCAGAGGATACGTACTGATACAAGTGTATACAAAGAAAGGATCATACCCATAGAAGGGAAGTACTATTCTATTTATCCCACGCTGGTGGTGGTTGAACCTATACTTTTTCTCTATTGCATATTTCTGGGTGTCTGAGAAACGCCCCAAGGTGATACCCACCCTAGCGTAAGGTGCGCACAGACAATTGCACTTGCCCTTTTGTGTACACCTACCTTATACTGTACGCACCTGAAACTATATATCCTACCCCTATGAGAAGATTATAAGCAGACATACCCATTGTTGCATTTTGACTTTTCTACCCACATATTCCATGTATTGAAACTTCGAGGATCTGGTAATGGAAATCAGAGGAGGCATAACAACAACCCCCCCCACACACACAAAAAGGAAGTATTATTTCATTTATTCACTGGGTGTCCACACAAGGGAGCACCAAATCTAGTGCACCATCTCTCTCCCCTCCACATTCTCTATTAAGTCTTAAAGGTTAGACTTTGTAGGTCCACCTGTAAGCAGCCCCCTTAGAAGCGCCCGAGAAATACCCTACACTTCAAATCCACATTGCTGTGGTAGTTTATAACTTGGGTTGCTTAGTATGTTATTAGTTGCTGAAATAAAACTGAAGAACACATATCAGAATCACATAGTCCATCCCTTCCAATCTAGAGAATCTGCCCCAACCAAGTTCACCAATGTCATGTTCAGTGCTAAAACCATTGTTCACTTTTCATCTTCTTAAATGATCTGCTTCTATTGAAACTGTTGATTACCCCTTCCCCCTTTTCTATGAGTCTTAAGGACTCAGATCTCTTGTGTTTATGATCTTATTAATTGTTCCTTTTTACATCTGATTCTGCTTCTTACCCATTTACCTATCCCTCATGGGTCTGTCCTTAGCCAGCTCCTCTACACCCATTTTGCCTCCTACCTTGGAAACCTCCTCAGCTCCTTTGGTTTCAAATGTGGCCACGTTTAGATATACATTCCTTGTCCACTCTCCCTTTATCCTTTCTGTGTATCTTCCTGTCACTTTGCCATCTCATTTTGGATATCCTGACATCTCTTTCTTTAGTTAACATCTCCCTCACTTTTTTTCATCAGGCCCATTCTCATGTGACTCCTTACTCTCGTTTATTCACACAATACAAATATATTTTACTTTTGCTGTTTCCACCTCTGCATTATCTCCAGGATCAGGTCCTTTCTCAGCCCTGATGCCTCCAAGACTCTCATTAATATATTCTTCATTCCCACCTTGACTGCTGTAACCTTCTCTTTGCTGAATTCCTTTGTTCTCCTCCTTTAATTTATCCTAAATAGAGTTGTTCATTTAATTTTGTCTCTCCATACTTAGTGTCAGCTTTTTTTCTCAGAAACCAACTGTTTGCCTTAGCGTCCATTTCAAATATCTCAGTCTCCCATTTTTAGTCATAAATGCTAAAGCCTTCCTACATCTCCTACAAATTCACCTGCTCCTATTTTTGTAATTCCTACTTCTCCTTCAGCCTGGTTACCTCCTCTGACACCCAAGACTTCTCCAGCTATGTCCCATTTTCTTCCAATGTTGCTTGTTTCAAATACTCACTCAAACACACCTTTGCCTTAAATCCTTCCAGCTCATCCGAATCTCCACTACATGAAATGTTGAACTGCATTGCTACCCTGCCAATAGCCACTACTAGTTGCCCTACAAAATAATGAGCAGCTTTACTCACACACCATGTCCTCCCACTAACTAGTCTGTCCTTTTATTCTGGTTGCTGATCCCAGATTTCATGCCCAGCCCTGAGACTGCATTGCAGAAACTTTTGAAGCTCCTTATACAAAAAAAAGAAATAATGTTTTTTTGGGGAAAAACAGTCAAGTTTATTAAGGTGCATTTTCAAGGAGAACAGTACACTTAATACTAACAAGCTCCTACTTTACTAAAGTATTATTTTACTAACCCCATTCTGTCTATCCTTGTGTAAGGTGCTGTAAGTCTAAGGTGTGTGCAAAATTAGATGCAGTATGGACATATTTTGGTGTACATTTACAGTACAAAACTGTGCCATACTTGCCTACCTGACCCTCTCCATGCGTGAGAAAATGCTCTGCTCCTGGACATCCCTGGTAATGTATGATTGCTAGCACCTGTGGTGAAACACCTTTACCTAGCTCCCGACAGGTGCTGGCAATCATACATTACCAGGGAAGTCCAGAAACAGAGCATTTTCTCCCGCATGGAGAGGGTCAGGAAGGCAAGTATGAACTGTGCATATTCCCAACATGTGGATTTATGCGTAGTCAACTCTAAATAAGGTACTAAGGGGTTGATTTACTAAGCGCTAGGTTATACAACTTGGTGCTTCATGTTAATGCCCAACATTTAAAGGTGCAATGCTCACACTACCAATGTTCCTACAGCTGGTAAATTCATTGTCCTTTTACATTTGGGCATAAACACAAACAGAAGTGCCACTTTCAAAATGAAACAATGTTAAAATCTTTTGTGAAAAGAGCATTACCTACTCCCGCAATCATCATTTTTCTATTTCCATGGTATACATGTTCTAGTAACAAGGCGAGAGAGGCAATTTCATTAAGATTAACTTTCAATGTCTGCTGAAGCTATTATTTTGACATTTTGACAAAGCAAGACAATCCAGCTTCAATGACCCAATCAATATAGCCATTCTCTGTGTTAAACAAGTGTCAGCTGTACCAATTACCTGTCTGCACTTTAGAGCATTTTCATCTTTCTGTGCAATTAAAAACTGGTGAATGGACAATGACATTTGTTCCAGGAGTAGCTGGAATGCAAGTGTCATGTAGCACAGTTCTGAATACAAATAGAGCTTTTAATAAACATACACATCATGTGGCTTTTGTAGAACTGAGTGTAGAACTGTTGGTGGAGCATTTGGTGCATGCCCTGAATGCAGTGCGATTCTGAGTCATATCTATTACAATCACATCTACAGTACACCCACACTGCGGTAAATGGGCTGTATATTGACACTGTGCTTTAATCATTTACAAACTAGTATAGTGTAGTTGCAAGTGACCATTGTTTGATGATAATTAGTAGCAAAGCAGTGGCGATTAATTTACTAAGCAATGGCTTGCAAAAGCAGCTGTTTCAAAGAGTATATGCAAACAACATTTAAAGGGGCAATGCATTTAAAAGCAAAACATGGTGTAATACATGTATCTCCAAACTGTGGCCCTCCAGATGTTGTGAAACTACACATCCCAGGATGCCTTGCCATAGTTTTAGCATTCCCTAATAGCAAAACTGTGGCAAGGAATGATGGGACTTGTAGTTTCACAACAGCTGGAGGGTCATGGTTTGGACATGCCTTGTGTAATAGAACAAATTGCCCTTTTACAGCAACAATTTTTAAAAGCCACCACTTAAATAAATAAGCATGTGTATGATTTCTGTCCTACCCTGCGTCAGGCACCAGTTTCTGCAATAAACAATATACTGTAAGAATCTCAAAATTACTATGATTACAAAATATCTGTTAAAAAACTATATTGCCCTCATGTAAAATCTCATTAAGGACTTTGGTAAATCAAATACAGTAAATATTGTGCATTGTTGGTGCCTTAGAAATCGATGTAGGCTACTAAAAGAATTGTGAATTACACAATTATACCTGGACCATAATACTACTAGTAAAATTTTTTAATTTCACTGGACAATCATGCCCTTTATAAGTTTAAATATTGATACCCTAAGTATATAACCAATAATGATCTTAATAATAATGGGTTAATTCTAAAAAATATTTGAAGTACAATGTTTATTGAGTTTACATAACAATTTTCTGCCACAGGAGAATAATTCATGGACCTCTAGCCAAGATGTTTAATTTTGTGCATCGCTACATCCAGATTCTTAATCATGTACTTTAATCCATTTTCCTTCCTGTCTGTTACACACTTAGCAACTGGCAGTAAGGGTGAAGGTTAGTCTAGTAGGCAGAGGAGCACTGCGAGAAGATAAGATGCCTCCTTTAATCATTATTTCTAAGGGCACTGAAGCTATACTGGAGAGATAGTTGTAAACGCTACTTAGTAACCATCCTGATTATGTAGCAGAAAATGGTTTAAATGTGCTAAGGCTTCATATTGAATAAAATCGATAGAACATTTTAATATGATGTATTTATGGGTATATTGTATTATGAGTTCTAGCCTTATGTATTTATGAACTACAAAGTAATATCTTTTGATCCTGTCGTATACTATTTATGCTTTTCCAATGTTAACTACAAGAAGATAATGAAACCTGTTCAATCATGTTGACAAAATCCTTATGCAAACACTTAAATTGTATTTGTTTTATACTTTTATAGACCTGCTTACTAGTTGCTTTAAAGGTCAAGTAATGCAGGCAACAAATAAATGCTGTATTGGATGCTGTTCAAGTAAAACATTAAAAATAACAATTTTTATTACGGTCCCCAGAAGTTTTAATCAATTTTCTAACATGGAAAAAACTTCCAAAAACTTACTGGGAAATACTTTGCTTAGGTCAATATATGTATGTGTACAATAGCTTTATATCAGATAACTGTACTGTTATTACCAAAGACAAGTCATTATGAATTACTGAACATTGAGCCTGATTCAGACCTGTATAGGAGTATACTCAGCCTAGCATAGAGGTCAGCATCACCTCCTGCTGCCCATGCCGCCCGCATCCCCTTGGTAGCATGCGAGGGGATGCGTACAAGAACACATCACTTTGTGTGTGGCCGAAGAGGAGAGAAATCATTCGATGATCCGCTTCAGAAATAACAGTCAGTCTGACTTTTATTTACGCCGCAGTTTGACATAGACAGGGCAGGCACTGACGTCATGTGACATCAGACGCCTGCCCTGAGCAAGCAACACCACGGCTGCATTCCCAAGGGAACGCCCAGCATTTTTATGTGGCTGCCCGTAAAACGCTGGACTTTCCCCTGCTGCCCCCCGCCCGTTCCCTCTAAGTGTGAACCCAACAACAAGTGTGATACTCGCCGAAGGCATTTGCATATGGGGTCTGCACATGCGCATGTCTGCACATGTGCAGTCCTCCACCATTAGAAACAGGGCTGAATTTGGCTGTTGGGATCTCAATTAGGCCCAATGTTCTGTACTTTAACAACTACTATATGGGGATTTAGTTATGAAGTGTCAAGTGGTAAAACCTATCGTTTCTGGTTATTATTTAAAAGGGCAATGCTTTCATAGCAAGACAATCATTAGAAAAAGCATTGCCCTTTTAAATTACAGGCAAAAATGCGGTTAACGCCCTATACAGTAGTGCGACTTATCAGAGGCAAGAAGTCACATGCGATTTCCCTTGAACTGCGCATCAGCTTTCCAGGCATCAGGATAGCATACGATACATCGTATGCAGTCTGTTTGCATAGAATGTTTCATATGTGATCCCAGTCAGGGCTGCGGGGCCCTATAAATCTTTGTGACAGCCATGGTAATCTCAGGATCCAATCTGAGAAACATCAGATCGTAATCAGAGGTAAAACACATACGATTAGACCATGGGTCTTCAAACTGCGGCCCTCCAGATGTTGTGAAACTACAAATCCCAGCATCCCGTGCCACAGTTTTGCTATAAGGGAGTGTTAAAACTATGGCAAGGCATGCTGGGATTTGTAGTTTCACAACATCTGGAGGGCCATAGTTTGAAGACCCATGGATTAGACACTTTTCACAATATTTCTCAGCCCGATATTTCAGAATCGTGTGAAAAGGGCCCAAAACGCACACATATCTCGCCTTGGTTAGGAAATGATGTCATGACTCAGGATTGTGGGGCAGTAATGTTAACCAGTACACTATTCATACAGAGAATGATGTGCCAAGATATCAGAATGTATTGTATGATGGTAGCATTGTAAGTTTATGCCAAAACCCAAGTGTGATTCACAGTATTACACAATAATGTGGATTAAGAGAGAATGAATATGACAGATGTTTTATGAAATGTGATGACTAAGATTAATATTCAACAGAAATTCAATAGATAAACAAATGTTGATGACCAATTACCAAGCAATTTACCTTTCTCAATAGCATTGAATTTTTCAGAGGAGTAATGGCTCCTCTGACTGAGAGAATAAGCTCAGTTTCCCAACTTTATGGATCATTATTGTTGGAATACTGTATCCATATTCTTAGTTTGTTTTATAATTCTGAGGCATTCCATTGCTCCCAACATTTTTGTTTCATTTTAAACATATTTTTCTATTTTTCATTTTTCTATATGTTACACAGTTAAGAGACACCTACAGTATATGAAAGCAACTGCTTTTATAATATATTATAATTGCTTTTAGGCAGGGTTTTACGAGTAAAATGGAAAGATTTATAATTTCATACATGTCTATTTTTCTCAGCACAGTTTGCTCAATACAGGATTGAGAACATATTGCAAGAAACATGAATAGCATAAACAGCACTTATGTAGCATAAATGTTTTATTTATGTTACAAAACAGGTATAATAGTGCAATACTTTTGCAGGAAAAAAAAGTAATAAAAGACTGTCAAATGCATTTCATTGAAGGGCTTGATAAATAATCCAGTGTTATAAGAGAGAGGTAACGGAATATTATGCGGACTTTATCAGCCTGTGGTCATATATTTGCGTTCCTGAAAATGTGGTCATACTAATATATGCTATTTATAGTGCAGTCAGACAGCCTTCCCAACTGTAAACTTCACACTCCTGAGAGAAGTCAGGACCTGAGTTCCTGATACTGTATCTTCTGTAAGAGCCCAGTGGCACAATTCCTCTTATGCACTGAATTTGTCTTGTAGCCTCTTGAACTTCGCAAACTGTAGATAATGTTTTTTGGTTCTGAAAGGCACCATGAAAACCTAGAGATAAGGAACCCTGTTGAGGGCATTTGTATTTCTCGGTATCTCACTTGACAAAACCCAAAGGAGAAGGTGTATAAAGGACAAAAGCTTATGTGTGCAATGAATAAATGCAGACCTGTGTGTTCCTATCTCTGTTCTTGAAAAATAACATAAACTTTTTCTGTGTAACACAGCAGCGTTAAAAGGAAACATTTACCAAATAAACAACATATGGGCAATATTATGAAAAACGTGGGAGATACGATTACATTATATACATATATAGTGCTAAATAATATGGCATTCCATCTGTTCCCATAATTTCTTTTTTAATTAAACTTTATCTTGTGTTTTTCCTGCATCTCTTTAATGAATCCCTTGGTATTGTTCATCTCTACCTTATTTCCTCCATGTATCCCCATTCCTTTCACTTACCTGTTTTAATTGTTGATACTGTACCCCCTCATCTTGTACCCCTAACTGTATGCCAGGTAACCAGCTCTCCATGATCAGATAAAAAGTCACATGGTCCTGTGGCTGAAAATGATTGAGTGCCTATTGGGAGATGCAGAGGAGCAGTGACCACTGCTGTGTGGGTGTTGCCAGTACTACTGTACTTGGGCATGTCTACTCCGCCTACCCTATAGCTCCCAATGCCTTCCTATATATGTATACATACAACATATACTGTATGTACATGGTTTTGCATAAAAACCTATCATTTGATGGCAGATAGGAACCACTTGGCTCTACTTTGCCCTATATGCATGTACATCCACACACCTTCACACTCTGGTTCTTTTTTTTTTTTTGCCAGTAGCCAATTAATGCCTCTCATTCAGTGCTGGGAATCGTGAAAATGCCCCCGCTGGTGATCTCCAGTGGAGAGGTGCTCCATCTGACTGGGACACACAAGCATCTCACACGCATGCGCAGTGGCATAACTAAGTTTTGGGCGCCCCCCTGCCGTTAGGGGGGCGCCCCCTGCCGCCGCCCCGCCAAGCACCCCCAATCCCTCGCCTATGCAAACCCCCCCCCCAATCAACTGCAGCCTTACCTATCGCGCTGGTCCCGGCGGCTCCGTTCTTCTTCTGCTGAGGACCACCACAAAATGGCCGCCCCCATGCAGCAGACAGTTTCAGAGAACTGTGTGCTATATGGGGGCGGCTATTTTGTGGTGGTCCTCAGCAGAAGAACGGAGCCGCTGGGACCAGCGAGATAGGTAAGTCTGCGGGGGATTGGGGGGGTGTAACTATAGCACCGCAGCCCCCGGCGCCCCCACATGCACAGCGCCCCCCCCCCCCCCCCGCGGTGGCGGGGGCGGCGGTGCTATAGTTACTCCGCTGCGCATGCGTGTCCTAGTATTTCGGTGATGAGGGATGGAATCCCTGCCCGTTTCCGCTTCAGGGAGACCGGCGGGTTTAGGGGGAATGTGGGGGGCTGCAGGCACTGACTAGGGAGCAGCATGGAGGCGGCAGAGGGCGGTGGTTGGCTCCTTCAGGAGGGGACGGGTGAGCATCTCGTGTGTGTGTGTGCGTCCCCATCCAGCGGCTGGTGGATGGCAATTCGAGGCCCTACATCTGTAAAATACAAATATATTTTAGATTGTGGGAGGAAACCAGAGTACCTGGAGAAAACCCACACAGGCACAGGGAGAATATACAAACTCCATGCAGTTTGGGAGGAGGTGGAAGATGAATCCATGACCTCCATGCTGTGAGGCAGAAATTCTAGCCATTCCAACATCCATGCTGCCCAAATTTATAATCACAATACAATTATTTTCAATGTATTCATATGGAAAACAATCTCATCTTTTGTGAACATACAGTAATAATCCACTCTAAATGCTCAGTTCAAGAAAAATTTTGTTCCAGATAAGATTTATAACATCATAAAGAATAAAGGTCCATTTTACAGTTTTCAGGTTACAGACTTTGGGACTGATTCAGACCCTATCACCCGAGAAGTTATTGAATGACCGAGCATGTGTACAGTATGCAGTGTGCATGCGCGGGGACACTCTGTGAACTAAGCCAACCATGGCTTTCCATCCCTGGGTGTTCACAAGGTAGTTGACAGCTGGTGACTTTTTGTAGGTGGCATGCCAACATTTTCTAGGAGAGCCTTGGGAACCATAGGACATTGGGAGGAATGTCAGCAGGGGCCAGGGGCGTAGCTAGGGCAGAGCCAGTGGAGCACGAGCTCCGGGCGCCAAGATGTCACCGGGCACCGGAGCTGTGCACTTTGCCGCCGGCTCCCCCGCCCTGCTCGCCCGTCAGTCAGCCGCAGTTAAGGAGAAGTCTGTGCGAATGTGCACCGCCCTCCAATCAGCCACTTCCCCCATCTCCCTCCCCCCTCGGACAGTGACACTGGATCCAGAAAGACCATAGCCCCGCCATCGACACCCCCCTCCCAGCATACTGCAGGTGATGAAAGTAAAGTGCGGAGGCTGTGCCTCTTCCCCTCCCTTCCTGCAGCCAGGGGAAAGTTACCCCCTCCCTGGCAGCCCCCCCCCCCCTCCATGGCAGCCCCCGGCCACTCAGCTCCCCCACAGCCTCTGTTGCCCAGCTACTCAGCTCCCCACTCTGCTGCACAGCCATTAGCCCAGGCAAATAATTGTTTTCTTTTTTTTTCTTTAATACCGAAATGTTTCTTAAGACCTCCGTGTCTGCCTCCTTCATTAACAAGTCCTGAGAGTGCCGGTTACCTACCCAACGTATATATATATATATATATATATATATATGTGTGTAAGTATGTATGTATATATATATATATATATATTTTTTTTTTTCTCTAATTCTCTTTTTTTTATTAATAATAAATGTAAACAGGTAAGGGCACAATATAAATAAAAACACTGCTATACTGTAAATTGCTACACAATTAAATACAACACATTTATTTGTGATAAACTATCATACTTTCTTCTAAATTTATCCACACTTATATATCATGACAAGGAAATGGTATGACACTTAGCAAGATAGATATTAAAATGACTACAGTTAATTCAGAAAAATAAAACCATGGGGAAATACACAAACAGTACAGTAAATTGAAGAATGGACTCAGCCTTGTCTATTCTCAAGGTCTGTGGACCTCTCAGCTTCATAAGGAACAATACAGCTCGTAACAATTTGCAACAAGCAGACAATGTAGAAAGATGTGCTGTGTATTACAGGAATCTTTCTCTGTTGTCCTTTGAATTTAAAAAAGGACCTGTCACAACTTTTATAAAAATTGAATAATATGCTTTACAAACTGTATGGTACAAATAAAACATTATTCAAAGTTTTACAAAAGGAGACATTTTTCCCCCTCCCACCTCCTTCTTCTGCAGGGGGAAGAAGGAGGTGGCCAGGACACGATGTCCTGCTTCCCTGCCCAGGGATGTGACGGAGACCCCCTGCACACCACATCACAGGTATCGCTGGGGCCTCCATCACCACATTGTGAGGTTAGTCGCATATGTTAGTACATATGCGATAGCATCGCTGCGGTGGTGTGGTGAGGGGCAGTGATATTATTTAATACATCCCACCACGAGGGAGAGTAACAACAGTGCTGAACTTTCTCCATTTATAGACAATTTGTCTTACCATGAACATCAAGGCTTTTAGAGATACTTTTGTAACCTTTTCCAGCTTTGTGCAAGTCAACAATTCTTGGTGTGTTCAATAAAAATATGAGAACATATTATTGTTTGTGCGGTATTAGTTTAAGCAGACTGTGTTTGTCTTTTGTTGTGACTTAGATGAAGATCAGAACACATTTTTGACCAATTTATACAGAAATCCAGGTAATTCCAGACGGTTCACATACTTTTTCTTGCAACTGTAGATTCTGGACCTCATTCAGAGTGGGATGTAAGTGCATGTTAAGGTGTTTTTGTCTGCAACTTGCTCATTTTAATTGTGCATGTTCTTAGCAAAGTATACAACTTCCTATGACAAATGTTTCAGTAGATTGTTTAGAGGTGGCCAAAGTACAATATTAACGCAAATTTCGCACTGATGTATTTAGAGAGAATGGACTTGCAGCTGCTCAAACAGTGGTGGAATGTGAAAGTTGATCATGATAACAGCTAATGGTCTCCCCTGATTTTCAAATGCATTAAGCCACCCCTATTAATGCAAATGAAGTTGACATGTTGACCCTTTTCCCTATCAACTTCCCCATTCCCTGTACTCTTCTGCTTGCCTCTTTCTCTCCCATTTCATTTCATTGTCCTCTTAAACATGGTGCCATCTTGTCAATTATAAAGAAAGCTATCTCTTTACATAGTTTATTTTTCTAACTACTGTACCTCATTATCTCTATATTTCCATTTGCTTCCAAACTACTTGAATGACACCACTGTACAGTAATTTAACATTAACTAGCAAGAACAGCAAAAAAATAAATAAACACGAAGAGTATAATTAAAGCAGAATATGAACATTGCTGTAAACAGTCAGCCATTTGGCTTGCAAATGAGCGCATTACTGCATAAAAATCATCATTGCCAGAACTATGGGGGAAAAAAATCAATCAATTGATAATGCAGCCATTTATAATAGCAAATGTCCCAGTAATTGGCATATCAGCTGTAATGATTATGAATTATGTGCATTAAAGGCATCCTTAAGACAACTGTTACAACATAAAATAAATATTGCAATACATTGCATCAAATAAAGCAACAACTGCAAATCATTTTCTTAAAGATGAAAATGAGTGATAATGAAGACACTCTGAATCTCCTTGATGCCTAACTATATTGTCATTTATTATATTCATGTATTCCTGTGTCTACAATTCAGATGATAATGCACTTCTTACAGAAACAGGCACATGGTTATATTTTTTTTATTTTTTTTAAATAACCTCTTATCAGTGAAAGTCTTGGACACATATTTGACCAAGAAATTAATTTTATGGACTAAAGAGACGTTAATGCAACTAGTGGTCAAGGGAGGGAGGGTAAATTAATAGTGACTAAGACCAAATACCGGTAATCTGGTAGAGGCAAGCTGTTTTCTTCTGATACTAGCCATCCTCTTTTTTTTCTTCATCCAGCTGGCGCCACCTATCTCCTTTCTTGGCTGCACCTTCTTCTGTCCTCTTCCATAGCTGCCAGAGACTTTTACCAAACATGTTTCATGCTGTGAGTGGGCAGATCTATGATGCAGCGATCAGTGATTGGCTCATTGCATCTGCTTCTCATTGACTCAAGCTAAGCGATATGTTCAAATAACTGCTGCTACCTATTGTCCGGATCAATGATTCAAAGATTTATATACTGCGCTCACCTCAAATTCTGTTTATGGGCACTGATTAGCCTTAGGGGTGTCCCATACCCCTGTGGGTCATAAATGGAAGAACAAAGAATGGGGGCTGAAGCGCTGCCTCTATCTATGTGTAATTTTATAATAAGGAGTATGAGATGTGGTTGGGTGAAATAAAATATATTTTTATTTAATATAGGTGTGCGATATACAGTGCAAAATGGTGAAACAAGTCTCTGGAGTCACACTCCACAACTGAGCCCCTCTGATTATAACTGCTGAGAGCCCGAGGGGGATAAGAGCATCAAGGGACCCCTTTATACCATAAGGGTTTATGTCTCTGAGCAGATATAAGATAGCTGCTGTCCCGGGGATGTGTTTAGAAAATAAGTCTTGCACTCGCAGTACTTCAATATGACCTTCTATGTGAGTGGTGGTGGGGATAAACAAGGGGCGGCGTCCCGCTATCTTGCTTCTTACCCTATCGATGTGTTGTGATGTTAAGGTCCGTGCTCCCGCACTTTGATCCTCTGAGCCCGACTGTGTTGCGGGCGCCAAATCACCCGGTCCGGGAGTCCGTTTCTACTTGTCAGTCTATTTGGAGCTCGGGAGTGCTGCAGCGCCAGTGCGCTCATGCCAGAGGAGACAATGCCGGTGAATGATGGTGCTTTGTCCTGTGTCGGTGTGGTGGCAGTGTCCAACTCATTTCGGCTGGTTATGGTGACCACTCCATAAAAAGGACATATTGGAAATTGAAAAGGTTCAGAGAACAGCAATAACATTTTTTAAAGGTTTATATTCATTATTTTATGAGGAAAGGCTAGCCAGGTTAGTTAAGGTTACATTGGAGAAGAGGCGACTAAGATGGGATATGATAAATATATTCAAATACATAAAGGGTTAATACAGCGAAGTAGCTGGCGATCTGTTTACCAGAAGGACTGTACACATGACACATGGTCACCCCCTAAGGTCAGAGGAGAGGAATTTTCTCACCCAGCATAGTAACAGTTGCTATACAGTAACGGTAGTTAAGATATGTAAGAATACTCTTCCAGAGTCAAATTTTCATCAGAAAATAGAGTCCAGGGGTATAATCATTATTTTTAATGTACTATAATATACTCAGATTGGACAGACACTGGGTCGTCAGGGACTCTGGTTTATAATGAATTAACAGTAACCTCATTTGGGTCATTTACACTGCTGGAGATCAGTTATAAGTTGAGCTTGATGGACTAATGTTTTTTTTCAACCTCACAAACTATGTATGTATATTTAGTTTGTGACCTGCAATGGGAGACTGACAGAATATGCTGTACCTGCTGTGTACCTGCTGTATTTATAACAATTGGAGCTGACAGTAAGTTTCTTGACCCTCCCAGCACCAGCCACTATGTATGGGTGCTCTGCACAGTTTCCACGGTGCTTCTGTGTTATTCGCAGCACAGTCACCATGGCTGGGCAATCTCTACACTTTTCAGTGTTATGTTATTTTTAGCACCAGCCGTCAGTGCTGGATGCTGTCCACAGATTGCACTGAGCTCCTGTGTTACCAGCATCAGTCACCATTTCTGGGTGCTTCTCATGGTTTCCATGGTGGTCCTGTGTTATTTGCTGCAGTAGTCAATATTGCCGGGCACTGAGGAGGTTATTCTGATCGGAGCGGCCAAACGTGCGTACGTTCACTATTAACGTACGCTCTCCGTACGCGGCCGTTGGGGTTAAGTCCACCCACAACTCAGCCGCATACGTACGGCCAGAAACAACGTCGAAGGGGAGTGGCGTACAATTGAGCGTACGCCAACGTACACGGACGGACCAGCCCTTACACTCCGACAACTGGCGTACAACAGAGCGTACGCCACCGTTTACGGACGTCTCTCGTCCGTCTTCCCAACGACTTCTTGCGGCTATCTGAGCGTACGCCAGCTTGCACGGACGGGTCCCTATTGTTTTCAATAGAAAACTCAGCTTATGTCACCGCTCGTGAGAGTGAGCGTACGTCCGTGCACGCTGGCATACCCTTCACATATATGGACCTGCAAATCTTGCCTTTCAACTACAATTCTGACAATTAATTAATTATTCTAATTGTTATTCAATTATTGTTTTCTATTAACTCAATTGTCTACCTTAATAAAGACCTAATAAAACAACATTTTAACCCTCATTACATGTATATTTGTTATGTTCTAATGTGGCATTTTAATCACTATCTATGTGTCCCCACATTGCTTTTACTTGGAAATAAATTTATGTTGGTGTTTGTGTGTATGTACTAAATTATGTCCCTAATTAGTTTGATCTGATTTTTTTAACATGTATACCTACCCTGATGTTATGTGTGATGTTTTCATCTAACAACAATAAAAAATCATGCCTTTTCACTATGTGTTATTTCACCCCAAAACACACACATTCACACATCATTCATTACCCCTCACCTCAAATTACCAATATAACTTACATGACACATCTGTATGTACCTGCCCTTACAAACCCTCTCACATATTTATGATTAAAAACACAGGCAACTTCTAACTTTCCAAAAACTTTTATTTAGAACAAACATAATAAGGGGGGGGGGGGGAGATAAAAAAAAATTACATGAGGGCCTCCAGACGTACAAAAAGAATATGTAAATAAAATAAAGTAAGGAATATTTCCCTCATGATATTGGCCACCTCCTCCTGGTGCTGTTCAGTGTCTGTAGTGAAGGAAAAAAAAACATTATATTGAATATATAATATACACAAATGTTTGTTGTATTTGTACATAATAAGAAGTTGTGAGTTAAGTGTGAAGGCCACATACATTTTTTAACTACATTGAAGATGGGTCTGCTGTAAACACGGTACAAAAGACTAGTATGTTTTCACACACATACTGTACATATTACATGAAATGAAATAAATTCCTCCTTATTGGATAAATGTATGCTGTATCACCATTGGGAGGTTTGTTTTGGGGGAATCACCTCTAACCTCACAATTAACCTGTGCTATTTAAGGGTAATGACATTGTTGTGGCTTAACCACTCCTTACTTAGTAAAATGTTTGCCATTGCTGTACAAATTATAGGCCTAAAGCTATGTTTGTAAAGCATGCATCCGCATGGCCTCACACACTATTAACAAAACAATCTCTAAATTTATGTTGCACATCATGCTGGGAAGTGGAGTTACACAACACCTGGAATCACATAACTACAACACCACTAATGTCGGATATGTCATTGGATGTACTGTTATGTCAATTATTCAAGGGGTGGGGGTTGGGGAGGGGGAGGGGGTTGGGGTAGGGGTGTGGGTGGGGGTAGGGGTGTGGGTGGGGGTTGGGGAGGGGGTGGGGGTTGGGGAGGGGGAGGGGGTGGGGGTAGGGGTGTGGGTGGGGGGTTGGGGAGGGGGTTGGGGAGGGGGAGGGGGTGGGGGAGGGGTGGGGGTGGGGGTGTGGGTGGGGGTAGGAGTGTGGGTGGGGGTTGGGGAGGGGGTGGGGGTAGGGGAGTGGCTGGTGGAAGGGGATGTCGAAATTTGGTGGGCCCCAGCTGGACCCATTGTCTCCTCCTCTTCCTCCTCCTCTTCCTCCTCCTCTTCCTCCTCCTCTTCCTCCTCCTCTTCCTCCTCCTGGGCTGCCTGCTCCCGGGCTGCCTGCTCCCGGGCTGCCTGCTCCCGGGCTTCTATGCGTGCCCTTGCCCGTGCTGAAATGTTCATGTTGATGGCATAGAAATCGAAGATTGGGTTTCATAAAAAAGGGGGAAAGAAAAATTCACATTAGTCATGCTCATAACCTGCCAAATTATCATTGCTGTTATATTTCAGACATTTATCATGCAAACTAATTGATATGCTACACCCAAAAACTGAGCAACTACTTAAACCCCCCCCCTATACACCCCATATACACCCCCTATACACCCCCTATACACCCATATACACCCCCTATACACCCCATATACACCCCCTATACACCCATATACACCCCATATACACCCCATATACACCCATATACACCCCCTATACACCCATATACACCCCATATACACCCCCTATACACCCCCTATACACCACCTATACACCCCCTATACACCCATATACACCCCCTATACACCCCATATACACCCATATACACCCCATATACACCCCCTATACACCCATATACACCCCATATACACCCCATATACACCCCCTATACACCCATATACACCCCCTATACACCCATATACACCCCATATACACCCCATATACACCCCATATACACCCCATATACACCCCCTATACACCCATATACACCCACATACTCAGGAACATATTTATAAAAAGTACAGAAATCATTTGAAAAAAAACGCAGACATACTAGTTAATAAAAACTTACATCGGGCAATATGGCGGCGAATTGAAGAGAGCATCACTGGCTGCCGCCGGTGCAGGTCAGACCAGCGCCGCTCGACTTGGGCCAGGCTTCTGCGGACGCCGGTCCGGGTGTATATTAGGCGGCGGGCAGCATTATACGCCCGCCGCTTGTCCATGTTGGACACATATGGGCCCCTGGGCCCCAGCCGACGGTCCATGACCTCAACCAAGGCCAACAGCTCCTGGGTAGAAAACGCCCTAGCCCTGGTTGAAGTCATATTGGCAATGGCGCAGTTATTAATTGCAGGTACATATATCACTTTTGGTGCTTGCTGATTGGTGTAAAAAAATTGTTTGTTTAGTATTAACTTTATTAATCCTTCTTACATTAACAAACTGGATGCGAATAGAAACTTACGCGGACCGTTCTGATATACACACACCATAACCAACAGCATGCTTTCAATGTATAGAGAGACGTACTGTATATACAGTGTGCGGAAAATAATACACGCAACCGTCTACTAATAAATACACTGATAAAAGGGCACAATACACCGATTTCCATGGAGAGACGTACTGTATATACAGTGTGCGGAAAATAATACACGCAACCGTCTACTAATAAATACGCTGATAAAAGGGCACAATACACCGATTTCCATGGAGAGACGTACTGTATATACAGTGTGCGGAAAATAATACACGCAACCGTCTACTAATAAATACGCAGATAAAAAAGGCACAATGCAACATGTTGGCGTATGACAATTTCATACTCATTACATATGTAAGGAAAGCATTATAACGTGATGTTTTGAAATGTGACTCAGAAAGCATACACGAACTCCAACAGATACCAGCTGACAACACTCATCATTGGAATGACAGGTGCACACATTTCACGATGTAGTACACAATGCTCCACAACCTGTGCATGTGCATATACAGGTGATTGATCAGGTGCGTTGAGACCTGCGTAATTTAAGCGGGAATTATCGGCGGGAAATATCGGCGTAAATTAGCAACTACAATGCGGAGAAAAATATACGCCCCCTTGTTCATGGCGGGAGATTACCATATAAATATTCAGTCAGATGCAGGCCAGAATTGCTGCAAACATGTCTAGCTCAGAGGATTCCGCAGCTGAGGACGCTCTACAGAGAGCTACAGCAGAATCCCTGCTTGAAGCTTTGCAGAAGAGGGAACAGGAGCGGAGAAGGAGGGCCCAAGAGAGAAGTAGTCTGCAAGACCAAGCGGGCCCCTCACTAACAGGCCCTGTTCAAACTGCACCAGCTCCACAAGGGCCAAGCAACCAGCCAGAACAAGAGGTTGCATCTCTCCAAACAGGTGTGACCCAGCAGGTGCATGGTGAGAGAACTGGGGCCACCAGAAAACGAGCTGCAACATCTAGGGTGAGGACTGAGCAGGATACCACCACCAAAAAGAGAAACCCTGCATTTGTAGAGGCAGAATTGCGAATTTTAGTGCCCAGGGCACGCGAATGGATAGAATTGGCAACCAGGAAGCCGGGTGCCAGTGCAAGGAAAAACCTTTGGGACAAGATCACAGAGGAAGTGAACCAGGTGTCACCAGTGGTCAGAGATTGGCTAGCGGTGAAGAAAAGGCAAGTGTGTTTGTCCCCCTGATAATGTCATATGTGTGTACATATGTTACATGTATGTTTTGAGAATAATAGAAAGGTGTGTTTGTAGATAGTGCTACACTTCAATGTCACATGTGAACACAACCATGTCTAATAACCCACATTTATATATGAAACATGCACCATTGGTGTGATGTGAGGTTATGGGCACAGTTTTGCTCATGTGAAGTATGTGAAGTATGTGATGGGACAAGAGAAAGTGTGTTTTTGAAAGAGTTGTTGTAACATGTTCCATATGATGCTACTGAAACAAGAATGACCAAACTGTGCACATGTAGCTGGTGAGAAACTACACATCCCAGTATGCCATCCCATAGTTAAATTACTCCATAATAACCACACTGTCAAGCTATGGTGGAATGTGTAGTTTCACAACAGGTGGAGGTGCATAATTTGGCCATGGATGATGTCATTTCTGCATAGTGATCTATGTATGTGCATTTAGTGGCCTAATGAATGAGATGAGACACTGAAATGCCTCCTAATGGAGACATTAATGTGTGTGTGGGACACATATGGCTAAAAAACATAAGATCACCCACACTAGGAAATGTCACGTAGCACAGTGGTGCACATATCTCATGGTGATATTTGTATTTTTAAACTTGTAGGTGGACAGACTTCAAAACGACACTGAAGAGGAAGATGACTGACCAGTACAACCACAGCATGTCCACCGGGAGGGGGCCTATGCCAGATAATTTGGAGTATACCCCCCTGGAGCAGGACGCCTTGGATGTCATTGATGTGGCCGAGGTCAGGGGGATATCCAATATGGATAGTGAGCTCCCGGCGGAGGTCTTTGCTGCTGCTTTTGATGGTAAGTCACAGTAATGCATTGTATTTTGAAAGATATTTTTTTGTGCGTATGTGATGGTGACATTGTTTTCAATTATTATCCTAGAAGAAGCAGAAACCCAGGATGAACCGGCAGCATCTTCCTCTGCAGAGCCACAGGTGGAGCAAGTGGTCCAGCCTCCACCAAGACGACACCCCCAGCCACAGGAGACATGGGATGCCAGCGTGATGGTGATGCTGGAGAGGATCGAGCAGCAAGGGGTGGATGCTACGGTCCGTCAGCAGCAGGTTGGGGAATTTCTGGCGGATTGGAAGGCCACAAACAGGCAGCAGTGTGAGGCCTTCAACCGCATTAATGACACTCTGGCGGCTGGCATGCAAAGCATTGGCCAACACCTCAGCCGCCAGAATGAAATTCTTGCGGAGCTGCTGACCACCGCCAGGTCCCTAAGGGACAATCCCCCATCTGCTGGCCCACCCCAAGCTGCTCCCCAACCTTCCACCTCTGCTGACCCTCCTGTGTCCACTAGGGGAAGACGCCGCAAGCCATCTGAGCCAAAGGCCCCTGTCCCCAAGGCCCCATCTAAAAAGGGGAAAAAAGGGCCCAAATAATGAGACCTGGTTCACTTCCTCTGTGGTTGGACCCCAAATGTTTAAATTGCACTGGACATCCACTTCCTGAGTTGGCCATCGATCCATTTTCGTGCCATGGGCATTAAAGTTCTTATTTTGACCTCTACAAATGCAGGATAAATTTTTGGTGGTGTGTATCTTGCTTAGTATTCACCCTGTTTGTTGCAGTACGTATTCTGGTGTCCCCATTTCTTTCATCATTGCATTTGCAGGGTAACACATGTTTGGAGATATGCAACCTCTTGTTCTGGCTCTTTTTTTATTTTTGTGTCTATTTTATTTGTTTATTTGATTTATGACATTAAAGTGTCAAATAAGCTGTGATGCTGAACAGCAAATAAATTTATTTTACCAATTAAAACAAAATTGTTGTATGTGTAATTTCTTGTGTGAAACAAATACTAGATTTATGTGTACTTACTGACCAGGGTATTTTTGAACATTTGTTGAAGTGTGGTAGAAGTTTCCCATGTGTAACCCTCTCCATGGCCATTCCCATGTTCCTATCCAACTTTTCCCTGCTAATTAGTTTGTGTCAGCACATGTGCAGAGCAACTTAATAGGTGAGAAAGCAGTTTGTGTGCAGGTGAGGTAGCTCCTACAGTAGTAGGTAAAAGCAGGTCCAGAACAATGCTTTCCTCATGGAGTGGGTGAGGCAGACAAACAAGGGTCAAAAGGTACATTTGTGTAGGAATGCATATGTGTCCTCCCTAAAAAAAGATGTGTGAATCGGCCAAACATGAGAAAATTGCTTGTGAACAAACATGTATAACTTTTTAAATATATATGATTTTACAGTGTCATAAGCAGATGTAGGAATCCTTTGTTAGAGAGATGTGAGTGCAATAATGTGATTGGTGGCATCTTACATCCAGAGTGTAGTCAAATCCAATTCATAGCAGATCAGATAGTGGTACAGTTCTGTATTTTGGGTACTATACAAAGATTGTGTGCAAAATAGTGGGCATGGGCTTAAAACATTGCTGAAACATACTTTGTAGGTGTTAGATGTGGTTTATGTTATTGTATCATAAATACAAAACCTATGTTTGTATTAGAGTGAACACGTTGACACATGTCGACTTGTGTAGATTGAGTGTGCTACTGTGTAAAGTCTATGAAAGCACGTAGTGAATGTATATAACTGTTTACCAAATAGCTACCTTAGCATATATAAGCAGGTCTTAAAAAGATTCTTACCTTAAATTAAACAAACCTTTAAATGTCGAGAAGTATAGAAAGATAAGCTTCCAATGTGTTTGAGTGCTGTGTGTGGCTTGCAGGTAGTGAAATCATGGTTTGGACTTAATAGACTGCAGCATTGCTTATTACATTCAGGTGTATGTGTTTGAGTAGTAATCAGCGTAAATTAGCAAACCCAGGCGCACGCAGGCATGCGGTATCTGTAGGGGTGGTCTGAGGTGGCGGTTGGCGGCCGCCTGTTTTGTGTCCGAAATGAACGTTGCTTTAGGCGATCGTGCGGTAGTAGCACCGTTCATTTTTGGTGCACACCCCCGTGTACGCCCATATTTACGCCCATTTTCCCTCATTATTTCGGCCGCTCCCCTCAACACGCCCCTATGCCGCCCCCAATGCCCGTACTCTCGCGTACAGGTTTTTTCGCACGGAGAGACCCGTCCGTAAGCGTTGTGGGGTGTTCGCGCCTGCGCATTGGCGATTGTACGCATGCGCAGATCATGAAAAACCCCGGAACGTACGCGTACGGCCCGGCCGCACCGACCAGAATAAGGCCCTGAGAACCATAAATGTAAGGAATTCCAAGTCCTCTGAAACCAGCAATATGTCTGAAAAAAAACACATTATAAAAAATGAGATCACTGAAATCAAGCCAATATGCAAATGACTGGCTACACTTCTAATTACACTTCTAATTACTTTACATGTATTCCGCGTCCCCTTGCGAGATCTCACAGATCTGTGCATGGTGCTGTCAAACTTGCCAGCCTCGACCTGGTCTTTTTTTTCTTTTGCGATATTTGGTAATTTTTAGGTATTACATTTGTGATATTGATGGTTTCTATGAATAAACATTTGGATGTGATTTGTAATGTGCACATTTTTAGACAGGCCAAAATGAATATTTAGTGCAACTTGCCGACTATTACATGTGCAATTTGCAGTAAACGTGCAGGTTTGGCTGTTTTTTGCCTAAAAATCACACATTACCAAAAATCTAATTCTTTCACCCACAGTATAAATGCAATTTACTTAATTTAAGAATTTTTCTGAATTTCATAATTATAAATATTGGTCAAGTGCGCCATGAAAAATTATACAAGGACGCCCAATCTTTTTTTTTAATTCTTTTAGAACCACTGCACTAGGCTTTATCCCAGATGGCTGCACAAATCCCCAAAGTGAGTACAACCCAGGGGGGGGGGGTACAGTATAGAAGTCGTACGGTAGCAGATGAGCCGCTGGGAAAGGGATGCAGATATTGCTGTACAAATAGGAAAAAGGGGGGTTAACTATTGGCCAAATGGCCTCTAGCAAAAGGGCGCCTACAGGGATGGTTTGACAAGCTGCTCCTACTGGGGGTGTCAGTCCCCGGGTATAGTTTGCAAATGGAAAAAAAGGTTGGTGGAGCGCTATGAGCAATAAATGGTTAACGATATTTTTAGAACATGAAAAATTTATTCTTTAAAAAATTTTAAATTGTGCTATGCACTTGGTTGGTATGTGATAATAATAGTAGAAACAACGTTTTGCACGGTAAGTAAATAAATACAAAAATACATTAAAAAGAAGAAATGTACATTGATAAGGAAATAAAAAATTGTAAAACAAAGGGTCTGATACTTATGGTCAGAAGTCACGTTTACCCCAGGATGGGGAGACGAAAATGAAGTTGGGGTGATCCTGGAATTATGCCTCAAACTGTAGGATATTGTGGGAGTCCATGAAACCTTGCCGGATTGTTGTTTTCACGCTGGAGGATGTTGTTATAGCCCCTGGTGGAGTGTGGGGAGTCCTCAACAATGATGCGGAATTAGTAATCCTGATTGTGCAGGTAGTGGTTCCCAAATTGGTAGTGTGGCAAATGAGGCCCAGGTATTGCAAGATTGTAGTATTCAGTCTCCAAATAACTGTATTGCAAATGGGTAATGGGGAGGAATCAGACCATAGATGCCCAGTTGGACGGCGAAACATGTCAGGGAGCACCTTCTGATTTTATTGGGCATCTATGGTCTGATTCCTCCCCATTACCCATTTGAAATACAGTTATTTGGAGACTGAATACTACAATCTTGCAATACCTGGGCCTCATTTGCCACACTACCAATTTGGGAACCACTACCTGCACAATCAGGATTACTAATTCCGCATCATTGTTGAGGACTCCCCACACTCCACCAGGGGCTATAACAACATCCTCCAGCGTGAAAACAACAATCCGGCAAGGTTTCATGGACTCCCACAATATCCTACAGTTTGAGGCATAATTCCAGGATCACCCCAACTTCATTTTCGTCTCCCCATCCTGGGGTAAACGTGACTTCTGACCATAAGTATCAGACCCTTTGTTTTACAATTTTTTATTTCCTTATCAATGTACATTTCTTCTTTTTATGTATTTTTGTATTTATTTACTTACCGTGCAAAACGTTGTTTCTACTATTATTATCACATACCAACCAAGTGCATAGCACAATTTAACATTTTTTAAAGAATAAATTTTTCATGTTCTAAAAATATCGTTAACCATTTATTGCTGTACAAATGCCACTAAGAGCTTTGGAGGGGTGGGGATGAGGAGTTTAGGTGGTTTGGAAAAGTGGGAAAGGGAGTCTGACCTGGGTGCTAAAAAATACCAGGTACGGCAGTGACGATTTATTTTTTCAAGGTGACAATTTTGATACAAGCATTTTATATATTTAAACTTTTACTTCATTTTTTGTATAAAACAATTTAAAGCTTTACATTAAGTATTTGAATATTAATATAACTACTTTTTGGTTCCAATTCAACATTACTTTAAAATAGGAATGAACATACACATTTAAAGTAATCTTTATTTATGTACCAATTTCTCTCTACTCTGTATCAGAAAGTGAAGCCTGAGGTGTTTCATTGGAGGAAATGAGCAGTAAAGTTATTTTTCACCCAAAGCAAAATTTCGTTGCACTAAATGGAAAGTTTAAAAGCAAAAACGTTTCATTTGTGCAAAGTTGATTTCCGCTGTTTAATCTCCCAGAAAATGCTTGCCATGTTGTCTTCCAATTATCTGTGTTCAACAGTTTAACCTACCCAGCTTTGGTTTGTTACCTGCTAGCTGTTTAATATCCCCAGCACCAGTTCTGATAATTGGCATACACAGATTTCTTATTCTTTATGCATATACATTGCTTTAGCATTCACAGTGCGTTTGTTAATATAGTAGTATGACATATACAAAGGAGTGCTGCTACTGACATTTTAATGATATAATGACACAAATCCAGTGGCATATCTATAATGGGTACAGGGTGTGAGGTGCACATCCTCCCTTAAGTCCCTGGGGGGCCCGCACAGCGCACACTGCACCCATTTTGTAATACTTACACTCTGAAGTCCCGCAGCAACAGCATGGGCACTGTAATCATCGCCGGAAAATTGGCATGGCGGTCATTTTTTCAACGATCTGTGAATGCGCAGTGAAGTCTGAGCCCAGCGTGAATGAACCTTAAGTGCATATACTATAGATAACAGTACGTGTTTGAGCAGCATAAAAACTGTGGCAAAGAATCACATACACTGGATAAGATTAAGGGGCAGATTTATTAAGCTTGGAGAAGAGATAAACTGGAGATAAAGCGGAGAAAAGGTAAAAGGAGATAAAGCACCAGCCAATCAACTCCCAACTGTCTTTTTCAAACACAGCTGATTGGCTGGTGCGTTATCACCTTTTACCTTTTCTCAGCTTTATCTCCAGTTTATCTCTTCTCCAAGCTTAATAAATCTGCCCCAAAGTCTTCGTTATATTTTGTAGCGGGTAAAAAGCATGCCAGGTAAACTGCATAGGCAAGGATGATTACAGCATTGCAGCATACAGATTCCAAAGCATAGTTGAAACTCCTAACAGTGTTCCAATGGTCCCCACCGTTGCACACACCTTCGGCCTGGCCGGCTATTCCACCATCAGGAACAATTACCTCCTGCCCAGGAAACACTTATATCGGAAATCTACAGGTGCTTCTAATCAGCCCAACCATGATCACATCAGTGTTGAAACCTGGTCTGAATTTTCCACATTATTCTCATGTGGATATATGCTTTATCTGCCACATAACAAAGAAAAAAAAAGTGCATATTTAAAAATTGAATAAATTTAAAATCCAAAGGGGATTCATTAACTATGAAAACTGTGGGGAATCTTCCCACAGCTGCAACTCTCAGATGGACCTTCTGGTCCATCTGCATCACATTCACCTATGGACCTATGCTCCCTCATTGGGCCTTATTCAGATCTGAGCTCAGTACAAATTTGTTTGGAAAATGGGCAAAATCATGTGCACTGCATTTGTGTGGGGTGTGCTGAAACTGAAATCTAAATTGCAGTGTAAAAATAATGCAGCCAGTATTTACCCTGCATAGAAACAAAATGACTCACACAAATCTAACTCTCTCTATACATGTTACATCTGCTCCACCTGCAGTGCACATGGTTTTGCCCATTTTCCAAAAAATTTGTACTGAGCTCAGATCTGAAAAAGGCCCATTGTCTGCTGTGCTGCTAATCACTGCTGATTTGTCAGCACAGCAGTACTCCCCATGCAGTGACTGAAGACATTAATAGCCACAAGGTAAATGTAAATGAACTAACAAATAAATGTTGTGGTGCAACTACAAATTTTGCACCCAAATGTAAATAACTTTGTGGCACCCTACCCCTTCATTGTACCTGTTTGATGTCAGGGCTTCTACTGGTTGTCAGGGATTCCCTACTTTCACCACCATGCTGTTGAAAATGTCCCTCCCAAAATGTCTATATTGGGAGGGACATTTACCAAGCTACCAAGTGCCTCTAAGCCATCGAAGGCTCTGCGAGAACTGTTGATATGCCACTGATCCAAACTTATATACCGTAGGCACTGCATTTAATGATTTTACAGAAGTTCGGTACAGTAAATATATAATAATCCTATTTACGTGGCACTATAGCAGTGTAGTAGACTGAATACGGAGTATGGTGTAAAATCTTAGGGATCCTTATCCAGTACATTCTCTGTTATTTATTGAAGGGTAAAAAAAGGTGGAATTTCCAGGAAAATTTACAATAAGGAAACATACAGTGAGGAATTGACAATAAATATGATTCAACTAGTCACCAGTCCGTCAAAATGATGGAACAACATAGCAGTAATGTCAGTGCAAAACAATCAAATTCCCCTTATAGAGATGAGTAAATTACTTTGTGGCACCCTACCCCACAAAGTAATTTACTTTGTGGGGTAGGGTGCCACAAATGAGTGCAGAATTAGCCTTTTATTATAAGGCTGGCAGAATGTTACTGTATTTAAACATTGTATTCTGTGTTTTTAATTTAATTCATAAATGCAAGTTGCAATGTAATCATTATAAACTCTCTTTTAACTGCAGATAGCAGTTTGCAACATACATACATTATGGCCCTTATTCTGGTTTCCTCAAAAAGGCAAACTTCTCAAATGGACAAAACCATGTGCACTGCAGGTGGGGCAGATGTAACATGTGCAGAGATAATTAGATTTGGGTGAGTTATTTTGTTTCTGTGCATGGAAAATACTGACTGCTTTATTTTTACACTGCAATATAGAGCTCTCTTTGAAGTAAAACCTCACCCAAATCTAAATCTCTCTGCACAAGTAACATCTGCCCCACCTGCAGTGCACATGGTTTTGTCCATTAGAGAGAGAATTTGCCTTTGCGAGTGAACCAGAATAAATATTTATTGGGCATGAATTTATATATCATTAACACACTTTAAATTAAATGAGGTGATAAATTCTAAAAAATATATATACTATTTTAGTCAATAAATATCATTACTTAACTAAGGTAACTACTATAAATGGAATCTGCAAATAAAACCTGGCACAGCCCTATCTATAACCTATTCTGTCACCATTCTAAACTTATCCTGACAATGCGGCCACTAGATTGGGATGTCAGCTCTCTGTGATGTGAGGCCTCTAGAGTGCTGCTCATGTGGAATTCTATTCCTATCATTTGACAGTGAAAATGTTGACACTGATTTGTTCTCCCCAAATGCATACCCTGATACTGTTGCTTCTTTCTGTTAGCAGGGCTGACATGTTGGAAATATATTCTTATACTGTAGCTAACAGCCACAGCATTCAGATTCATTTTGTGGAACATTTTTCAAGGTATTTTTTTTTCCATTTGTTTTTTAGAGTTCTACATAACATACCTAAACATTTAATACTCATACCAGCATTATTTATTTCATACATTTAAAAAATATTAATATACACAGTCATTTATATAATATATGCTGTTAACCCTTTGAGTGCCAATATTTCACTAAACTTCAATGAACTGACTTGGCTGTATTTGTATTTATTTATACTAAAAGAACATTTGCTGTGAGTGGCACTGGCCCGCTTCCCGTACACCAGAGAGGTGCCGTAGATCTGCGAGCACTGTATATATAATTTGATGGTCAGCAATCGGAGTGCGAGGAGGGTGGGGAGGTGGATGGTCCTGCGGGTGGGGGGTGGAGTTAAAATGACTTGCAAAGCTGTAAAATTCACAGCTTTGCAAGTCAACCGGAATCACTGTCGTGAACGTAGTCAAACCTTTACATTTTGTTTGGCTTTTTAAGATTTGTAAAATTCTAAATTTCCAAATTTGCCGGAGGTGTGGGATGCAGGGCAAGCTTAGATGTGCAATCATTTGCATGGCAAAACGTTGGAGATTGTCTGGCATCCTACACCTCCAGCAAACTTGGACAACTATTAAATACGGTATGCGCCTTATTCAGGGCTTAAAGAGGTTCTGGAAAGTGGTGGAACTCATATCTCTCTGTCACCTAATTCACTCCCCGACCTGCCCCAATTAAGCAGAGTTTGCCAGTGGTAGGCTTTTGGGCACTTCTCAAACTATAATGCTTTTCTGTGCAGGGCTAAGACAGAGGTTGAACTAGTGCCACCTCACCATTACAGGTGGTGAGACTCAGTTCCACCCCATTCCCCCCACTTTAACCCCATCCCTTATTATCAATTAGCCAAACTAGTTTGAGAATTTAATTATGGCTACTATTACTGTTTATACTGTACTTTAGCCTTTACAATCCAAATATGCTATGTTAATATGAGTAAATTGTTAAGAATGTTATAATAATTCCAGGATAAATTTACCATGCAATGAAAATGAGCTGAGTTTTCATAACTCTTAAGTTAAATATTAACCTTATTCACGTCTAGCTGCAGAATTTCCAAATACATTGATCAAATTATCCCAATTCTTCTTATTCCACAAAATACAAATTTACAAATACAATGAGTAAAGTGAATCTTGAAGGTAGTAATATCTGGAACACAGCACCTTTGCAAATTAACTTGTTCTAATGATAAACTCTAGTTGGACCAATTGAAGTACACTCGTGGTGTTGGTCGATAATGTCTTTGTTTTTACTCATTGTACATTTTTAGGTTGAACATTTTTCGTGATTGCTTGTACTGTAGTGGTTTGGCTGCAGCTGTGCCCTCTGGCACATTCAGTACGTAGCAGAAGACTATTTTAAGCTAAGTGGGTTCCTATCTTTTTCCATTACTATGCTACATGCTGACAACATCAATGGAATTTGATTTTGTTCTCTTCTCAAGATAACAGAATCACTATGGCATCAGAAAAATATTAAAAGTAAATTAGGGATGCATAGAACACCAGACTGAAAAGGCGCAGTGTAAGACTTTCATATTAAAACTACATTTGGTGGGATTTTAGAATGTTCTGCAGTACTTGAACAAACTTATTATATTTCAGATTAAACACAATACAGTGTTTCTTCATTTTTACTTTTTGGTTTAGGTATGGTGGCTCACAATATAACAACACATCAATACAATACAAAATATGGGGATCTCTGATTGCAGTTCTCCATGGCTTAGATAAATATTCTCACTGTCAATAATTACAGTCAACATTCTGCCTGCATACCATGCAACAAATTGTGTTATTGCTTCTTCAGTGTAAAGTCTGTTATAAACTATAAAGTCATCCCAATAATGATGGATTTGATGCTAATATGATTGCAAATGATCTGTATATGCTCCTCTATTGCATGTACAAGCCTAAATTAATTTATTCCCAGATACATTATGTAGAGTTGTAAGCATCTTCGTCAAGGAATCATGCCATATCCATAAGCATCCTTTGCTACTCATTATCATCATCATTAGGATGCACCAGCTTTTACTGGTACAATTTTTTTTTTACATTCCATACATTGTTTAACACTGCATAACATGAAATTACATTGACATGCCCTCACTGTACTTCCCCTACATGACAGTGCCCCATTACAGCACAGTTACACTTCAGTATCAAGTGGAGATGCAAAAATGGACAAGAAAAGGTTTTGAGCAGCGCTGAGTTTCACTGAAGGAATCACAACTGCAAATTGAACAATTTATTGTATAGACATATACATACATAATATGATAAAATAAAACAATAATAAATGAAAAATATAAAAAATAATAAAAAATAAAAAATGGTTAAAAGGGTCAAAGTTGCAACCAATTATTCCTGCATGATAGAGGGAAAAGGAGACTTTCTTCACAATATATCTGGTCTCCGAAAAGGCCTTTAGGATCTCCAATTGTTTAGTGGTGGAGATAGTTCATCACATAGATTTGGAATATGAATGATTATCGCAATGGATTTGGGGTGTAGATGGTAAAAGAGTTCCGGAATATTACCCAGCTTGGTGAGTAGGTTACCCTAGTGAATCAATGAGCAGTCCATCTGGAATGGTCCACAGTAGGCGAATGGCACTTCCTTGGCAAAAGGTGGAGACGGCAGGGTCCTATATTGTAGATGGAATGCTGGTCCGGAGCTCAGATGAAGAAATGTCTCAATGCGTTTCGGCACCAGACTGGTACCTTCCTCAGGAGCAGTGTATGTTGGTAGGAAAACAAGTGGAGATGCAACTTAAATACGCACATCTCTGCTTTGCCCATAATAGCACATACTTAGCTCTGGAGCATGCACAGTGTGAAAATATTCAATATTCTCTCTGCACACTAGTGAATGCTTAACTCAATGCCAACAGCTCTTAGGGGGAGATGCATCAACTTTTCTAAAATGGACAAGTGAAAAAGTTGCCCATAGTAACCTACCAGGTTCCTGAGGGTAAAGTTACTGCGGATCAATTTGGAATGATTTTAAATAGCTAAATATCCGTGTTATGTTGCAGGCTCTGAAACCATATGTATGAGCAGACAATGTTTCCCCTCTATTACGGTCGGTTTTAAATTCAATGTAAAAGTAAAAAAAAATATTTGATTAAATATGCAATTTAGACCCTCAAACTACACAATATCAATGTGGAATGATTTTAATTAATTTGAAATAAATCTTTAGTAAATTTCCCCCAAGCTGTTTTCTATAGCACATATAGGCAAATTATAACTAGAATCTGACTGCTATTGGAAACTTCCCCTCTTTTGAAGGTTTGGCACATTGTCACCTTAGTTAAGGGAACATAAATGAGCAATGTTTTGTTTGTCTTTTATGTTACAGACCTCGATAAAGCTGTAAAAAAAATGTATTCACTGTGAATTTCTTGCTAAAGTTAAGAAATGTGCACAATGCTGTCATTTTTTTCCATTACTATATTTTCCTATACGCTCTTCCTACTGTACATGACTTTCTATATAATTTTACTGAATCCATGCTGCTCTAAGCTTTCTATTTGTTATGGTATTCCAGGCACTATTCCTGTTTGCTACACTATATATAGATCTTGCAATGCTTATCCAGTCCACATGATATCCCTTTGTTGAGGTCATTACAAAGGCACACTTATGACAACCAGTCAATAGGGGTGTTTCTATATCTAAAATAGCCGCAAGAAAATGACTTTCTATTTTTTAAGCTGATGTTTATCTCACACTCCTACTACAGCTATATAAAGCATCCTGGACCTGGGGTCATTCTCAACTGTACCTAGAAATAGCAGTTAACTATTACAGAACAAGGTCATACTTTGGCCAGAGTCATCTTGCAACAGTTGGGTAAACAGGTCACATCTGGGTCATATGTTAAGGTTTTCCAGTTATGAGAGAAGTTCCCAGCTAATTATAAATCGGGATGGCATGCTTTAAGACACATTCCATAGTGGGGTAGTTCTCTCTCAGCAGAGTTGATAGAAGCTACTCGCCAGAAATTCTTGAAGAGCTTTTATCAGATGAGCTCATGGACATTCTGTCATAAGAGTAACAACAGATATTTCATGGGAATCATAGGCTTGTTGCCAGTCAGTGTAAGGCATGTGACTAAGTAGTACAGTATTCAAAACTAGCAAAGACAACCCTATGCATCTGACTTCTTTGAATACACTGCACAGTATGTGACTTTGCAAAATCAATGGAGTTGATATTATTTTTATAAAAAGAGGTGTTTTTTTTTTTTACATATTCTCTGGAAATTTTAACTGTGAGTTCACCCTAGTTGTAGGATGTATGGAATGTTTAAATAAGGCAACACCATTTTCTGTAAACAATTTATTATAAAGGAAATAAGAGCCACATCTCTGTACTACTGCATAGACACCTTTACTAGCATGCAGGCCCTCTTTCTAGCGAATGGATTTCAGCAAATCCATTTACCCTTTTTACTGTATTCCCATGATAAGGAGAATGTTTCTTTTCTGGGCAACTGGAACCCCCCTTGCGTTCTCCTATGGATTATATAAGAATATTAATATATTCAAGCCTATTTCAACCTATAAATGCTAATGCACTAACACAATAAGTTAGGATCCTATCAGGGGCGGATTGGGATAGAAAACCAGCCCAGGAAATTTCTGGAAGTAGCGCTCATTAAGGCAGGGTCTGGTGAGAGGGTAGGGCCTGATTTTGAGTTGGACACAGTTGTTGCAATCCTTGTGTCTTTTCCTGCAGTTGTCCCTGTGACTTTATGCTAATTCCACTGCTATGCCCATTCCCATGGTTAGATTGGAAATGTAAAGTAGCCCTGGAAAACATTTTCAAAACGTGGCCCCGTTACATGTCCACATTACCAGACTGCAACCTTCTGTCCCTGAACACACCCACGCCACCAGTTTGTCACCCTGTCCCAGCCACAGGCGGCCACACAGACGTGCCAGCCCACCAGGTAACTTTACCAGTGGCTTATATTGCCAAACGGCCCTGGATCCTGATGGTTTTGTTCCTTTTTGACCTTAGTTCCAGCCCAAATTCTGTATGTTAGCAATTTTTTTTAGCGTTTTACACCTGCATATTCTCTCAGAATGTGTAACACCTAGTACTGATATGTAGCTGAAGTAGAAATGATTGCAGTTATTGATATGCTGCTTTTCTGTTTTCACAGTTCATTTACAATCCTGGGCTGGTTTTCATAGCTCACTTCCCTTGTAAAAACCTTTTCAGCACTTCTACTATGCTCTGTTAAAATATTGATAGTTATAAATGCACTGCGCAGAAGATCAAGGATTTGTCTTCAATTATTTCCACAAAGCCTTTGCATTTCTTGTTATCTTATTAATGGAAATAAAGTTTGGTTCAGAATAAGTCACACTTTCAACTAATAATTGTATGTTGCTATACTGTATGTTAGTTTGTAATTTCTAATGTACCTTATTTTCTGTAGCTGGAAATTACTGGCATTGATGGAGCCTCATTTTCAAAAACAATAAGAGTGGATAGAGAGACCTTTATGCACATCTATAGGTGCAAAATGTAATTAGCCCTCCAGCGTAGGGGGATAGACTTCTGCTAAATTAACTTATATAATAGGTTTTTTAAGAGAATAAAAAGCATTCATTTGCATTGATATAATTCTAACCCTATGCATTACTGAGCTGATAAATTAGCATGAGATCATTTCTGCCCCAGTGGAGCTTACAATCTATATTCCCCACCACATGTACACGCATACACAGACATTCTAGGGTTAATTTTATTGGAAGCCAATTAACCTACCTGTATAATTTTGGATTGTGGGAGGAAACCGGAGTACCCGGAGGAAACCCACGCAAGTACGTGGAGAATATACAAACTCCGCACAGTTAGAGCCATGGTGGGGATCGAACCAATGACCTCAACGCTGTGAGGCAGTAATGCTAACCATTACACCATCCATGCTGCCCCACACATCATGATAGAAATGCTTTGTAGAAATTCACTGTGTTTTAGGGATGGCAATTGACACATCCCCCGTCGATGGTTTCCATCAATGCCTATTTTAGAGAGCCTTCCCACCCCCACCTAATGTCCCAGCTCCAGGAGAACCCAGCAATGCCCCCCCCCCCCCCCGGTGGAGGACCCCAAGGAGGAGGTATGGATCGAAAATCGGGGGCAGCGGTGATGGATCTCAGCCCAGAGAGGGCCCAACTTCGACCTCACTGACTCTCCCAGGCCTCACTGACTCCCCCCCCCTCACACACACGCTGGCTTTCCCTCCAGCTGTGTCTCCAGCCCTAGCCCCAGAGCAGGTCAGCCTCAGGATCCATCCACGTGGCTGACTCCTGTGGAGTGCTGAAGGGAAGATGACCTGTTCAGCCCTCCCACTGCTGCCCTGTGAGCAGCAATGATCAAGCCATATGCAGAGGCATAACTCTGGGAAGCAATGGAGTCATCTGCCGCAGAGCTCCTGCTCCCAAAGGAGCACCTCTCCTCCGCTATGAGTTTGAATCAGTTAAATGAAAGCCATCAATATCGCTTCTGTGGCTGACTCCCCCTCATAGCAGGACCATAAACACGTCACATTCTCTTTATTCTAAACATATACACACATGCATACATATATTTATATAAGGTTGGTGCGTGTGTGTGTGTGTGGGAGCACTAACATTTAGCTTGCCTCCGGGCAACCGAGATGAACTTACACCACTGGATAGCAGGGACGTGCGGTGACGTAAATAGCGGAGGAGTCCCTGGCAAGTACCAGAGCCAGATATGCACACAAAATATGAGCCACAGGGTACATGCCGGCATTATATACATGTGCAACAGTATACACTGCTGGAGATTCGATGAGTTTTGATAAGAGATGTGCAGAAAAGGTAGCCAGGTGAGGCACTGCCTCACCTGCCATAGACTTTTTAATCCAGAGTTTTGACTATAAAAATGCTTAGTATAATAAAAATAAGATTTTTTTATATATATATTCTTAATGTTTTTGACATACTTTATAAATTCAAACTGCCGGCATATACATTAGTATGACAGAAAAGACAGTGCCTCACCTGCCTCACCCCACTGCACGCCACTGCTGCTTATCGCCGGTGCACACTCCAATCGCTGGCAATATGGTCGCTGAGCGACCATATTGCCAGCGATTTTATGCCCGTGTGCACACAACATTACATACAGAACGTTAGCACTTATTCTGGTTGACTCACAAGGCTGCAAATTCACAGCCTTGCGAGTCCCCCAAACGCCGCCTTCTGAATGCCATCTGCCCCCCCCCACACACACACACACACACACACACGCACGTCAACTTTGTTCACACGGCCTGCGAATGGATGTTTAGCATAAACTATAGTAAATATACTTATTTAAAGGTAAAAATGTTGGGATACCCTCCTCCCCTCTAATGACAAGTTATTATTTATTTTATTTATTTATTATCAGTTTCTTATATAGCATATATATATTCGCTTTGGTAGTATTTGAGTATACAGTAGTTGCCCATTCACATCAGTCCCTGCCCCAGTGGAGTTTACAATCTATATTCCCTACTAATTGTTACACACACACACACACATAGACATTCTATGGTTAATTTTGTTGGTAGCCAATTTACCTACCAGTATATTTTTGGATTGTGGGAGGAAACCGAAGTACTTGGAGGGAATCCATGCAAACACAGGGAGAATATACAAACTCTGCCCATGGTGGGAATTGAACCCATGATCTCAGCACGGGGCCTCATTTTGGTTCATTCTTTCTGACAAAGTCCTTCTTAGATGGACAAAACCATGTGCACTGCAGGGGGGGCAGATGTAACATGTGCAGAGAGAATTAGATTTGGGTGAGTAATTTTGTTTCTGTGCAGGGAAAATACTGACTGCTTTATTTTTACACTGCAATATAGATCTCATGTTGAAGTAAAACCCCACCCAAATCTAATTCTCTCTGCACAAGTAACACCTGCCCCACCTGCAGTGCACATGGTTTTGCCCATCTAAGAAGGATTTTGTCAGAAAGAATGAACCAAAATAAGGCCCACTGTGAGGCAGTAATGCAAACCATTACACGTCTGTGTAATGGTTAGCAAGTTAGGCGATTGGATGATTTTAATTATCTTAATTGGTCCAGTAATTAGATTTCATAATTGAGGCAGAAATTAAATGGCTTCAAATTACTCCAAAAGCAACTTTTTCATACATTCACCCCAATTTGAAAGTATTTAATTAAAAGACTATCACACTATTTTTGGTGGTAGCCTCAAATTACCTTCAAATCACCTTGTGTTTTCTTTTTTGAACTTTTTTGTTTATACTTTTATATACCCTGTACTATTCTAATGTGTTCTATATGTATGGTGCTGCATACCACTTGTGGCGCCTTATAAATAAAAATATAAATAATAACCGGATTTCCATGGTATGTGTGTGTATTTGTGTGTGTGTGTGTGTGTGTGTAAGGTTGCACGTGTGTGCATTGTGGAAAGCACATGTAAGATACTCTGTAAGTAATGGTATAATTTTTTTATCTTGTGTGCATTTGTTGATGAGTTAAGAGCTATAGCAGGGGCACTCAACCCTTTTTTTGTAAGTACAAATAACAATGGTCAAGTACCACTTTGTAGAACATATCAATGTACGCACATATTGTATATATATATGTCTAACACATGTGTTTGAATAATGTGCTACCTTACACTGACAAATCGAATGCAGTAGTAGCAAACATAGGGCCTAATTCAGGCCCTTATTCTAATCTGTGCGGTACGGCCCGCGTGCGGCCGTACCGCCGATGTTTTCACTCTGCACATGCGCAGAGGTCACTCTGCGCATGTGCAGGCGAAATCGCCGCACACAAAAATTATACGCCGCAAAGGGGGCGTATAGGGGCGTGAGGGGCTTGATAGCCTCACTTACCTATGTATACGCCCAGCGTTTCATGGGCGTTCCCATGCAAACGCGGGGCGTATGCATGGTAATGAGGCTATGACGCCAGTGATGGGGGCGGAAAGCTGACATCGCCGGATGTCAGCTCTCCGCCCCCAAACAAGCTTTCACACGGACAAGTGTCCGTGTGGTCTCAGCTTGCGTGAGCTGGTGGAGCGTGCGGCCCTGCCTTCGATGGTCGCCGACCATCGAATGCAGGGGGCAGCTCCCACCATGGTGGAGGCGTACGCCCCACCATTTTTCATGCGGATCGCCAGCCGTCCGCGTACGGACGGCCGTGGCGATCCGTATTGTAGGCGGGGATTGATTTGTGCGGCCGGAGCAACGTATGCGGCTCCGGCCGCACAGATCTGAATAAGGGCCTCAGCGTGGATTGCTAGTGAGAGAAAAAACAGCTTTCTGCATTCAAAAAGTCACCACCCAGACAGAACGAAAAAATTACCCTTGCAAAAAAATGTGAATGGATTGCAAATAGCGATTCATTCACAGATCCATTCGCAAATACCAAAGCATACAACAGTTTTTTCCATCTGCACCAGTCAAGGGCTTCCACTAATTAGCTGGAAGTGGTCATTTCTGGCATCAGAGACCCATCCAAAGCGCGTGGGAACACCTGTATTTCCAAAAACATACCCACAAAACACCATGTTTGTGCCGATAAATGCTGACTTCCATTCAATCAAACTATAACTACTCAGAGACTTCTTTGTGTATGGATATTTATTGGGTAATTACTTCCTCACTTGCCCTTTCTAAGCACCTATTCAGTGGCTCACCACTGATTAAAGCAACCAGGTTTTAAATCCTAAGCATCAATGGCCTCCCAGCCTTATTATTCTGGCTCTGGAGGAGTTCTACAGATGCACTGCAGTCTTCCCACCTCTGTGTCTGATGCCTTGAGTTTGGGGCTCCCATGGCGTGACACATTCCATATGCTGCTCCTTCTGCTCTCCCTACTATCCAGGATCAGATACCAGTGTGTCTCCCCATATCCAATGATGCTAAACATGATTACATTTGGACTGTATTCTGGAAGCTGCTTCCCACCTAAGAACTACACAGAAAAGCAAAAACTTGCAAAGTCCTGCGCAGTGAGTGGGTTGATTTTACTTAACCAATAAGCCAGATCTTAATTACGATACACAAATACTGTCACTCCCCGTTTATTGCTGCTGTTCTGGAGGGGGTAGCTCAGTGCCCCGGGAGAGCTAGCAGATGGGGGAAAAAATATAGAACTGCGCAAATGTAGGGGGTAACAGTACATGCAATTTATTTGCTCACTAATATGAAAAACACATACAACATATCAGACATACATGTAAATAATTAAAAAACACATATAAGAAAAATAATAAAAGTACATGCAGATAAAAATTTTTTTAGCACAACCGGTTGTGTCTATTTAGTATGCAGGTTTGTTAAAACACAAAAATTTCACTTCCCTTGAGGTTAGTCATAGTCGTATTAGTGTGTTAATTGGTTAAAATGGCTGGTTTGGTTAACAGTCTGGTTATTGATTAATGGTTGAACTTGCAGTAAGTTTAAGTTATACTGTCCAGGTTTTTTATGTCTGGCCAGACAGTTTGTATTTGGGGTACCTTACAGCTGCCACTTGTAGTTCCTCCGATCTCCCAGTTGATGGAGCTGAATCACCTTTGAATACAACTTTATCTGGAGTCACCTTTGGGTGGGTGGTCTGCTTGGTTTTCTGTATGGTCTCCCTTAGGTGCAATAATGGGTATCCAACGCGTTTCCCCGCCTCCGGTCAAGGACTCAGCGGCTTTCTCAAGGACAAGGAGATAACAAGAAGAGGCTTTTACATTATAACTCGTATTTATACCTGTATTCAGAATGGTCTGAGCGGCGTGGCTCACCACCGTCTGGCCGTTTCCGGCTATGCGGCAACTTCCGCTTGTTTGTATCACAGTTTCCGGTCTGTGTGTTCCACCTAACCGGAAACGTGTCATTTTGCGTTCCATCTGGCGGCTGTTAGAGTGTTCGTTTATTTGCGCTCTCTGGATTGCGCTTCCATACATTCTGCCATATAGTTGTGGATTATAGGTGCGGCAGCCATTTTAATAAGGGAATGGGCATCTTACACGGGTATTCCTTCATTTTGGTGCTTTGCAGTTTTTATCTGTATATAGTTTGAAAGTGCGGCAGCCATTTTTGATCAGGGAATTACTGGCAAGCAGCAATATTTATTTTGGAAGACGGGCTTTTAATATTGTGTTTATTCTTATCTTTTACAAAAGCTTTTCTGCATACTATATCTAATCTACAAGCCAATATAAAAAATTGTAATAGTGGTTTAGACACTCTTATATATTATATTATATATCTGTATCACTGTGTGAATGATGGTTATATACAGCGCTACAGGTATTATTACTCTACCACATAATGCCACATTTTATCAAATCCTAAATATATCTACAAACACAAATTTTTGATCTAATCGCTCTCTTCCTGATATTGTTTTTTTGTTATTATAGTACTGAGGAGTCTATATCTCAAAAGGCATAGTCAGCCAGCTAGCAATAGAAGGTAATATCTTGTCACTTCCTCTGGCACTAAATGCCTCAACCCAAATAATATTATTAACATGTATTCTTAATATTACACTGATATGTAGAATTTGAAAGATGACCTTTCACCTACCTAACCATCTGTAGGCTATATAGCTTCTTTCCTTGAGACTCTTTCCATCACATCTTTGGACAGAGATTGCTTGGTATTTGTAAATGCTCATCATTCACTAGAGCAGATACAGTTGGTGTTAAATGAGCTTCCTAAAGGAGTGCCCTGGCTTGGATGGTTATAAAAACTAAGGTACTTGTTTCCTAGAACGGCGCCCACGATATTGATCTTAGGCATCGCAGGGAAAAAAATCACGTCGGTCGCATCGCATGCGGCCAAAAAATCGCATGCGATGCGACCGACGCGATTACCGCGATTTTACATAGGGAACAATGTTAAATGGCCCAATTGACCCGATTTCACATAGGGAACAATGTTAAATGGCCCACAGACCCCAAATACCCACCCTGAAGGGTGAAATGGCCCCCCCAATTGTTAACACCACCTCACCATCAACGTCAACCCGAAGCGTGGTGAGCGCAGCGTGCCCGCGAGGGGCGGTGGTACGAGTCCTCCGACCTTTTCATACCCCCACTATCCACGTCGGCATGGAGTTGAGAATAGAAAGTGTGGCGAGCGCAGCGAGCTACCGAGCCCGAAGCGTGGCGAGCGTAGCGTGCCCCACGAGGGGACACGGATACCTTCACAGCTATACGCGTCCCCTCGCGGGCTTCACAGGTATCCGCGTCCCCTCGCGGGGCACGCTGCGCTCGCCACGCTTCGGGCTCGGTGGCTCGCTACGCTCGCCACACTTTCTATTCTCAACACCACGCCGACGTGGATAGTGGGGGTATGAAAAGGTCGGAGGATGCGTACCGCCGCCCCTCGCGGGCACGCTGCGCTCGCCACGCTTCGGGTTGACGTTGATGGTGGGGTGGCATCAACAATTGGGGGGGCCATTTCACACTTCAGGGTGACTATTTGGAGTCTGTGGGCCATTTAACATTGTTCCCTATGTGAAATCGGGTCAATTGGGCCATTTAACATTGTTCCCTATGTAAAATCGGTAATCGCGTCGGTCGCATCGCATGCGATTTTTTGGCCACATGCGATGCGACCGACGCGATTTACATTTTTCCATTCATTTCTATGTAAAATCGCGGGCATCGCATCGGTCGCATCGCATGCCATTATAATGGCATGCGATGTACATGCGATGCCCGCGATGGGCACCGTTCTAGGAAACAAGTACCAAAACTAATTATACTGTATTCTGCTGTTAGTGATTCCCCCTGCAACCATATAATGAAGGCTCCAAAACAGATGCTCTACTAGTGGAAACTTTTGAAGCTCAAATCATTACTATCCCTAAAATGGGTAAAGACCCCACTATCTTTACAAAGTATTGACCCCAGCAATATAACATACCTATCATACTTTTTAACTCAAACAGGAAAAAATAGACCAATTTGAATGCCATCCATCTTAATTCTTTGGTCACTTACCTTATCCATTTGGACAAATTGGGTTTTGTACTTGGATGTCACAGTTCTAGGCTTGGGGACTGATTCAAAGTTGATCAATGTTGTGTGAATTTGAATAATTCGTATATATTGTATTTCTGGGGGTGCTATGCTGTTAATTTTGCTTTATTAAGGGAGGGTGTGTGACATCAGCCCTGGCCTTGATCATCCTGTACCTGTCACAGAGTTGTGGAATGCTTAGACTTATTGCATATGGATATGCTACTGGATACCTTATAGCAATATTATTGCAATTAATTCTCACATTTACGCAAGAGGGTTCTTTCACTCTGGGTGGCACCTAACTACCCTTAGCCATCTGCAAATATGACTTTCCTTGAACTATCAGGGATTTAAAATTTATTGCTGTATTTGAAAGGTTTTTGATTTAATTATGCCCCTTTACCAGATGTATTTTGGTTGGGCCACTTGGCAGCATTTAAAATGATGCTATTGCCTTCTCCATATACAATCCATCACATTATCCTAGACACATTATCCTAGACACCATGAACTTATGATGTTTTTCTATGCTGGCAGTGAAAGTCTACCTGCCTAGCCTTTGGTCATATGGCTTACTTCAAACATTTGGGAGGTTTGGCTCTCCCGGACTGCTTGAGAGTCCTACTCTCAAAGCTTAGTTTAGTTACTGGTCTTTCCTATCCCACTTGAAGCCCTGCATAGGCCCCGGTAGATATATAAGGTACCCTTGCCTTTGGCTTTTTTTATGACAGCCCTTCTCTGGTTCCTAACTTGCTCTGACACAAATACCACCTACTTCCCATGGTTGCTATGGATATCCTGAAGGTGTGGGATGTCAAACTCACTTACTACTTACTCTTTCTACTAGAAATATATCTGTAAAAGGTCTAGATCACTTGTTACCCATTTACACCTAGTGGGAAACAATACTACTTGCTTATTATGCTTATAATGACAGAGTTTATATGATTCATACCAAGATCCATAGATCTAAATTGTTTTGCTCTTTATGCCATCAGGAGTAGACAATTCTGGACATTTTTTGGGATTGCCCCATTGTATGCCATTTTTGGGTGGAGGTGCATGACCTTATGAAAGACATATTGAGTATATCTATTTCTCTAGACCAGGCATTCCCAACCACGGTCCTCAAGGCACACCAACAGTGCAGGTTTTAGTGATATCCAGGCTTGAGCACAGGTGACTTAATTAGTACCTGAGTGATTCTGATTAAACCATCTGTGCTGAAGCCTGGATATCACTAAAACCTGCACTGTTGGTGTGCCTTGAGGACCGTGGTTGGGAATGCCTGCTCTAGACCCTACCTTGACCCTGCATCATTGGTACCCCTATTGTAATGCCTAAAGCTGATTGCTATGTACTCAGACATTTCTTAATTTCAAACAGGGCTGGCAAATACTGAAAGTCCTCTTCTTCTGCAAAATCCAATTTGAGATGGAAACTAGAAATGTCTAATATTCCATGAACCCCTACTCTAACTCACTAATACTATATTTAGCTTTAGGATTTTTGAGACCCAAATGCATAATTTAGCTATTTTTGGCATTCATCTGTAATTGTCATGTTCTTGACCATTCCTCTAGTCTACCTAGATCATCAGTCATTTGTTTTACTTCCTTGTTGCATAACTTTTGTGTCATCTTCAAAAAAGGCATACTTTCCCTTGGATACCATCTGAAATATCACCAAGTGCAGATCCCTGGGGTACTCCATTGGTGAAATGTATCTCCTGTGAATGCTTTCCATTTCTACATCTCTCTTTTTTTTCTATACTGCAACCAAGTTCTTATTCATTCAACCATCTTGTGGTATATTTACCAAGATTGGAATAATATTGAAGATTGAATTTTGCTTATAGCAACCAATTCGATTCTATAGACAATAACTATAATTTGATTGGTTGCTGTGGGTAATAGCCCATCTTCAATCTCAGTAAATGTACCCATTAGAATCCAATCCTAAACTTTCAAGATTATTTAACAGGCTGTAAAGTGGGACAGTGTAAAAAGCTTTACCAATGTCAAGATAAGCTACATTTAACCCCCCACCCCTTTCCCCTGATCTATTACTTTTATCACCCACCCAAGTTGAACCTCCAACCTGATTAGCTATTATTTACATTTATGTGTCTGGCCTCAATTATTTATTGAAAGAGTTGAAGTCAGTGTTTTTCTTCAGGAAAAATCTTATTATAAAATTGATTTTGAAGTTCAAAATCAGTTTTCATGAAAAAGATTTGAACTTCTAAATGGAGTTTAGCAAGCCAATTCAGCATTTCACTGTTACAACCATCTTACCTTGGTGTGTATAAGTAGTTGGCTGTGGTCACTTCCCATTCAGAACACGAGAGTGAAAAGAGTCAAGAGTTCACAGCTCTTAACTTTATAAAAATTGACCATGGCTTCATTGAGTACTATTTTAAGTTCATCTGGAATTCATTTTATTGGCAAGACTTTTTAGTGAATTTAGCGATGTGTGAATTTAGCGATGTGTAAAGCTACAGATTTAGCTATGGATTTGTGCCCTTCATATTTTCCCATAATTGCGCATGAACCATCAGAACAAAATACCACACATCAATGTCAGTCCAGTATTTTTTTCATTGAAATTATTCAGTTTCTTAAAAACTTCTTCTGCCTTCAGGCCTCACAAAATTAAATATATTTTATTTCCCTTTCCAGCATGAGTCAAACATAAACCACTAGTTGATTATGATTTGGGAAGTCAATACTTTCATTCAATTATATGGAATACTGATGGAGCCAGGCTCATTTATGCCAACACCATGCCTAGACTAGGGTTTTTGGCGCCGCCACTATTGTAGCATGCTCAGACACATTGAGGCGGTTTGAGGCATGCCCCACAATAGGCACGCAATACACATCTCCACCACTGGGTGGATAATGCTCCACTAATCCAGTGGCAGATTGATGTACAGATAAAGCTGGGCCATTGTCCGAGAATGGGACGCACTTGCGTGTGAGACACTTGCTACAAATGGGGCACATGTGCATCTCATTCTTGGTAAACAGCGCTGTGGTTCCATCTGTACAGTACAGTACAAACTGGCAAATGGACTGTGACAACTTTAATGTTACTGTACTGTATACTGTTCACACAGACCAATGGTCAGATGGAGAGAGTCAAAAAAACAAACTAATACTGTAAATGAATTAATAAAATTAGTGTATTGAGATGCAACATGGGTCATGCAGCCAGCTGATGGTGTCACAGCCAGGTGGGCAGTAAATCCCATATAGTTAATGTTATTACTACTGTGAGGGAATGTATATGTTTTGGCTTGCAGGGGAGAATTGCCATAATGAAACAGGGTGTAACCGCCAAAATCAGTCAAATCAATAAGCATGAACTGTGGTGTGTACAACATGAACAATAAAACATCTAAAATAAAACCAAATTTCACATACAACAAAGAAAATGTTTGAAAACAGTAAATGGAAAGTGTTCATGAATAGATATCATGCACCATTTTTGGGTGACAGAAAACCATTAAAAAAATTATTGGAAACAATGACATTTTTACCTACAGTGTAATTATATTTAACATTTGTTTGTATTATCATGATCCCCATAATGTAAAATGGTACATAATGGGGAAAATTTACTAAGATGTTTATTCTACTTCACATGTGATGTTGCTATGGGCAACCAATTAGAATCTACCTTTTTATTTCTTTAGCACCCTCTAGAAGATAGTAGACAGGATCTGATTGGTTGCCCATAGCAACATCACATGTGAAGTAGAATACACATCTTAGTAAATCTCCGCCAATATGTCAGCATTATATAAATTAAATATAAAAAATAATAATTATAATAATGTTCTCCTTGTTTCACCTTTCATGTTTTGGCAATTGACTTTGGGATAAAGTTATAATTACATTGTCTTTATGGTCTCTAAGCTGGGTAAAAAATTAAACCGCATTACATCTACACATAAAAATATGTATACAATGCTCAAGTTGTTTTGTAGTGTAACCAATCATCATAATTTTGCAGCTGTTATCAGTATGATTCTCTTTATTATGCATAACGAATGAATAATGATTTTAATTAAGGCCAATATGTTGTTTTTACAGTATTGCTTTTTCCATTCTCATATTGACTGTGTGATAGAATATGCCGGCATCTTATAAATAAATTATTGCAATAATAATGTTCCAAGAAAAATGCCTCTGCATACAAAAAAAATTACTATGGCTTTGTTATATTCTGTAAGGGTTGGTGGTTGATTTATGGTCTTTGTTTGGATATTATCAGTTATTACACGTAGGAGCAGGATGTTCAATGAGGCCAAAGGCCAGGCTGCAAAATCTACTCTGCACACTTAATAATTGTAGAGGTGAAATTAATATCCTTATTTCAGCATAATGTCGCATGTAAATTATTGTCAGTTACCATTTGCTACTTTCAGTAATTTAATTTTGTTACATTATTTCCCTGTTATTGAAATTATATTAAAGTACCCAGAGGAGAATGCAAATGCAGTAGGTTTGCATGTAATGTGGCTATGAAGTGTCATGCAGTAAAGTCAGGCCTAACCTTGAGGTAGGCAATTCGTGCGTTTGCAAGGGTGAAACTAAGAGGTGTCATCATTGTATCAGTACAGTATGTAATACAAAGAATGAGTGAAAATGTGCAGTATACAGTATCCTGGGTTTGACATCTGTTATTAAAATATACAGTATATTACAGGCTGCAGAGGATGACACAGTTTTACATTTTTACTGTTATAATATTGATCAAATATATTATTATGTATTAATATTAAAGATAAGCGCGTCTGGTTTTACTCGGATTTACTCAGATCTCAAAGTGGGTTCTTATTGGCTATCCAAAACACGTGACAGCCGAAAGCCAATTGGAAAAATCTGAAATCCGAAATTACAATAATTTGGTGATAAGAACGGAGTAAATTTGAGTAAAACCAAAACCGCTCATCTCTAATTATTATGCACCATGAAAATAATACAAGTGATAATAAGTTAATGAAGGGAACATTAAATATAATTGAACACTGTAAATTTTTTCCAATAGAACCCCACAAATAATACCCCTTTTATAGTGAGAGCAACATCCCAAGTTATTGCACATGATCACGTAACAACCTGGGATATTGTGCAGTGTGAAAGCATCCAGTTATAATAAGCCAGGTCAAGCGATCCAGTATTTTAACCTTGGTTGTGACCAGGGTTGAACAAGGGTTCAACATGGATTTTGGTACAGTGCGAATTGGTGAGCCAGGTCAATGTGTTCAGCCATCAGTTCACACTATAGGAACTGGCGCTTGGAGATGATCTCATCTCCAAGCACTGGCTCAGGACACATCAGTGGTGATGTCACCAACTCGGCAATAAGCTGGGTTAGTCCATAAATCTGAAAGAGGCTTAAGCTGGCCAGAATAGACTCACACATCAGCGACTGCAGTCCCTGGGTTGCCATGCTGACTAGATAGTGCAGAGATGTATGTAACATATGTGCTGGATGCAGGTCCCCTGGGATCTGGTGTCTATACCATCTGCAGCTGCCTCTGGGATGCAGCATTTGGCTTTATTTCAAAGCATGCCCCCATACTCCAATGAAACAAGCAAATGGGAGTCTCGTTCAGGCTCAGAAAGAGAGTTACATTATGCTTAATGCTGAGCACCAGGGCTGCATGCAGCCTGTAATAGACACAGTGAAAGTGGTATAAGAGTACTGCTGTTAAAAAAGGAAATTCCCCTTTTAGAGCAAAAGAAAAGGAGGAATCTTCTGTGTTGAAAGGATCCAGGTCTATATCATTTGTTAAAGAATGGCATGGGTGAGTGGCTACAGGTCACGTGGCATAATAACCCCTTGTATAGGTAGAAGCCCCCTGACTAGTACCCCATACTATGTGTGTGTGTGTGTGGGGGCGGAGGGGGGGTGGTGGCTATATGGAGTATCGGAAGCAATAGTGAGAAAGCAGTAAGGTTCTCCATCAAGAAGGGGTGCAGTACTGCTCCCAGAATGTCCTAGTATGTACTTCTATCTGTTTTATATCATATGCCATTAATTAATTCAAATGTTTATTAGATGGCGTGCCTTTTTGCAGATGACACAAAGGTATGCAACAGGGTAGACACACCAGGAGGGGTAAAACAAATGATTGATGATCTAGGTAGATTAGAGGAATGGTCAAGAACATGGCAACTACAGTTTAATGCCAAAAAATGCAAAATCATGCACTTGGGTTGCAAAAATCCAAAGACTAAATATAGTATAAATGGCACTATAATGGAAACTACTGAGGAAGAGAGGGATCTAGGTGTCACTATTTCAGGGGACTTAAAGGAAGGTAGGCAATGTAACAAAGCAATGCAGAAGGCAAGTCAGATGCTTGGTTGCATAGGGAGAGGTATCAGCAGTAGAAATAAAGAAGTAATAATGCCATTGTATAGGTCATTGGTACGACATTATCTAGAGTATTGTGTTCAGTTCTGGAGGCCATATCTCCAGAAGGATATAAATACATTAGAGACTGTACAAAGAAGGGCAACTACAATGCTGCATGGCCTACATCACAAAACGTACCAGGAAAGACTAAAATATCCTAATATGTATACTTTAGAACAGAGAAGGGAAAGGGGGGACATGATAGAAACTTTCAAATATATCAAGGGTTTTAACAAGGTACAGGTGGGAGACATTCTTCACAGGAAGAGGAGCAGCAGAACACGAGGACATGCACTGACACTAGAGGGAGGAAGATTCAGGGGAAATTTGAGGAAGAATTACTTCACAGAAAGAGTAGTAGAAAAGTGTAATAGCCTCCCATCAGAGGTGGTAGAGGCAAATACAGTAGCACAATTTAAACATCTTTGGGATAGGCATATTGATATCATAGGCATGCGCACAGGGGGTGCCGGGGTTGCACAGGCACCTCCTAATGAGGGTCACCCCCCTCACGATTGCAGCCAGTGCTGGGGAGCCTAGCCAGGCTGGCCGCAGTTATAGACGGCAGAGCTGAAGCAGGAATCAGAATACACTACTACATCTAGGCCCCTTGCTGCCTGTAGGGGGAGCTGAAGTGCACAGCTCCTCTCCGGCATTACATTACTGAGCAACGCTGGCTGGGTGAGGAGGACTGAGGACGAGGAGGACTTCCTGGTGTCTGACATGTGCTGCAGGTGTGCTGCTTTTTGGGAGACGCTGGGACAGAATTTTTTTTCGTTAAATGGGCAGTCTTTATTGTTATGTGAAAAAGGTGTGTGTATCAGCTTTGTTTATGTATACTGTGTGTGTGTGCATAGGGGGGCTGTGTTCAGTGGCGTAACTATAGTCCTGCAGCCCCCGCAGTGGCGGGGAGGCGCTGAGGGGGTGTGGGCACCGGGGGGGCTGTGGAACTATTATTACTCACTGCCTTCTGCTGTCAGTGCCTGTGCCGGGTCCCAGCTCTCCCAGCTACTGCTGCAGTGCTGCTAATACAAAAAGTGACACTCGAAAAATGGCTGCCACCATACTGCAGACAGTTTTTCATCTGCTGTATAGGGGCAGCCATTTTTCCATTAGCAGCAGTATCTGGGAGGGCCGGGACCAGGCACAGATGGATGCGGCAGGAGGTAACCCCCCTTCCCCCCCTGCCACACCCCAGCTCCCCTCAGCGCTCCCCGGCTCCCCTCCACTGCACTCCGGCTCCCCTCCACTGTCAGCACAATTGCGGCCGCGGCTGAGGTAACGGCCGCACGGGGGTGGCGTGGGGGGGGGGCGGGGTTGTTCACCCTTGCATTTTCGGCAGGGGGCGCAGAATTATTAGTTACGCCACTGGCTGTGTTTACTACAGTACATCTGTGTGTGTGTGCAGGCTGTGCCTGTATGTATACTATGTCTGTAGATGTGCGGGCTGTGTATATATATATGTGTGTGTGCATACTGCAGGGGGGCTGTGTATATGTATACTATGTGTGTGGGGGTTCTGTATGTGTATACTACATCTGTGTGTGTGTGTGTGTAGGCTGTGTGTTTATGTGGGGGACTGTTTGTGTGCATGGGGGTCTGTATATGTATACTATGTGTGTGGGGGGCTCTGTTTGTATATACATGTGTCTGTGTGTGCATAGGGGGGCTGTGTATATGTATACTATGTGAGGGGTGCTGTGTGTGTGTATACTATGATTGTGTATGTGTTGGCTGTGTGCATGTAGACTGTGTGTTTGTTTGGCTGTGTGTGTATAAACTATGTGTGTGTGTGCGTGTATTTATGCTATGTGTATGTATACTGTGTGTGTGTGTGTGTCGGCTGTGTGTATGTATGCTATGCGTGTCGGCTGTGTGTGTATATGTATGCTCTGTATGTGTGTGTGTGTGTGTGTGTGTGTCGACTGTGTGTATGTATACTGTGTGTCATACTTGCCTACAGTCCCAGAATGGATGGAAGGCTCATAAAAATTGGGCACCATTCCTGGCTTCCCGGAAGGGTAGGCAAGTCTCCCAGAGCTTTATGTACTGCATGTATGCTTTGTTGGAAACATGTTGTGATGTTATTCCAGTATTAAAGTGTGTGTGTGTGTGTATATGAACGGAAACCCCCTTACAAGAATCCTGCGTTTGCAACTGGGTTATGCAACTAGGGGTACAAGTGTCCCGGCCATGCCACTCTGAAGAGAGGGGAGGGCACGGGCCGCTGTACCTGAAATGCCACAGCCTCATTCCTTTTTAACCGCTGGCTGGATGCTGCCGCTGCTGACAAGTAAAGTAGTTTCAATGTGCAGCATCCGGCCAGCGGCTCAAAAGGGAAGGAGGCTGCTGCTGCTGCTCTGGCAGATGGGAATGCAGTTTAAAAAGGAAGGAGGCTGCGGCTCTGGCAGGCATCTTATAAGAAAAGTGCCCAGCGCTACCCGGAAGTGGGCCCCCCAACCCCAAGCAATGACCGAGCCCGAAGTGTGGCGAGCGCAGTGAGCCCCACGAGGGGACGCGGATACCTGTGAAGCCCGCGAGGGGACGCGGATACCTTCACAGGTATCCGCGTCCCCTCGCGGGCTTCACAGGTATCCACGGGGCTCGCTGTGCATGCCATGCTTCGGGCGCGGTGGCTCGCTGCGCTCGTCACACTTTATAACATCAACTCCACGCCGACGTGGATAGTGGGGGTATGAAAAGGTCGTAGGACGCGTACCGCCACCCCTCGCGGGCTCGCTGAGCTAGCCACATTTTGGGTTCACGTTTATACTTGGGGGGTGGCGTGGGGGTGCATTTAAGCATTGTAAGCACCCATTAGGGTGCTTATACAATTTATAATTGCATCCCATCGAATTGTATGGCATTGTATGCCATATACAATGGCATACAATTTTAAAATTGGAAAACAATACGTATGTGGCCACTAGGGTCACCCAAGAGCGCTGATTTCTGTAGTAGACTGGTAAGGATATTATTCTATCTTTTGACCAAGCTGCAGCCTCCTATTCAGAGGAATTGTGTACCTCTCACGATGCAGATATAGATAACAGGTATCCAGCTATAAGCTGGTATCCCTAGGTGGCGCTGCTTAGTCAAAAAACAATTACCGGTAATCATTCAGAACCCAAATTAGGATAAGCATATATTTATTTTAAAAATACAATTCATAAAAGGAAAGACATTCTCCTAGACATACATAACATACAACATGTAACATATAATAATTAATAATAGGCGAAGCTGATATTAGCTTTAAAGTGTCTGTATACTGAGGCTTATGTTATAGGATGACTGTTCGTCATATCATAGAGGCATTTTCAAGTATAGAGGCTTATATAGTTACCAGTCCCAAGGGCCGTATATAAGAGATGAATCTCACAGGTTTTTGCTGTAATGTTCTATTGGACTTCCTCCCTTTATCTGAGCCAGGTGTATATTTGTAATCCTTTGGATGGTCTACCTTTTTTCAAAGGGACCGGCTCCAGGTGGTGTCCGTCCAATGGATCTGACCTGTTGCACAGTGCAAGCTGTGTATAAATGTGATGCGGCGCTGGGCTGGGCTGCTTCCGGGCTATTTTGCGAGGCTCCCAATACGCGTTTCTCCGCCTGTTTAGTGGATCGGCGGCTTCATCAGCTGGGTGCCTCCATAGCGTCTGCCTCTGTTCTTTTATGCGGTGTCCATTCGCGCGGTTTCCCAGCGCGAACTTCCGCATTTACGTGTCACGCCTCGTTTCCGTAACCCTTATTTATCAGGTCCGGTGGCCATCTTTAATTTTAAATCCAAGCCTCATTTTGGATTACCAATCCCTTTCAGGTTGGTGGCCATCTTTTCTGTCATGAAAAATATAGATCTCTCACGCCTCTATTTGCGTTTCAAGCCTCAGTATGCGTTCCAAGCCTCGCATTGGAACCCGGATTTCTTTCATCCTATATCCTCACTGCCTCATAATAACTTTTAATCAGCCTCATTTATCATTTCATATTATTTTATATATCAGCTCGCCATCCTGACAATCATTTATAACAATAATATTCAAATAATATTAAAAAACAAAAATACAAAAAAGTACATATATATAAAAAATACATTTAAAACATACATTTTTGACACGTGTTTAGCAAATTCATATACATAGTGCGCAATCATTATATCAGACTGTGTTACTATCGTTACACTAATTATATTAGGAACAGGCTACCAAATTTTAAAATTGTATGCCATTGTACAACATCGGCCGATATTGCATTGTATCGCATGCGATATGGTCTGCGATGCGATGGGCGCCGTGCTAGTACACAAGTACCGTAACTATCCACGTCGGCGTGGAGTTGATTTCATAAAGTGTGGTGAGCGCAGCAAGCCACCGAGCCCGAAGCGTGGCGAGCGCAGCGCGCCCTGCGAGGGGACGCGGATAACTGTGAAGCCAGCGAGGGGATGCGGATACCTGTGAAGGTATCCGCGTCCCCTCACGGGGCTCGCTGCGCTTGCCACGCTTCGGGCGTGGTGGCTCGCTGCGCTCGTCACACTTTATAACATCAACTCCACGCCGACGTGGATAGTGGGGGTATGAAAAGGTCGTAGGACACGTACTACCACCCCTCGCGGGCTTGCTGAGCTAGCCACGTTTTGGGTTCACGTTTATACTTGGGGGGTGGCGTGGGGGTGCATTTAAGCATTGTAAGCACCCATTAGGGTGCTTATACAATTTATAATCGCATCCCATCGAATTGTATGGCATTGTATGCCATATACAATGGCATACAATTTTCAAATTGTATGCCATTGTACAACATCGGCCGATATTGCATCGTATCACATGCGATATGGTCTGCGATGCGATGGGCGCCGTGCTAGTACACAAGTACCGTCAATTTTTGACGCACACCTTTGGAACGCACAGTTTCTATTATCCCTATTTTACAAACATTTGTCAAGCCCTGGCTTAATGTGTAATGGGCAGTATGGTGTGTAGCATTATGTAGAATGGGCATTACTGTGTGTTGCATTATGTGTGATGGCCATTATGGTGTGTGGTATTATGTGTAATAATATACAGTGATGGACAAACGTTTTTGAGCACCATGAAAATTTGTATTGTACAATATAAATTTGCTATGCTGTGTTCAGAGCTGGCAAAGGTAAACTCATTGAACAGATTGAACAACATCTTTCATCTCTATCTGTGCTTCAAGTTCTTGTCCATGTGATGGGACTACTGATGACATTGCTTTGGTCGATTTGTGCATTATCATCACTACCATTCCCAGTGCAACACTATTGTCATCAGGGTAATCTTTAATCCCTTACATGGAGCAATGTTGCGCAATGGTGTCTATGCCATTAATATGTGCACTTCCTAATTAGAGCAAAAACCATGTTATATTGTAGAATAATAGGTAGATTTACTCCAATAGAGGCTTACCTAATAGCCACCCCGGTTCATCTTGCCATTCAGATCATCTTTGCCATATCCCTGGTCACCTCATTATAGAGGTAACATGGCTACTGACATCTAATTTAAGCTGGTTTTGCCCCTTTATGTCAGGCATCCCACAGAGGCTTGTGCTGGCCTTGAAATCCACTGCCTGAGCCTGTTTAGAACATAAAAGGAAAATGAGAACATAAACTTAAGTTAAATGTAGGAAACTCATGTTAATATCTGTAAGCAGGTGAACAGTTAAAACATATATGTATTCCATCCCTGCAGCATATATAAAACATTGCTCATAAACCGTCCTTATGTTTCCAGTGGAAGTTACCTTGTAGAGAATAATAAAAGTAATAACATCACTTTATTCTCTAATACTATAACTTAACAATTCTGCTGTTATGAACAGTATAGAAATAGCTTTTCTTGCTCAGGGCAAAGCAGTAGTTATTTCCTTCAAAATATCTTACTGTAAAAACATGTTTTACTGGCGAATTACACAGGTGTGATTTCCACAAGGGAAAAATGCTATATTTACAGTTTTAATTGTGAATGCAGCAGTCCCTATACGGTTGCATATATACACACTATACTATCCAGACAATTCATACAAATTGATAATTGCATTACCCACTTATTCATTGGGCTAAAAATGTAAACGGTTAATAAAAATTAAACCATTCAATTTAGTCGTTCAGTTCTATCAACGGACAAAAAAAAAAAGCAACAGTAAATTACCTTCTGTTACAATCACACCACCAATATACCACTTTATACACATTTAGAGGAGTCTCCATTTAGTAGCAAAAATTAAATTGTCCTGAAAAAATGGTGGGGGGGGGGAATAAATTTTTATCTATTACCACCAATCTTTTTGTTCTGCCCAGGGCCGGCGCTACCCATTCAGCAGCTCCTGCAAAGCAGGGAGGCGCCATGCTGAAAAGGCGCTGTATCCCTCACTGCTCTGCTAAAGCTGCCTCATCCCTCACTGTCACTGCCTCCTGCACGCCGCCCGCAGCGCCTGTCTGACAGCGGGCGGGCGGCAGTATAAAGAGCTTCTCCCTGCACCGCGAATGCACACAGCCTGCACACTGCCTGCAGTGCCTGTCTGACAGCGGGCGGCAGTATGGAGAGGCTGAGCAGCTCCCTGCACTGCGCACACACTATACTCATCATGCGACCTGCCCCCGCTTCCTCACAGACACTTGCGCTGAGGCATGTAGCGCTGTCTGTGAATGCCTGGATGACATGTCATGTCCGGATCCGCCCCCTACCCATTGCTCCCTGCGCCTGTCAGCTGTCAATCAAATAACAAACAGGCAGCAGTGCCGCCCTTTCTTCCCTCTTCTCAGTGTGATGTGCCAGTGCCACTGCCAGTCCTCAGCACTCCGCCCCCTCTATCTCCTCCTCCCCTCTTCTTCCATCTCCTCCTTCACTCCCCTCCTTTCCACCTCATTCACGAGAGGCGTGTAATGGCGTCCTCAGCGTCCTTTTTATATTAATTTAGACACTTTTAAAATAATGGACTGGGTTATGCGAGTAAAGGTGGCCATGCACGCTGCAATAGCAGCGTGCGATATGATGTGCGCTCCTACGGGCATCGCATCGCACAGTACAAAAAGTATGTGCTGCACATACCTTTTGTACTGCTTTCAGATCGCATCGCACACACATTGCATGCATGCCATAAGATGCGATCTAGCCCATAACGTATGCGATTCTCGCAGCGTGTATGGGCACCTTTAGTGCCTGCAACATTTTGCGAACACAGCACTGAGAAGGTTGATGCATACATGTACATGCACCCGAGATCCTCCAAAGGATCGCATGTTGCATACGCTCCCACAATCGGGCTGCAGCTTGTTGCAATGGCAATGTAAATGGGCGCAAAATTTATGGTTTGCAGGAGAGCACCGGACACCCTAGCACCGGCCCTGGTTCTGCCTATCCAATTATAACAAATTTTTCATGTTAAGAAAGGTCTTCCTTTTTCACATGAAAACACATCGTGGACCTATGTAATTTTTTGACTGTCATCGGGAAACAAATGCATATTTATCAGGGATTTGGTTTCACCTTCCCAAGGCAGGAAAAACAAAATCTCCAATATTTGGCAGCATCTGGGCTAATTGGACAGCCACAAATCAGTGAAGGATCCAGCTTCCCATAGCTGCCACATCAGTAGCCCCCCTGTATACTACAGTATACATACTAATATTATTGAATGATACTTCTATAACGTAATATATTGTACATGAACAAATGGTGAGATTGTGTATAATGTAAGATTGTAAACTGGCGCGGTGCAGTGCATAGAACAAAAGAGGAGAAGGCATGGCCTGGCAGCCTGTTCACTTCAGCAGCACTGCTAGCCTGCTGAAGTGAACAGGGGGTGGGGCGCCACCTGCAAGTTTCCCAAAATTATTAAATTTAATTTAATTAATTTAATTATTAAATTAAATTATAAAAAAAAAATAATAATAAAGATACACCAAGGTTGAAAAAGGCAGTTGTATATGAGTGAATTTCTTCCCAGAACAAAAAGTGGATTCCCTTTTTATTGGTTTAGTAAAATACATAGGGCCAGATGTACCAAGTTTCCAAAATTGATAAAGTGGAGAGTGATAAACAACCAGCCAATCGCCTCCTACCAGTCATTTTTCAAACCCAGCCTGTAACATTACAGTTAGGAAAAACTGGCTGGCTGTTTATCACTCTCCTTTTTACCATTTTGAAGTGTGATAAATCTGAACCTAAGTACTTTATGTATGGATGTCCCTCAATTGAATGTATTCTGCTATGGCAGCCAGTGGCGGGGACCTACATTTTTGAGAACCTGAAGCTTAAACTGTTATGGTGGTCCTTTCGTAGCCAGTGGAAATATTGCCAAATGTCTACCTCTCACAGCCTCCCAGCCCCCTCAAAACTTATCTTGCTGTAGGAAAATCCTTTGAAATAGATTCTGGTCCAAACCCAGCCCTTAATGACCCCTAATAGTTCATGTTTTGCAGGTCACCTCTGGATTTTTAAAATGTGACAGTTGGAGATACACAGTGTTCCTGCCAGGGGACCAATAAACCAAAGATTTTTTTATTCATTGGCCCATAAGTCCTTCAGCCATTGTTCATTAGTCCACTCATGGTGCTTCATAACCCAAGCAAACCTTCAGTGGCGTATTTATAATGGGTGCAGTGTGTACGGTGCACACAGGCCCCTGAGTCCTGTAAAAGTATTTCTTAATAAGAAAAGGAGCGCAATTGTCATAAAAATCAATACATTTATTAATACAGTAATAAAATAAAAAAAACTATAAATTTCTGAATAGAAATATAAGGTTATCACAATGACATCTGTGGGACACTTATGCAAATTCATATATTATTAATTCCAACAGTAGTTACATCCATAAATTGCAATACTATCAATATGCACATATATGGGGATTGGAATTTCCAATTGCGTATGAGTAGGCTCAAATTTGGAAAAGCATGGATATACAAAGTCCCAGTATAATAATAAGCAGCCAGCAGTACCAGGTGGTTGATGTTATTATCAGTACTTCAAAACAATGGGAGTTGATATTGATGTCAACACTCCATGTCGACAGAAATTTTATCCAGGTTAATGTCACGGCACTGTGGTCAAATAATTGCTGGAGTAGAATATGTGCTCACCAATTGTTGAAACCCTCTGTCTCTGGAGGGAAGTTTCCAATCTCCAGGGGTTATAGGGGACCACACTGCGGCAGTTTTTCAGGTTCTTATCCCACTGTCGAGCTCCAGGCCCTGAAGCGTCCACACACCTTGTGAGCGCTGTGTGTGGAGGGGCGTCTGAAGAAATTGCACAGGTGCAAGGACCGCTTTCAATCAGCTTCCAGACGGCAACACTGCTATCACTTGTACACACTCGAGCTGGGAGCGGAGAAATAGCCACACAAATGCAGCATCACCCTGGGTGGCATGTGAACTGGCTGTAACGTTATCCAACGTATGCGCAAAGTGTCCCACAATCGTCAAATGGATCACCGGGGGTCTTGACGCGTTTCTCCGTTATAAACCGGTTTCCTCAGAAAGTCCTGAGTCCTGTAGCCTGTGCCCTATACTACAGCAACAGCCTGTGCTGCAAGCACTCTCCCCAGTGTGTTTACACCCTCATCTGCAGCAACACACGCTGGCTTTCATGCAGTGTGTTCCACAGCATCACCCTCAGCCTGACTGTTTGGGAGACCCCAAACCTGACCTGCACCATCATGTGTGCTTCCAGCAACTGGTCCGATATGGAGGTACAAGAGCGTCAGATGGCGGGCACCGTTAGGGATGCAATGGTGTATCGCAATATTACAGAGATACTGGAATCCAGAGGAATCCATCACACGGAGCAACAGGTTGTAAATAAAATAAAATCTTTATGGAAGCAGTTCAGTAACATGCATGACCTGAAGCGTAAGAAAAGCGGTGCTGCTAGGTCCAATAGGGTGCACTACAATCTGTGCTACAGTGCATTTGGAAACAATAGGGTGCACTACAATCTGTGCTACAGTGCATTTGGAAACAATAGGGTGCACAACAATCTGTGCTACAGTGCATTTGGAAACACGGCACTCTGTTGATGATGGTGCAGAGAATACTGTGATGGATTTGTCAATGCAATCTGGCAGCATCCAAGCAACAATAGGGAAGCAAACAGTCAGCTAGCGCTCCCCAAACAAAGCACTCCATTATACTCTAATAATTGTAAGTAGACCATTTTTATTTACACATATTTCACATAGTAAAATCACTAAAATACAAACTGGCGGCGGGATACTCTAACATACGTCTGCCCTCTTTGCCAGCTACCATGGCATAATCGCGTATGCAGTTACATGTGCAATTATTTACTCTAAGGACAGCTTTTGCCGTAAGATCTTTCCTTTGTGATGCCACACCATGCTAGGAGGGATATGTAAGGGATCCCTCTGACAGCGCTGAGGAGAGAAGCACATTGGCTTCTATAGGGTATCACCAGCAGTGGTGCACCGCCGGAGAGGCTGTAGTGCATTAAAAAATGCATTATAAATAGAGATGTGCACCGGCCACTTTTCGGGTTTTGGGTTTTGGGTTTTGGGTTCTGATTACCTTGAGGTTTTGGGTTCTAATGGGTTTTGGCAAAACACCTCCTAAGTGTTTTGTGTTTGGATTTTTTGGGTTTTGGGTTCTGATTTTTTGTTAAAAAAAGCATAAAAACTGCTAAAATCGCAGAATTTGGGTGAGTTTTTTTGCTCCTACGCTATATTAATCTCAATGACATTAATTTCCACTCATTTCCAGTCTATTCTGAACACCTCACACCTTACAATATTGTTTTTAGAGCAAAAGGTTGCACCAGGGTAGCTGGATAACTATGATAAGCCACACAAGTGTGCGGCACAAACACTAGACTGATATGGCACACTTAGCATACCCTCTAGGCTGATACTGCACACCTAGAATTACCCCTGGACTGATATGGCACAGGTAGCATCACCCCTGGACTGATATGGCACACTTAGCACCCCCCCTAGTCTGATACGGCACACCTAGCATCACCCCTGGACTGATATGGCACACTTAGCATCACCCCTGGACTGATACGGCACACTTAGCATCACCCCTGGACTAATACAGCACACTTGGCAGCACCCCATGAATTATACGGCAGACTTGGCTCACCCCAGGAATTATTTGGCAGACTTGACTCACCCCTGGACTGATATGGCACACTTAGCATCACCCCTGGACTGATACGGCACACTTAGCATCACCCCTGGACTAATACAGCACACTTGGCAGCACCCCATGAATTATACGGCAGACTTGGCTTACCCCAGGAATTATACGGCACAGATGGTGGCACCCCTGACCTGATACAGCACACATGGAATTATACGGCACAGATGGCAGCACCCCTGGACTGTTACGGCACACATGGCGGCAGGCATGGAATTATACGGCAGACAAATTCCTGCAGTAAAAATAAAAATTTGTATTCATGAATTATACAGCACTCTTGGCTCACCCCTGGACTACAGCGCATTTAACAGCCCTTGCAGTAAAAAAAAAAAAAAAAAAAACCTTAATTTTATTTTCATTAAAAAAAAGGGCAGCTCCCCTGGTCTGATATGGGACACATGGGGCACCCCTGGAATTATACGGCACACATGCGGGCACCCCAGGACTGATACAGGACACATGGGGGCACCCATGGAATTATATGGCACACATGCGGGCACCCCTGGACTGATACAGCACACATGTGGGCACCCCTGGATGGATACAGCACACATGCGGGCACGCCTGGACTGATACGGGACACTGGGCAGAGCAGCTGGACTGATATGGCACACTTAACACCCCTTGCAGATTAAAAAAACAAACCTTTTTTTATTTCAATTAAAAAATGGGGGCAGCTCCCCTGGACTGATACGGGACACTGGGCAGCACAGCTGGACTAATTCGGGGCAGCCCTGTAGTAAAAAAAAAAAAATTCAGAGATCCCTTTAGATGTCCCCCACAGTGGTCCCATATAACACAGCCCCCTTTAGGAGTAGCCTTAGTAATGCCCCCTTAGTAGCTGTTACCTAAATATGTTTCCCCCTCAGTAGTTCCCCCTCAGTAGATGTACAACAGTTCCTGCACATGTAGTTCCCCCTTAGTAAATGTATCTTTTGTTAAGCAGCCCCCATAAATGTATAGCTTCTATTAGTTCCCCCCTTAGAATGTCCTCCACAATGTTATTAATTATTATTGTCCCCTTTCCCTGTGCGCAGAGACAGCACGGACACATCCGTGCTGTCTGACTCCTACATGCCGAATGAAAATGGCGCCGGAGCCGGATCTTATATAGATCCGAATCCGGCGCAGAGTGATGACGTTTCGCCCTCGTTTTGGACCCGGGAAGATGGCGGCGACCACCGAACTCCCTGGATCCGGCCTCGGATCAGGTAAGTCCGTGGGGGTTCGGATCTCTAGGATCCGAACCCGCTCATCTCTAATTATAAAGTACAATAACTCATTTTTTAACGCATTTGTTTGTGAGTGCCTCCCGCCTGGTATCTGTTGCAGAGTGTTGCTAACATGCAGGTGGGAAAAAGCCACTAGCACAATTACGCAAACAGTAATGCTATTTTTATATATCCTCAGTTGTTATGAAAATGTCTAATGTGATTGTTTTATTTCTCCCAATTGCAGTGTACAATATTCCTGCCAAAACAAGTGGCTAAAGCTAAGACATCTGTGATAGTGGAACATCTCCATCAATTGGATGCTGATGTCCAAGCAAAGGAGGATGCTCACATGGACAAATATATGAAATCTGAGAGGCAGAATCAGCAGGCATTTATGTCTCAGTTGATGGCTATGCAAGTAAGACAAATGTCCTTTCTAGAACGCACATTTCCACGTGTTTTCATGCAGCCAGCGCAACTTTCCCAATAGCCCCCTAACTACCCACCAAACCCATATGACCATTACACTAGAGGGGTCAACTACATTCTTGGTACATCTAGTAACAACCAACAAAACCAACAGTAACCAAAATACAGAGGGCCCAATTTTAACTGTGGCACGAATGCTCCACAAGAATTTTCCATGTACCGGAATTTGACCTTAAAAATTTATTTTAAAAGGTTGCACATTATTTTGTTACATTTAAAATGTTATATATTTATGGCTGTGTAATTTCCTTTTACACCATAGCCTCGACCCGGGTTATTGCCATAGGTAATTTCCTATAGGAGCAGTTCTCGTTTTCCAGGTCACCCAACAGGTGCACTCATTACTGACTGACAGACCTGGTTCTCTGGGGAGACCTGCAAAACATGCACTGTGTGAGGTCCTGTGGACCGACTTTCAGAACCTGTGCAATATAGATAATGTTTTTATGTATTGTGTTACAATACACCGTTGTATAATGTGTCCTTTTTAGGCACAAAGTTTTACTATTGGCCTATTTTCTAAGTATTTTCTAATGTTGCCTGTTCTTACTCATACACATCATTATCATTCATTCTGAAAACATCTATATATAGATTACAAATGTATGAAAACTTTTATGCACATTTTCAGTATAATAAAGCCCAAAAAACTTGAAGATTAGGATACAAACCCTGCATGTACTTACCAGTATTGGTAGTCCACAACAGCCTGAAGTATAATGGAAAGCCACTCCTTCCAGTTATAGTGGTCCATGGTGCTGTCACAGGGAGCAATGATGGGGATGTGGGTCCCATCTATAGCACCAGCACACTGCAGATAACCACGCCTCAGGAGCCTTGGATGTGTCATCAAGGCACTGTCCTTCCGGAAAACAGATGAACCACTGGTCTAGGGTATTCACAAAGGCCTGTGTCACCTGGTAGATGATCCTGCAGACTGTGCCAATCCCAACTCCAAGTAAACAGAGTGTGCAGTACTCTCCAGGGGTAACATACCACCAAAGGGCAATGGCTAATCTCCGGTTTGGGGGAATGGGCTGCCGGTAGTGGGTGGTCTGCACAGTTAGGACAGGTGCCAGTAGATCCATTATGTAGTAGAAGGTAGTATGTGACATCCTGAAGTGGGACATCCACTGTTCCTCCTAAAAAGCTTCCATGGTTTGCATGAAAGCATCTCTGTGGCACCAGTCTCTGATCACGATCATGCATGGATGTCAGTCTCAAAATGGAGGTGAGGCTAGATGATATGAATGCGCTCCTCCGGCACAAATAGTGGTGTTGAGGGCTAGACCTCTCAGCCAAGAATGTATTTATTTATTTACAGTTTCTTATATAGCGCAGCAGATCCTGTTGTACTTTACAATTGTAGACAGTGATAAACAAACTAGGTAGCAACAGACAGACTTCTGACAGCTGCTTTAAACTCTCTATTGCAGAAAAGTACAGCAGAAAGTGAAACACAGCTACTCTGTCTGCTGTCTTTGCTGCAATGCTGGGAGCAGACCCCACCTCCCCCTGTTCCCTTTTTTTTTTGTGACCTCATCTTAAACAGCAAGGAAAAGCAGGGCTGATCCATTTTCAGTGTAAAACGGTATGACCCGGGAATAACCTGGGTTAAAGTGCAGTGTAAATGGGGTCTAAGGCAGGGCACGCCCTGGAAAATTCCTGTGTTCAAAATCTCGGGACCGACCCGGGATTCTGGTGTAAAAGTGGTGCTAAAGGCCTTAATGAAACAAAAATCTCTTGGCGTGCCTCCTTATGATTATTATAAAAATGTTATTAAGGATTATGGGCCTGATTCAGAGTTGATCGCTGATCTGCTAATTTGCAGATTGAGCGATTAACTGCATATGGATTGTAGCGCACATGCATGAGGCTAAATAGCAACTAAAATTGCGTATGGATCGTAAATATGCTGGTATTTCATACTACACCCCTCTCATATGTGTGAATTCATTTTCAGTGCATGTGCAAAGCACACTCTTACACTATTTGTACACACTGCATCAGTTACCAATGTGCATGCAACTACAATGCTGTAGTTACTTTTGAAAACATTTAATATGTCATCGTAGGCGAGCAAGATGCTTACCACAGTGACTCACTGTTGTGCGATGTATCATTTCTTGCTTGAGTAGTTTCTGGGCTACAGAACTCTTGTGTTCGGCAGGAATTTGCATATAGAACTTGTTCATTCTGAATTTCAGAAGTATAAATAGTGTTGTACAATCTACTTTTAGTAAGAGCATTGTGGTATCTCTCTGTCAGCACAGGTGGAGACTGTACGTCAGTGTAAAATAACCATTTATCTCTTTTATGTATATGAACATGGAGTTTTAAAATAAGTGTTTCATTTCTGGCCCAGTTCCATTTAAATAATATACTGTAGACTTCACTGTTTAAACAATGTATCATAAAGAATGGTGACAGCAGGAACATTAAGAAGATTTAACCCAATTTATTTCAGCTATAATTTATGCAAGGTATTCTTATTGAGGGGAACCAAATAACAATTTGCAAGCTGTATTTCTTCCTGTCTCTTATTGAGTGTTTTTCACATTCCAATTTGTTGTATTTTCTTTTTATAGAAGGAAATAAATCTTATAGGAACAGTTGCTGAATGATACAACAGTTTGCGGGTAAAAAAAAATTGAAATCATTGTCAAATGTCAATGCCATTTTATCTACATATGAGTGTACCAGCTAAATAGTATAATCATTAAAGTTAAAAAGGAACCATGAACTTCTAGTGCAAATTCATGCCTGCGAGGCTTCCACTAACTGTTAAGGTTATACAAACATGAGACACCCGTTATTATTTCATTTTTGTTTTCATGCTGCAAAAAACATATGATCCTATGCACTGTGAGTCACTTTGGAAACGTTACGCTTACATTGTAGACATTTATTTAATGTGTTCTTACTTTATTTTATGCTTCCCAAAGAAGTTTGTGTTCTGTGCCAATACAAATATGCAAGATGCACTGTATAAGCAAAAAAATCTACAGCCAATAAAGTAGTGAAAGACAAGGAGGCAGAGAGATGAGGCGGAGTTTTGGGGGTTAGGGAGTTTGGGGGATAGGACATCTACTGAAAATTGATTTTCTAAAATAATGCTAAAGATCAATTATTCTTTAGTATTCTACAGGTTGATATGCTATTCAACAAAACCATTGTCTCTATTGTTGGGACCAGTGGTGACTCTGGAGATGGGGCTGCAGCTGGAGCTGCCAATACAATTTGGAGGGCATGAATCCAATTTCCTGAAATGTTAAAAGAACATATAAAACTAACTGGGAACAAAAGAGTTGATTTGGAAGTTGATGTCCCATCCCCCACAACTACAACTGATTTTTGTTTTTCAGCTTAATGGGAAAATAAAATCACGTAGACAAAGAAAAAAAAATCACTAATGGGACTGAAAGCCAACTTTTCACAAGTGGGTAACATGAGAAGCTGTAAAACAAACAAAAATAACAATACTGTATATACAGTGTTTGGAAAGCTAATGGCATGTAGCCCAGTTAGTAAAGCTTTAAAAAATACTGTACTTTTAATAAAACTGAAATTTCCAGGTCAATAAGATGAGAAAGTAAAAGTGAAGTGAATGCTGACAAAAAAATAACATTTGGAAGCACATATCGACTAAAAATGGTAAATACTGACAAAACATTTTAGGCACGTTTTGCATTAAGATCTTAACATGACAAAAGCTTGTGCTAAAATTGTTCAAGGGCTTCTCACTACCCAGGAGAAAGGAAATCGATAGAGAATTATATTTTGGAACAAATTTAAACATGGATCTTCCAGTATGATCCTGGGACTAAAATCCAGCACATGCACTGGAAAACAAAATTATCACCAAGAATGAAGAAAGCATGTCAAAGTAAATCTAAATTTTAATCCCATGTTAGTTGGTTTCTTTGATATCAAAGACTGGGAACTACAAGTCACAATAGTGTATCAACATTAGTACAAAATGTTGTAGAGACTTAGCAAGAAAGAATCAAAAGAAAGAGGCCAGAATGGTGGGGGAAATGGCTTCACCCACCACCAGCACACACTGCTTTCTGTATGAAGTATTTTTTGGCCGAGAAACAGATTGCAGTGCTAGAACACTCTCCATGAATATAATTTGTTCTACGCTATTTCTGTGGCAGTACAATAATGTGTCAGGACTGCATATGGTACACCATATGCAGTCATTTACATACAATGCAATCCCAGCCAGGTCGGCTAAGACACAATAAATCTATCATGCAGTAGGTGCAATCTTCAAGCTCCAATGTGATACACAAGGACCATGCATCGCATTGGACCAGATGTCAATAACATGCTATTTGTGACCAAATCTCAATTAATCCATCCTAGTGTATGGGAACCTCAACACATATAAAATATCAGAAGAGCTAAATGAGTGACACCAATTAAAAAAAGGGTATTTGTTTATTGCAGTGGTTTACATCTCCATTTAGGAAAATGGTTGTGGATGTCCTGCAAGATGTGCAATGCACACAATAGGCATCTACAAGCAATACTTTGTAAATACTGGCACGTCTTATTAAAAAAACAAAACTCTGGGAGTTGTTCTCCCACCAAAACCCAAAAAGATTTACAAGAAGGCACCAGATTTGAAAAAAAAAAAAAAAGCTTAGAAAAAACCGCATTAGAGACAAGACTAAGACCTCCCAGAACACAGGTTTCTTTCATTGCGGGACATGTACTTATTGTAAACTACAACCTCAGTCCACCAGGAGAATGAAAGGATTCCATTCCCATACTACACATATTAAATTAAGATTAAAGCTTGCATCACCTATAACGGCTTAGGTATCATACCCCTGTGGGCTACAATTATAGGAAGGACAGTTCGCAAATTCAAGGTTAGAACATCAGGTCATATGAGAAATATCAAGAAGAGACTAGAGACTCTCAATCTGGCCAAACATTTTAAGGAACAAACACAATATGGATTCAACAGGATTTACAACCATAGGGATAAGTTAGTGACCAAGAATTCAAGGGGCTGGGACTATATTAAGAAGATAAACACAGAAGAACAGAAAAGGATGTTCATGCTTAAGATACTTGCATGCAAAAAACTTAATGTGGACTAATTAAATAAAATCCATAGCATCCGGATCATAGCATCCGTAAACATATAACATTAGAAGACACTCTTGCACAACAGAAAAAGACCATCGATGTCTGTACATAATACGTAATATGGACATAGTGCAGGTCTCACCTTCCCCCCCTTTAAAACAGAATCAGTTCAAAACATGCAGGCCATTGTAGTGTTGGTACTACATGGCCTTAATTAGGTGCATAGTCTATGCAATAGATAAGCTTTATATACTGTAAGAAACAGTTCAACAGTTGCAGGCCGCTGTAGTATTTGTATTGCACTTCCTCAAGTTAAGCCTACAATCTATGTAATCAAGGAGCTTTAAACACAACAATGTTTTTCTTCAGTTACAATTATAACTCCAAAGGAGATGTGTTACAAGTAAAATAAACTCCTAGGGGAACCTGCAACAGTAAGTCCTTGCTGCCCTTCCCTGGGTTCTTGTACAGCAAGTAACAAGGAAAGGGGTCTATGGAGTGCTGTGGCCCATAATGCCTCCAGCAAGGGCCTCAATTTATTACATAGATACTGCCGATACTGCCCCACATTTTTTTTCTAAACATGGCAGAATCTGCAGTGGAAGGGGATCAGAGCACCTTGTGCTGTGGCCCTGTGGGATGCTCCAGCTGTGCAGAGGGCCCTCCCTGATCCTGACCTGGCTTAACTCCTCCGGTTCTATATTGCGATTCCCACGCAGCACTTCTCTCTTGCCCTCTTTATAAGGATTCCCTGTAGCGGGTTCTTCAGGCGTTGTAGGCAGTCCTTATGGTATATGTATACCCGGCATTGTATTGCAGCAGCCATTAGCAATACAATGCCGGGTATACATATACCATAAGGACTGCCTACAACATACTCACTTTGACACCTGGACCCACTGGGCACTTATCCGGATCAGGACATACCTGTATACAGCTATACCATCAAGGAGAACTTACATTATCTTCCAGTCTCCCCCTGGTAAATATAACGTGCTAGTACATTACATTGTGGAGCCCCTTTACATCAGAGAGCCTCTGTTCAACCAATTGGTTTTAATATATATATTTTTTATTTGTATATGTTTTTATGAGAGCTCTCATCAATAATTATTCTTTGTATTAATAAATGTTATATTTATATATACATGTGGTAGTGCATATTTTCTTCAGACAAACCTAGTGCTGTACACCCACCCATTCTCTTAAACTCTTTGAATGCCCTCCTTTTTTTAGCTATTTTATATTTTAGCAGTACTACTGTACTTGACCTATCTTTCCAATTTATTTTTAGGTAGTTAAAGTCACCCATAATAATAGTGTCCCCTAAGCTGGCCATTTTTCCATCTGTAGCAAGAGGTCTTTTTCCTTCTCTGTATTTATGTTGGGTGGTTTATAACATGTTCCTACTATAAGTTTTTTTGCCGCATTAATATTACCTATGATTTCTACCCATACCGATTCTACTGACTCCATTGTGCTCTCATATATGTCTTCCCTTATGTATGGTTTTAAGCATGTTTAACATATAAATATACCCCTCCTCCCCTTCTACCTAATCTATTTTTTCTAAACAGACTAAAACCTTCTTTGTTAGCCTCCAGATCAGGTGATTCATCCCATCAAATTTCGGTAATACCTATGAGATCAAAATCTTCTATCAAAACTAGGGTCTCTAGTTCCCCCATTTTTACCAGCTAAACTCCTAGCATTCAGATATAGGCATTTAATATCTTGTTTCTCCTTCGTCCTTGTCGTGTTACCAGTTACAGTTGCAGAATGTTCCTGAAATGATAAATCATTATCATGGACAATATTTGTATTTGGCTGTGTCTCTCTCATACACCTATCATATGCCTTGTTCGCTTCTTCCTCCCTCCCACAATATAGCTGTCTTTGCCCTTCTCATTTATTGCTTTAAGATTTCTTAATATACCCTCCCCCCACCCACCTAGTTTAAAATCTCCCCAAGCCTTCCCACCATTCTATCAACGTGCACCCCTGTCCTTCCGCGTTCAGGTGCAATCCATCCTACCTAACTTAGGGGGTTATTTTGGTTGGTGCTGGCGGACCGCATTCGAACGGTCTGGAGTTTTTCTTCTACTGCGCATGCATATTATTCCCACACCACTGACGAACGGACCGACCTGAGCAAAAAATCCTATCCGCAATCGCACGGTGACAGTGGGCCTGATGTGGGCATTTTTAGGGTAGAGGCTAGAAAACTGGGCAAACTGGGCGTATACCTGGGCATACACGGGGGTGTGCACTCAAATTGCACAGAGGGACAACCGCCTCGCTCAGCGAGCACAATGTGCATTTTGGGGCAAAAACAGTCGGACGTCAAAGAGTGCTCAATACCACTCTTAGAGTTTCCGCCTAAGTGCGGCCGCCCTGGTCTGCTAATTAACGCCAATGACAAGTAAATTACATACACCTGACTGCAATATTAAGCAATGCTGCAGGCTATTAAGTGAAATGCCTCATTTCAGTACCTGCAAGCCAGACACAGCCCAGAAATACATAGGAAGGTTCTCTTTCTACACTTCTCACCATTTAAAGGTTGGTTTATTTTTATGTAGTATTCAAATACACATGTTTCAATATGTCCAGTTAGTTATTTTGTAACCATCTACACCCTTAGTGCAAGTGTGTTTTACATCTTTACAAAGCAGGATACACAATTCATAAGAATCGACATGTGTAAATTTTTTCACTGCAACACAAACATACAAGTCTAATTAAAAAAAAAAACATCTATCACGTCTAACACCAACAATGTGTTTTTGGGTCACCATTTCTACTTGCAATGTTTTTTAAATGTCGTATGCTCATGGACACTATTTTGCCCACAATCTCACTAATATTTACCTTGGACATAAATTTGTAACTTTGCAATCTCCTAATAACTTTATTTATCACACTCTGTAAGTAAGATGCCATAATGAAACTTCAAAGGGAATACTTGCAGGCCAATATATGTGAAGCGTATGCCACCGTGCTCGGACGCACATCCCCTCACGATCGGGGAGACATGTTGAGTGTCCGAGTGAAAAAGGCTGAGATCCGTCCGTGCACGGTGGCGTACACTCATATGTACGGCAGGTGTCGGTGGGTAAAAGGCTGAGATCCGTCCGTGCATGGCAGCATACGCTCAAATGTACGCCACTCCCCTTTGTCGGTGTCTGTGTCCGTGCGTGTGCAGCTGTTCTGTGTGCGGACTCACCCTCACCGGTGTGAACGTCCGTACGCACGTTTCACCGATCCGATCAGAATAAGGCCCTTATTGTGTTGGTCCTATCTATTGGTACATTATATTACCAGTGGATCTTTGCAGGTATGTAAATGTGATTTATTTTGTTTAGAGAGATAAACATTTTTTTTTTGTAGAGGACTTAATTTACATTGTTTGCTTATTCGTATTTCTTTTATTTTTCAATTTATTGCTACAAAGACACTAAACATACTGCTCTAGTTGAAAAATTGATTTTATTTTCTTCTCCTAACCACCCACCCTTTGTATATTTATTATTAAAAGAAGACATAATTACTTAAATAAGTAAGTATTTTGTTTATAACTTTGCCCCTGGTTATAAAAGGCTTTTTTTTATAATATATCAGGTGTATTATTGTGATGACATACTACCTAGTTTTTGTTTGCATGTTTTAGCTGATATTATATTTCTCTTTGTTAGAAATTAATGGCATGTATTTATAATTACTACTAATTTATTTATAATTATGACTATTTTATTACTCCAGGAAAATATCTGTTTCTTTCTTTATGACATACAGGACCTGCTGTAAAACATGGGTGTTTCTTCTTGTCTGCTATATTCAACAGCAACAAGCCCACAGACCTTGAAAGGGTGTACACATCATGCCAGAGGCAGAACTACCATTGTTGCAGCACGTGCAGAGCACCGGGGCCCAGAGAACTAAGGGGCTCACTACTGCCCTGGCACCCTCTTCCTGTCACTGCATCCTGCGTAACCATATGTAGGATCCAAACCGCAAAGGTAACATGATCATTTACGCTCTGACCTCAGGCAGATTGTGCAGACTGACCTAGAACCACCATCTGCATAGCAATACCACCACTGACTAAAATGTTAGCCAAGTTGTATTTCTGTACATTTTGGAATATTACAGACCACAGCCAAGACTGTCCTGACTTTAAGGTCAAACAGGTACTGCTGACATTTCTCTTGTGCATCAATAATCGGAATTTGGATAAACAATCGAATGGCTGCATTAAACAACAGTTTAAAAAACCTGTACTTCCTTGCATAGCATAGGGGCAACGTTAAAACTAATAAGTATAAATAACTGAGGCTGTCAGTCATATGACGGACATGATCAGAGAAGCAAGGTGGAGACACACAACTATTAGGTAAAATGTTCTGTAAAATAAATTTCAGGGCCATAACTTTGGCCATGTTATTATCACTACCCATACAGCATTTTAGTTTCCATGGGGCATATGTATTAACTAGTGTTAAGTGCATTTCTGCACTTAACTCTAGTTAACTGGGGGATTATGTTTTTTACATGTATTAATAGCGCACCTAATGTGCGCTAGGGGCAGCCTGCCGAGTAACGCCCGGCGGGGCTGTCCCTGCAATCCCCCCCAGTAATTAATGTCCGGGGCGATGTATTACCAGCCGCATAGGCATTAAATCACCACGCTGCTTCGCCAGCTCAGGGCTAGAATTGTCCTATCCCCACTGCGCCCGGAGCCCTGCTGCTGGCTCCGGGCTGCGCATGAGATCTCGTGATAAAAGCGAGATCTCACTCATGCCCAGATAGCCGGCTGGGGGGACAGAGGGAGGTTTTTTAAAATGAGCAGGCCTGAGGGGGTGCCGATAAGAAGAGCCATTAATGCTGGAGCCAAATCAAAAGGGTTCATATTTTCATTAGCATCCCTTGGAGAAAAAATTGTGTATAAGGACTTTTAAAACAAAATCTGAACTGCCAGCCCAATAACCTCTGAGGAATATACATTAACATATCCCTGTTTATTGTGTTTCATTTTACATGTTTACATCGTCATTTATTGTTTGTGCCATCATTATATTTCTGTAATCTATTATTTTTTTAATTATCATTTTTATTTACATTATCCAATTATTTTATAAATAAAACTTGGTATACAATTACACTGTACAGACTTATTGATCTACCACAAATCTGCTGCTTCCAATGCACAGTCTTTCTTTTAAAAATAGTCTCAAAGTTCTGTTTAGTAAAATCAAATTGTGATTTCCAAATTCTTTCTTCTATTGTCTCACAAGTGAAAGAGATGTAGAAAATGGGCATACCCAACTTACAGCCAAAGCAGTGTTGCACATCAAGGTTTGTTTAGGGTAGTTCTCCATACCCTCCAACATGACCCATTCCATTAGGTACAAAATGCTCTGTTGCTGGACTTCCCTGTCAGTGGCAGGTACAGAGGTGAGGCTCCAGCACAGTCTAAAATTCAGAGGGGGGAGTCACATCAACTGCCAGTGAGCCTAGGACAGTGATGTTTGGGGTGGTTCCCCTCTTTGAATATTGGACTGTGCTGCAGCCCCACCTCTGCAACTGCCACTGGCAGGGAAGTCCAGAAACAGAGCATTTTGTACCTAATGGAATGGGATATGTTGGAGGGTATGGTTCTCCCTTTGTATATGTATCACTACCATCAAGGGTAGATGTCACCAAAAAATAAATGGATGTCCATATCATACAACTGACTAGTTTATATCAGTAAAACATTCCACATCCAATGTGAAATTTCAACAGCAATCAATAAAAGAAAGGCATAAAGTTCAACATGGCAGTGATACAGATAACAGATATTTCTATTTGGTAGGGAAATCAAGGTCCAGACTTAGTATCTCACCTAGTATAGAAAGTTTCTGTTAATACAATGCCAGTGGATATATGCATGTTCTTCTCTCTACCAACGGGTTTTGATGGGTGTCTTCCTTAGAGTCATGCATTAGATATCTACATATGTTCCAATGACATTTGAATGGTGATACAGAATTAGATCATTTTTACTACAGATGTAGCTCCACTGGCGAGCAGCGCTACATCTGACTGGGACACATGAGCAACAACCCACAATCACGCGCCTCCTAGTTTCCTGTCGGCGGAGGGATGGAAACCCTGCCTGTCTCTGCTTCAGGGAGATGGGCAGGGTTAGTGGGGAGATAGGCTTGGACCAGTGGTGAGGCGGCAGGGACCCGGGGCGAGCCCGTTGTAAGGGGACGCACACGCATCTCATGCCCACGCGTCCCCCTCTGGCAGGGATGGCGGCTGGCAAATCTACCTCCATCCCCTGCCTGAATGAGGGATGCTCCATCTGTATATTGATCTTACTTAAAGATACCTTTATGAGGAGGAATATAGAACTTTTAGTTAAATTAAATGCATAAAGGACATCCACCTGATATTGTGAACATTTTTTGTACCCTGTAATCATTTGTTGTGTTTTGTATTATGCTGTATGTTGGGTGCATACTGAATACCAGGTTTAGATTGCAGCTCATTTAGTGGACAGGGTTTTTACCCCTTTCTTCTATGTCATAACAAAGTTTTATTTTCTCCATTGTGTTCAGCTCACTTTGATCTACAGTATGGATTCCAGGAAGTGTGCAGATATGAAATGTGGAGGCCCAGCATGTCAATAATGAGGGGCTCCTCCTGATCACCGGCTGCTCCCCCTCTAGGAAAATATATTTTTTTAATTATTATTTATTTTATTGAAACAAGAGAATTGAAAATAAGTATGCAGTGGTCACATACATAGTAATCATATTGGAAATTACAAGTAAAAGTAATTAAGATGCAGAACAGTAAAATAGTTCAATAAATGTCTAAATCTCATCATAATTGTATCTCTCTTATGTATAGGGCAATTTTTCTCCGGTTAATGGTAAACATACATTTAATTTCTAGACATTAGCATAAATGAACACAAGGAAATAAACAAAAATAAAACAGTATCTGAATCTCACCCGCAGGACAACTTAATAGGGGGATCACCAAGCCAAATACGAGTTTCATACCATTCAGCCGCATACTATGATGGATTTGGGATTGTGTTGATATTGGCAAAGTTGTGATAAAACTTTCCCATGTATCAAAAAAAGGAGACTCAATTTTCCTTATCGAACAGAGTCTCGATCCAATCCATACGAAAAATAAAGTTGAGTTTTTCCTTATATAATTGAAAAGCAATAGGGTTTGGTTGTATCCAATCCTGTAGGATGGTCTTTTTCACTGCAGCATTTATTGCAAGAAGTAATTTTCTGCATCCCTTAGCAAATTTCTCTGTCCCTTTGGAAGGATGCCCAAAACAGTCCACTCAGGAGTACAAGGTACAAAATTAATCAAATGGGTTTCAGCATCCTAACTCTCCTCCAAAAGCCCTGAACCAAAGGCAATGGCATATGCCGGCTTCCTCTCTGTTGCATCTGGGCTGGGGCATGTATGATGATTGGATAAACCCATTCCAAACAACCTATGGAGGGATAAATAGGTCCTGTGATAAACATTTAAGAAGAGCTCATTATGGGCAGAATGTATTAAGATACATCGCCACCCCTAGCCGCCCAGCCGCCGCGATGCTACCGCATATATACTAACATATGCGGCTAGATACGGGGTGCGGTGACGGAGACCCCCGCGATACCTTTAATGTGGTGTGCGGGGGTCTCCGTCACATCCCGGCGGCTGTCAGTGTCCCCGGCGTCTCCTCCTCCCTCCTGCAGCAGGATGTCCTCCCGGCTGTCACACCTGCTGGGGGAGGAGGAGATCGATGGAGGACAGGAGGGGGGGTCGCATGGATGGCGGGCAGCAGGTGGCAATAGAAGCCCATAGGAGACGGAGCGGACGGGTAATGGAACATAGGAAAATGCTGTAAAACCCCAGTTTTACCACATTTTCCCTTTAGTACATCCAGCCCTATATGTACTGGCAGTTAGTAATGTACATGATCTCAGTAAACCACAGGGGCAAATGCAGGATTTGGCAGGGGTGGAAAGTCTGCGGTTTTTCTGACACACCCTGAAAAGTTCGCCGCTCAGAAACGACGGCTTCCTGTCAATCAACTTGTGAATGGTCTTCAAAAGGGGAGCTCATCCCTGAAATGTTAACAATACATTTTTGGATTTTCACAAATTGAGAGACCCAGAGTGCTGCCTTCATTCCTTTGCTACATTTGGGGTCACCTTAATTCCTAGGAAGGCACACTGGCAAGTTATTTTGTGAACAAAGCACAAACGTAAGACTATTGAATGCGCAATAAAACCAGTGTGCAGCTATAAACCAATTCACGGAGTAGAAACACCTTAGACTACTCAAAATGCGATACAAATAGAAAAGAAGTGAATAGGAAAAAATAGCGCCTAGTGGTAGCTATGTGCCAAGGTGATTGAACCTTGCATAAACAAATTAAATGTATACAAAACCAGGTACAACTTGTCAAAAGGTCACAGGTTGGTTGTATATATTGAATGATCCAGATTATTCAATCCTTTCCTATTCTCCCCTTTTTAACACACAGGGGAGACATAATAGAAAGCAACATATAGCAGATCAATAAATTAAGACTTTAATGTGAACAATGCACAATATAGTGACTTGTTACAAAGCATAAACAATGTGGTCCCAGGCAAAGCAGCAGGTATATGATGTTTGGGGATCGTCCTTCAGTCTGGGTCCCTTGATCCGGAAACAATGGGGGGCTCAGTCCAGGATTCACTGTCGTCATTCTGACGTGTGGCCCTGACGTGTGGTCATTCTGACGTGTGGAGATGGTAAATCCTGGACTTAGCCCCCCTTGTATATATATATAAATGATGATGATTGGCGGCACTCACTGCAAATAAAGACTCAAGTACAGCTAGGTACCTAGCTGTACTTGAGTCTTTATGTGCCATGAGTGCCGCCAATCATCATTTAGCTACGTACATATCCAGGAAGGCACCCCGGATTTTAGTGATTTCAGGAGGGGTGAGTGCCGATACTACGGACTTTTGTATATATATATATATCTGGAAATGGAAAAGATGTGTTGGTTTAAGCGCTGATGAGATGACAAAAACCAGCTGATAAATCCTTAAGTGCTGACACTAAGGTTTAAGTCCACCAAAGTCCATATATCGGGACTGCAGCTCCTCCACTCGTGAATGCACGAATACCCAGGGTTCAAAAGGGCAAAAGTAGATCTAGAACAAGGAAAATAGAAGAGGGCGCTTCATGGTGCATTAAAAGAGTTTAATAAGGATCCAACAATAACACTTTGATCCACAGTAAAAGCAATTGCTCGTACCAGATAAATAAACGCTGTGGGCTGGTTACCATAAGGCATATACAAATACCACACAGGCAATGACAGTTTACTGTTCACCGGCAGGCAGGTGGAAGGCTCCTGGACGCTACACTTCACACACGCTGGATTGCGCTGTACGTTGTAGGAGGACCACGGAGAGACCGACACAGGCTTGGAGCGGGGAAACAGCGAGGACGGGCAGAGAGTCACAAGCCACGCTCTGACGCGTTTCGTCACTGGGACTTCGTCAGAGGGCGTGCCATAAGATGTTTTTCAAGTGAATGACAGGAAGAAGATCCGACTTCAACATAGAATATACTTCTTTAACAAACGAAACCCTACGCGTTTCGTCCCTTAGGACTTCATCAGGGGCAAAAATGAAGATCTGAATGTGAATCTAAATGGTGAAAAATAAGCCGTGAGTGGTATAATTAGGCATATATATGTTTATAAGTCCCTATTTGGGACGGTAGTGAAGATGAACATCATCTTAGCTAGGAGGGTGGAAAGAGGAACATAAAAGTGTAGAAGATCCAGCGGAGGATGGATGTGAGAAAAACATCATACAAGTGAGGAAGATCCAGTAGAGGATGGATGTGAGCAAAGTCCGGTGAGATATCCGTCTCTTTCTGGATCTTTTTAATAACTCCACACTAAGATGGGACGTTCGCTAGCCTTGTTGCTCTCTCTTTTTCTGCCTCAACATCTCACCGGACTTTGCTCACATCCATCCTCTACTGGATCTTCCTCACTTGTATGATGTTTTTCTCACATCCATCCTCCGCTGGATCTTCTTCACTTTTATGTTCCTCTTTCCACCCTCCTAGCTAAGATGATCTTCATCTTCACTACCGTCCCAAATAGGGACTTATAAACATATATATGCCTAATTATACCACTCACGGCTTATTTTTCACCATTTAGATTCACATTCAGATCTTCATTTTTGCCCCTGATGAAGTCCTAAGGGACGAAACGCGTAGGGTTTCGTTTGTTAAAGAAGTATATTCTATGTTGAAGTCGGATCTTCTTCCTGTCATTCACTTGAAAAACATCTTATCTGAATCTGGAATCCATATGACTGTCATTGTTTTTATTGAAAAATTATTCCATTTATATTGTTAAGAAAAGTCTGAATAAATATACATTTTATATACCAATGTATGAGGATTAATTGGTGAATAGAGCGCACATCTATCTCTCTCTTTATTCCCATATATATAGATATATCTATCTATCTATCTATCTATCTATATATATATATATATATATATATATATATATATATATATATATATATATATATAGATATATACTTATATTACATGTAGAAATCAGGCAGCACTCATGGATTTGAAGAAGTGGAAATAGCGCAAGTTTATTACATAATTTCCGAATTGGATCGAAGACACTACTTCAAATCCATCTGATTTCTGCTTGTTTCATGAAGACTGAGAGGTCTTGAGAAGAAGGCACCAGGTAAGAAAACTGCTGGATCTTAAATTGGGGACTGCTGGATTTTCTGACTTTATATATGTGTATATATATATATATATATATATATATATATATATATATATATATATACTGGGGGTGCGAGCCGGCACTCACTCCTTATGATGGATCAAATGCCTCTGGGTGCCCTCCGCATAGAATGAACAAACACTGGATAGAAGGCGGCGTCACTCCAAAAGGACTTAGTTAAAGATATTTATTTGAGCATCACATCAATGGACACAACGCTATGTGTCGACGTTTCAATGGCTATGCATTTTTCTCAAGACAGCGTGTGGCCAAACAAACATGAGTAGATATACATACTGATATTTATACTCACAATACCACGTTGAGGTCCGCCCGGCCGCCGAGTGTGTCAGGACTTCCCCCACTAGGTGGGAGGTCGCTCCAACACTGACGGCATCTGATGCGCGCCCGTTGCTAAGTGACGCTAGGGACGCTAGATACCATCCCCGGCAGCCGGACAAACCTGCAAAGCAAGATACAACACAAAGTTACTCGCACATATGTAACAACAATAAACAGTTATAAGACGATGCACTTATAAGCACAGGACACTGGTTATGTCACAGAGCATGTGAGATAGGGGAGGAACAAATTACAAGAACACATTCCAATTTAGCCGCTCATTCAGACCTTGCGGCTTCGAGGTACCTAACTTATAAATCCATTTGGATTCAAGTTTTAGTAATAGTCCATCCCTATCACCCCCACGTTTGAGGGGGGGCACATGGTCTATCAGGATAAAGCGCATATCGCTGACAGTGTGGCTGGCCTCCAACCAGTGCCTAGCAACAGGCTGGTCGGCCGTCTTCGTCCGCAGAGCTTTGTTAATGGATGACCGATGCATGGCCATCCGTTCACGTATAGTCCGCACTGTTTTGCCAATGTAATGTAATTTACACGGACAGGACATGAGATACACAACGTGAGTGGTTAAACATGTGAGTACATGCTTGATATGTATGACAGATGAATTAGCCGGGTTCTGGAAATTCCGGCAGACTACCATATTCTTGCATGTTATACAATTTAGGCACCGGTAGCAACCGGGTGCCCTCTGCAGAAATGTGGTCGAGGTTGATCTGAGTGGAGCATCAAAGCCGGTGATATCGGTATGTACCACCCGGTCTTTTATGTTCCTTCCTTGAGTGTAGCAGGCCATCGGTCTGACATTCCTGAAGCACGGTAATGTACTGTCAGTTTTGACTATGGGCCATAGAGCCTTTGTAGCTCTCTGCACCACAGGGCTGGATGTAGAGAACTCCTGCTTCCAAGGTAGAATCCCTGTGTTTGAACGTGGTTTAGGGACCAAGAGTGATTGTCGAGGCAGAGCTAACGTCTCCATTTGCTGCTTTCTAAGTTGGGCTAGATTGTACCCCCTGGTGGCAAAGCGGGTGACCACTTGATTGGTACTTGCAAGGGCTGCTTCCTCAGTGCTGGATATACGAGCCACCCGTAGCAGTTGGGACTTAGGGAGCCCTCTTTTGAGGGGCTTGGGGTGGTGACTCGAGGCCAACAGCAGGGTGTTTCGATCCGTGGGTTTCGAAAACACCGACGTCGATATATGGCCCTGTTTGATGGAAACCAATACATCAAGGTAATTGATGTGTTCACTCTGGATGTTCATGGTATACTTTATTGGGGAGTCGCTCAAGTTGATAGAGTTGACATGCTGTTCCAAAAGTTGTATCGGTCCAGACCACAGGCAAAACAGGTCATCTATGAAGCGGACGTATAGTATGGCATATTGTTGGAAAATGGGATGATTAAGAAAACTTGTTGATTCTTCCGCGAACATATAGATGTTCGCGAAGCTGGGGGCCACCGGGCTCCCCATTGCACACCCACTGGTTTGTACATAATATACTCCGTTATACAGGAAATAATTCCGCTCCAAAGTTAGGGACAGCAGTTTCAAAAACAAAGAATGGTCCATGTCACTGATGTTATTCTGGTGCATGAATCTAGCCACAGCCTCCACCCCAGCTCTTTGTGGGATGGAGGTGTAAAGACTGCTCACGTCCAGAGTGACTAGAACAGTATTTTCTGGAATGTCGGTAAGATCTTGTAACCGCATCAGGAATGCAGACGTATCTTTTATAAATGTGGGTTGCCTTTGTATGTACGGTTGGAGTATGATATCCAAGAGTTTTGAAACGGGCTGGTACAAAGAATTATTGGCACTAATGATTGGACGTCCCGGCGGGTTCTCAACCGACTTGTGGATTTTCGGGACTGTGTATATGATGGGAGTGACGGGATGTTTTTGAAATAATGCTTGTGCCAAGTCCATGTCGATGACATGGTTTTGTACTGCCTCCTGGAGGATACCTTCCAATTCCTTTTGATACTGACGGGTAGGATCCGTCGCAAGAGGTTGGTAAGTCGAAGTATTGTTAAATTGGGATTCCAACTCACGTTTGTAATCGTGTAGGTCTTGTATCACGATTGCTCCGCCTTTGTCCGCCTAGCGGATAATAATATGGCGATAGTTGGACAAGGTGGATAACGCATTCTGTTCAGCTCGGGACAAATTATGATGGATGGAGGGCTTTGCTGCATTGTACTTAGTAACAGATTCTGCCACCAGACGTGTGAATGTGGGTACGGACTTATTGGTCGAAGAAGGGTCAAAAGTGGATTTGATACGTGACCTGATGAAGTCCTGTGTAACCGAATTGGGTAAGGGTTCAGGTTGATGTTGAAAATGCTCCCGCAGGCGCAAGTTACGATGAAACCTGTGTTGGTCGATCTGCCATTGCACATCATTATGAGGATTAGTTGGGACAAATGTGAGTCCTTTATTCAATACAGAGAGTTCCTGGTCAGTGAGGGTATGAGTAGACAGATTATAAATCAGGTTCTGAGGCTTTCAGCTCGCGTGATCCTTTCGTTTTGGCCCCCCCTGCGGGTGCACGTCCTCTTGCTCTGCCTTTTTACATACATATATATATATATATATATATATATATATATATATATATATATATATATATATATATATATATATATACATATATACTACAGATAAAGCCATGCTCATCTAGCATCCAGCATATTGCACGTGTTACATGCATGGCAAAACGCATGCTCCCGCCACCACAAGTTGCACCCTCAGTTCATTGAAAAGCATTAGCTGGCGCACTGCAGCGGCAGCTGTGTGGACACATCAAGGAAATGCTTTACCCGTAATTCACAGGTGTTTGGATAGGGGCGGAGCCAATGTCCAAGGTGCCTGGCTTAATTATGGGCTGCGACGGGGGCTGCATTTAATTAAAAAAATAATCTGGTGTGTTAGGGGGGGGGGTTCTGGGTACTCAGAAACCCCCTGCATGCGCCACTGAACCTCACAGTAAACAAGCCATAGAGAGGGATGGAAATTACTGTATGTCAACCATTGACGCATCCCCTGGCTGACCGAATCATGATCTAAGTTCTCCCTCAAAAATCCATGATAAGAAGACAAGGCCTTGCGTATTGGAATTTATTTGGAAAGACAGTGGTCTAATATATTATCCCAATCGGCCTCTGAAAATGTTTCAGAAGCTATGTAGTGTTGTAAATGATAATAAGCCAGGAGATATGCCTGGATGGTCTCAAATTTACCGGTTGCCTCGAAGAATGTAAGCGGTAACCTAGCATCAAATACAGAAAAGATATTGTTTAAAAAAAAATCTGTAAATTTGAATAAGAATTATCTAGTTAATCCTTGGTAGTAAACACATTTTTACAAATGATACTAAGGATATTTTAGTAATGCTATGTTGTATCTTAGATATTATTTCATGTTTTTCATTTTATATGGCTCTAACTGCTGACAAGTCAAGAACTAAAATGTTAAGGTCAACCTTTTAAAACAATTTCAACGGTTTACAGAGTAGTTGATAAACATTTTAAAGAAAGATATGGGGTGACATTCTATGCTTTGCGCTAAATGCGCATGTTTTTTTCGCGCACCACATCGCCGCAAATCGCCTTTTTTCAAATCGCACTTTTCAGTAAAAATTCGCTTATTTAATGTGATGCGCATTGGAGGCTGAAAAGTGCGAAGAGGGGCGATTTGCGGCGAAGTGGTGCGATTTTAAGTAACAAAAAAGTGTGATTTCTTCCGACGGTCATGTGCGAGTTTTGGACCAACCGGAGTGCGATTTACAAAACTGTCTCTGCATGACTAAGAACCCCCCAACCTATTGGCCCACCTGTGTCCCCTCCATTATGCATCACACCCCCTATATAAAGGGGCATTGGCGCCATTTCACTCTTTGATAGGAAGTAAGGAGCATGGAGAGGAGCAGTGGAAGTTTGAGTTCAGGAAGAGGTGTTGGTGGCAGAGTGAGGAGTGGCAGAGGAAGCAGTGGCAGAGTGAGGAGTGGCAGAGGGAGCAGTGGCAGAGGGAGCAGTTTCAGAGGGAGCAGTGGCAGCAGCCAGACAAGTGGGAGAGCCAGCAGTGTGGCAGGCAGCATGGCCACAGCAAGGCCAGCCTCAGCCCAGACCCTGGGCGTCCAGCCCCAGCAGGAGGAGGTTGAGGATCCGCTGGCATCCCCATCCTACAGCCAAGCCCTAGACCATACCCCACACCAGCTGCAGGAGGGCCACATGTCAGAGGTGGAGGAAGATGCTGGTGAGGAGGAGGAAGACACTGGCATGGAGGAGGAGGGTGACATGGCTGGTGTTGAAAATGAGGAGGAGGAGGTGGAAGCTGGTCGCACCAAAAGTGTCCGGATGCTCCGATTTTCTTATGAAGAAAATGTAGCACTTGTTCCGGGCTATCATGCCAGAGTTTGAGCGTTTGCTTGGAAAATCAAACTACAAGACCACTGCACAGCGCAAAAGGGCTATGTGGAAGGACATCACCCAGGCGGTGAACGCTGTGAGTCAGCACAAGCGCCTGGTCCGCAATGTCAAAAAAAGATTTAATGACATCAAAAGGCAGTTGAAACATAAAATGGCCATGGAGATGGAGGAGGCCACCAAGACTGGAGAAGGAAGCCCCACCACTGTGTGCTACAATGCGTATGAGGTGAAGCTGAAGCGCATCATCCCCCCTGAGGTCCTGCCTGGCATGCACATGGCGGATTCTGATAGGCCGCAAACGACCATAAAGAGCTGGTAAGTGTGACCCCATGCAAACTTTAACATACATGCCAATGTATTATACCTGTAATGTTCACTTGTATTGTTATGCTTTGTAAAGTGCTGCTGTGGAACTACATAGGCCAGCAACCGCATGCACAATAAAATGGCTGTGTGATGTTGTCAGACTGCGTGCAGGTGTGTGACCGTTACCTGATGTTCCTGTTCTCCTCTCGGCACTGCTTGGTGGCTACCTGACTGCTTCACTCGCCTGCAATTCAGAGGGCGGAGGGACAAAGGCACCACGGGAAGACAATACCCCAACACAACCACACAGAATGGTCATCACACGTGAGGACGGTGATCAAAAGGATTTATTTTAGTAGCAAAAGGACCGTGGATCACCGCTATGAAATAATTAAACAATACAATAATGACAATTAACAGTTTACGAATGAGGACAGTTTCCCTTCTATGATATTGTGTGCGATGGGGCCACTGTGGCACAGGTAGGCCACACTTCACACAATACGCTGCAACAAATGCAATGCACTGTTATTCACAATGAATTCAGGTAAAGATGGAAGAATAAAGATACTCCGTCAAGAAGATATCGTGCGCAATGGGGCCACAGGTAACCTCTGTGGACCGCAACTCGCACGGTATACTGCGTCACCAATGTCATAAGACTACAGTGCAAACAATTCCAACCCTCAATCAAAAGATTTGTAATGACATTTAAATGACTGACAATAATATGCAGCATATTAAACCATATATCACTAACAATAATTGTCCAGTGGCGAAAGAGTAAGTCCCTGAACTGCGCAGTTCTATTGTTGGTCCTAGGTACCTTTTGGCCTAGGTGCACCGTAAATTGAAGTAACAGCTAATACAAGTAGTTGTAATCCAAGGCAAGTTATGTCCTGAGCTCTGGCACAATGCCAACACTGGGGTTACTTCTCAAAAGGTTTCCAATAACTGAAAGGGTGATGGTAAAGGCAGTCACTGCAAGGTGGACTGTGCCTCAGGCTAAAAATGGCGTTGTGCTGGGTTAACTTGTGGCGTGAAATGGAGGACAGTGTCAGTGTGGAGTGGTAGTATGGTACCTGCACACCGGGTGCTGTTGCTGACTCCTGTCAGTCACGTCTCCCTGCAGGCCGGTCTGCCTGCTGTCAATCACTGCTGCTGTGTGAATGGCGTCTCTACACGAGTGTGGGCTGCAGGCTCTCTCTCCCTCTCTCCCAACCATCAATCACCACTGGGAAGCTGCTGCAGAAGTCTCTCTCTGGCTGCTCTGTCCTGCCTCTGCTCCACTCTTCACCACCCTCCTCAGCACGCCCAGCGTAACGTGCTGCTTACTCCTTACTCTCAGGCACACTTCTGCCTGACTGCCTTCCTGGTTCCTCTCACTGCTCACAGCAAACTGGTTACACTCCAATCTGCCCAGCAACAGGCAGGGCTCAACTTCCTGCTTTCTCCCAGCACCTTGCTGGGTCCTAACGTTCCTCCTGTGTAGACTGCAGGGTGGTTGCCTAGCAACATAGTACAGGGAGCTAACACCTGAAGCACAAGTTGTAACAGTTCCTGGGAGCAGCATGGGCTGCAGTTATGTACAAACATAGTTAGTGCTGGCCACCAGCAGGGGCGGATTGGCCATTGTATCTACCGGGAACTTTCCCGGGAGGCCGACACTACAGAGAGGCCGCCGCTGCTGAAAGGTGCGCATGCGCACACTCACAGTCACGAATTTAGAGTGACAGCCTGTGACTGAGGCCGGGGCTGCTCAGCCGCTCTGCGGCAGGAGGCTTCGCCCACGGTGTGGGCCGACATCCTCATTGGTGGGTGGCTGCCGTCCGTCATAGATTGTGGCCCGCCTCCCCCCCCACCCCCCCCCCGCCCGATATATCGAATGCTGTTTCCGATGGCCGCGACAGAGCAGAGTTCAGTGAGCTGCTGCAGCTGCATTGAGCTGCAGATACAGCCACTGACAGGCAGGGGGAGCACCTCTCAGACTGATGACGTCAGCCTGAGAGGGGAGAGAGACGAAGAGCAGCAGCGCTGTGGCCGGGCTGCAGCATTCGGAAAGAATCATGTAAGTCACACTGTGGGCTCTAGGGGATGCCAACACTGGTTGGCAACCCTGTTAGGGAATGATCAAAGTACACTGGTGGTGGGGGCCGCCGGGGGTGGGGGGCAGGGAGGGAGGGGAGAGAGATTCTGTGTATATGTGCCATGCCTGCATATGGGAGGAAGGGGGGTCTGTGACTGCCTGCTGTCTGCATTAGGGCAGACAGACTCACTGTGACAACTCAGATCCCCCTCCAGCTCAGCCCCCCCATAGGCAGACATGTGACATATTCAGACCCCCCCCCCCCCCATAGGCATATCAGACATAAAATGTCTGCCTATGGGGTGGGGGGAGAATGAGCTGTGCTGTGCTGGAGGGATGTGACATGTCTGTCTATAGGGGCTGTGCTGGAGGGGTATGTGACATGTCTGCCTATGGGGTGGGGGTGGGGGCTGTGCTGGAGGGCCTGTGGCATGTGAATATGTGAGTCTGCATATTTGTGGGGGGGTGGGGGGCTGTGCTGGAGGGGGATCTGATTATGTGACATGTCTGCCTATGGGGGTGAGGGATGTACTCAGGCCCGGCAACAGGCACAGTCCAAGGGTACAGCTGACCCAGGCCCCTGCGTTCTCAGGGGCCCCAAAGCATGGCTGCGGCGATGATGCACTCAGCCGCCTACACAGCACCCTACTCAGCCGACCGCCCACTCAACCCTCCTGCCGTGCAAGTTCCTTCACCCACAACCCAGCCACACTGTGGGCATTACATGTATAGGCGTCATTACTACTGCGGGCATTATGTGTATAAGTAGTGTTACTACTGCGGGCGTTATGTCTATAAGTATCGTTACTACTGTGGGCGTTATGTGTATAAGTAGTGTTACTACTGCGGGCGTTATGTGTATAAGTATCGTTACTACTGTGGGCATTATGTGTATAAGTATCATTACTACTGCTGGCATTATGTGTATAAGTATCATTACTACTGCGGGCGTTATGTGTATAAGTATTGTTACTACTGTGGGCATTATGTGTATAAGTATCATTACTACTGTGGGCATTATGTGTATAAGTATCATTACTACTGCTGGCATTATGTGTATAAGTATCGTTACTACTGCGGACGTTATGTGTATAAGTATCGTTACTACTTTGGGCATTATGTGTATAAGTATCATTACTACTGCTGGCGTTATGTGTATAAGTATCGTTACTACTGCGGGTGTTATGTGTATAAGTATCGTTACTACTGCGGGCATTACGTGTATAAGTGTTGTTACTACTGTGGGCGTTATGTGTATAAGTATCGTTACTACTGCTGGCGTTATGTGTATAAGTATCGTTACTACTGTGGGCGTTATGTGTACAAGCGTCGTTACTACTGTGGGCATTATGTGTATAAGTATCGTTACTACTGTGGGCATTATGTGTATAAGTATCGTTACTACTGTGGGCATTATGTGTATAAGTATCGTTACTACTGTGGGCATTACGTGTATAAGTATCGTTACTACTGCGGGTGTTATGTGTATAAGTATCGTTACTACTGCGGGTGTTATGTGTATAAGTATCGTTACTACTGCTGGCGTTATGTGTATAAGCATTGTTACTACTGCGGGCATTATGTGTATAAGTATCGTTACTACTGCGGGTGTTATGTGTATAAGTATCGTTACTACTGTGGGCATTACGTGTATAAGTATTGTTACTACTGTGGGCGTTATGTGTATAAGTATCGTTACTACTGCGGGTGTTATGTGTATAAGTATCGTTACTACTGTGGGCGTTATGTGTATAAGTATCGTTACTACTGCTGGCGTTATGTGTATAAGCATTGTTACTACTGCAGGCATTATGTGTATAAGTATCGTTACTACTGCGGGTGTTATGTGTATAAGCGTTGTTACTACTGTGGGCGTTACCTGTATAAGCATTGTTACTACTGCTGGCGTTATGTGTATAAGCGTAGTTTCTACTGTGGGCATTATGTGTATAAGTATCGTTACTACTGCGGGTGTTATGTGTATAAGAATGGTTACTACTGCTGGCGTTATGTGTATAAGAATAGTTACTACTGCTGGCGTTATGTGTATAAGCGTTGTTACTACTGTGTGCGTTACGTGTATAAGTATATGCCCAAATGTTATTTCATATTATTTATTGTTACACAATAAATTGTATATTGGACATTTATTCTGCTCAATATTTTTTTTCATTGGTCTGTAACCAATTATTTGGAAACCCCCCTTTTAAAATCCTGTTTGCCACTGCCTTTACCTTGTTAGTAAGCAGCGCTGCAGCAGTACACAGCATCAGTGTCTGCTCTGATGCACTGCAGCACTAAATTAGTGATAATAAATAAGTGTGCTGCACGTCCCAATATTTTTATTTCATTTATTTACCATTTTTTAAATATGTTCTTGGAAGTGGCATATTCAATAATATGGGACGAGGAACTTTTGGCACTCAAGCTGTTGTTGAAATACACTTAACAACATGTCAGTTTTGCTATTAAAACTGTTGCAAGGCATGCTGGAATGTGTAGTTCAACAACAGCTGGAGTGCCAAAGGTTCCTCACTCATACTGTATATTCCAAAATGTTTTCCTTTGATAGGGCCTGGGCCAATTATCATTACTGTGGGTGTTAGAGTCAGAGGAGAGTGCAAAATACCTATATGCCCTATATATCCTGTCTCTGCAGATGGGGGCCCCTTCAAAACCTTGCTATGGGGCCCGAAAAAGTTCTGGTTACGGCCTTGAGCTGCCCCTTCCAAAAATGTCTGCTGGTCATAGAGGAGGGCTGCAGCGTATGGTGAGCCGCAGCAACTTCTACTCCCATGTGCCTTTGTGGAGTCAGTCTGTCTTCAGGCACTGAGCAACAGCCACCACCCTCCTATATCCAGTCTCCACCGCAGAACACCAAGCTCAGACCCCAGAGCTGTAATCCCCCTGGGCAACAAGCATGTAACACCCCCCCCCCCCCCCCCCCCATGGCAAGGAGTATAAATCCCCTGACATCAATCATGTAATCCCCTGGGAATGAGGATGTATATCCTGGCAACAAGCATGGAACCCCTGACATTGCATATGTAGCCCCTAATATTGGGCATGTATTTATGTATGTGATGAGCATTACAGTGTATGGTATAATGTGTAATGGGCATTATGGCATGTTGTATCATTTGTAAGGGGCATTTTTGTGTGTGGTATAATGTGTAATAGCATTACAGTGTGCGGTGTAATGGGAATCATGGTGTGTGAATGTGTAATGAGCATTACAGTGTGTGAATGTATAATGGGCACTAGTGTGTAATGGGCTTTAAATTTGAAGTAAACAAAACAAGCCACAATGTGTTTTTTTTGTGTGTGTTTCGGGGCCCAAACCATATTTTTGAACCTGGGCCCACAACTCGCTTGTTCCGCCTCTGTGGGGACCAGTGCAGTGGATAGCGCTGCTGCATGCGGCGTGGACGGCTGCTGATCGGCAATGGCCGGGGACTCATTTTTATTTTATTTTATATAACATACATGGCCTGGAGAGGAGGCAGGACAGTAGCCGCTTGGAGAGAGGCCGCATCCAGTAGCAGGCAGGGCACTGTTCGCCGGGGAGTGCACTGGGAGGAGGCAGGGCAGCGGACTCTGGAGTGACAGTCTCACTCTGAGTCTGTGATTGTATGTGTGTTGGGACGTCATGACGTCACCGCGCACATTACAAGAGGCGCAAACTGTGCTGGGGCAGGGTGGGAGGTTCAGAACGGAAGAAGCCAGTGTTGCGCAGCAGTTGGAGTCCTCAGTTGTGGCTCCTACTCCCCTGAGTCCGCTCACAGCAGCAGAAGACTGCTCTCAGCAGTCCAATGGCTGTGGCATCAACTAACTGTGCACTAGCATGAGGGAGGGATGGGATCAATAGGAACAGTGTATGCATGCATGTATGTATGTATCTATGAGAGTTGCGGTGTTGTATGTAAGACAGCGGTTTATGTATGAGATTGGTGTGTGTATGAGAGTGGCAGTGTATGTATTAGAACGGTGTATGTATGTATGAGAGTTGTGGTGTTGTATGTAAGACAGCGGTTTATGTATGAGATTGGTGTGTGTATGAGAGTGGCAGTGTATGTAGTAGAACGGTGTATGTATGTATGAGAGTTGCGGTGTTGTATGTAAGACAGCGGTTTATGTATAAGATTGGTGTGTGTATGAGAGTGGCGGTGTATGTATTAGAATGGTGTATGTATGTATGTATGAGAGTTGCGGTGTTGTATGTAAGACATCGGTTTATGTATGAGATTGGTGTGTGTATGAGAGTGGCAGTGTATGTAGTAGAACGGTGTATGTATGTATGAGAGTTGCGGTGTTGTATGTAAGACAGCGGTTTATGTATGAGATTGGTGTGTGTATGAGAGTGGCAGTGTATGTATTAGAACGGTGTATGTATGTATGTATGAGAGTTGCGGTGTTGTATGTAAGACAGCGGTTTATGTATGAGATTGGTGTGTGTATGAGAGTGGCAGTGTATGTAGTAGAACGGTGTATGTATGTATGAGAGTTGCGGTGTTGTATGTAAGACAGCGGTTTATGTATGAGATTGGTGTGTGTATGAGAGTGGCAGTGTATGTAGTAGAACGGTGTATGTATGTATGAGAGTTGCGGTGTTGTATGTAAGACAGCGGTTTATGTATGAGATTGGTGTGTGTATGAGAGTGGCAGTGTATGTAGTAGAACGGTGTATGTATGTATGTATGAGAGTTGCGGTGTTGTATGTAAGACAGCGTTGTATGCTAACAGCATTGACACCCGTTTTGCAGAACTAACTGCTGCAATAAGGGAACAGAATAGGCATATTGGCAGCCTGGCGCAAAGTATCACAGCACTAACCCAATCATGCACAGCGCAGACCAATGCCTTACTAGGCCCAAATACAGCAGCAGGAAGCCAATGTGGGAGGTGGCGCAGCATCAACCCTCAGCAGTGTATCCAGCACCCCAATAAGTGGCTCCCCCACTTCCCCACCCCGTCGGAGTGTGAGGACCAGTGGTGGGCTTAGTGCAGGGTCTAGAAGTGGTGTAGGGCTGCCTGATGCTGGGAGAAGATAGCTGCTATATATGTTTGTTCAGTTTGTGAAATGCCAAACATCTTGTTACATGGCCCCACAGTTTTTATTTTCCACATGTCAAAATGCAGAATGCTTCTAAAAAAAAAGACAGAAGTAAAAATTGCTACCCGCATACCATTGTGTTTGTGCCTTTTTCTAAATACAAATTAATGTGTGAATTATACCATATTGTAATGGTATATGACTATGGGATTGCACTAAAGTAGTGTGGTATAACTCCTTGGCTGGCAAAGGTTGTGGATCTACATATTCCAGCAGGCTCTGACACTCATGGTTTGGACTGTATTGGTTGTAGTGTGTCTGGGCATGCTGGCACATGTAGTTCCACAACACCAGTGAGCCATGTTTGACTGCAAACTTCATTCATACATGTATCAAAAGTACTTACAAGTTAGAAAGCAGCAAGGGATAGGTCAGCACCACCATGTGCATCCGTTGGGGACTGTGTATTAGGTTAAATGTGGGTGGAAACAGATGGTATTGGTCAATAATTTGTTTATGAGTACACTTACAACACTGGTACATTTTGGAGTACAGGGCACATGTGCTTACCAGAAAAGTAACGGCTGATGATGTATGTCCGCAACAACTTCTTTATAGCAAGTAACAGTTGAGTAAAATGCTTAGACAAAGTGGCCTGTGATACCACCAAGGCCCATGAGGTCACAGACTAAGTGGAGGCTGTGGACAAATAGTAGAGGGCACACATTCATTTGTGCTGGGCAGACACTGCATAGTTGGCTCCCACAAAATGGTAAAAATCATCTCTCACCTGCTCATATAAGTCCAACAGGTTAATGGGGTTCAGCGTAACCATCCCCACAACCTGTTGATCCGAGAGGGAGTCCAGGTACAGGCGAGCACCATACATACGTGGGGTACCCAGTAGTCGGGGGGCTACCAGGATCTGTTGCGCAGCTTCCTCCCTCCTGCGTAGCTCTTCCAAATGGGCCACATCACAGATAAGCAACTTGAAAATAGTGAGCAAAATCTACACGATGTGTATGAGAGTGGCTGTGTATGTAGTAGAACGGTGTATGTATGTATGAGAGTTGCGGTGTTGTATGTAAGACAGCGGTTTATGTATGAGATTGGTGTGTGTATGAGAGTGGCAGTGTATGTAGTAGAACGGTGTATGTATGTATGAGAGTTGCGGTGTTGTATGTAAGACAGCGGTTTATGTATGAGATTGGTGTGTGTATGAGAGTGGCAGTGTATGTATTAGAACGGTGTATGTATGTATGTATGAGAGTTGCGGTGTTGTATGTAAGACAGCGGTTTATGTATGAGATTGGTTTGTGTATGAGAGTGGCAGTGTATGTAGTAGAACGGTGTATGTATGTATGTATGAGAGTTGCGGTGTTGTATGTAAGACAGCGGTTTATGTATGAGATTGGTGTGTGTATGAGAGTGGCAGTGTATGTATTAGAACGGTGTATGTATGTATGAGAGTTGCGGTGTTGTATGTAAGACAGCGGTTTATGTATGAGATTGGTGTGTGTATGAGAGTGGCAGTGTATGTATTAGAACGGTGTATGTATGTATGTATGAGAGTTGCGGTGTTGTATGTAAGACAGCGGTTTATGTATGAGATTGGTTTGTGTATGAGAGTGGCAGTGTATGTAGTAGAACGGTGTATGTATGTATGTATGTATGAGAGTTGCGGTGTTGTATGTAAGACATCGGTTTATGTATGAGATTGGTGTGTATGAGAGTGGCAGTGTATGTAGTAGAACGGTGTATGTATGTATGAGAGTTGCGGTGTTGTATGTAAGACAGCGGTTTATGTATGAGATTGGTGTGTGTATGAGAGTGGCAGTGTATGTATTAGAACGGTGTATGTATGTATGAGAGTTGCAGTGTTGTATGTAAGACAGCGGTTTATGTATGAGATTGGTGTGTGTATGAGAGTGGCGGTGTATGTATTAGAACGGTGTATGTATGTATGTATGAGAGTTGCGGTGTTGTATGTAAGACAGCGGTGTATTATGAGATTGGTGTGTGTATGAGAGTGGCAGTGTATGTATTAGAACGGTGTATGTATGTATGAGAGTTGCGGTGTTGTATGTAAGACAGCGGTTTATGTATGAGATTGGTGTGTGTATGAGAGTGGCAGTGTATGTATTAGAACGGTGTATGTATGTATGAGAGTGGTGGTGTATGTATGTATGTATGAGAGTGGCGGTGTATGTATGTATGAGAGTGGCGGTGTATGTATGTATGGTCAATAGTGGCGGAGTATGTATGAGAGCGATGTATGTTTTAATACAGGATTACGGTTAAAAAAAAGTCTGCAGTAAGTTGCTTTGTGGACTAGCATGAAAATCATCGGTAACACTAACAACGGTTCTTGTACGGCACTAGCCATAGTGCCGTAGTGTAGTTGTTAGTTGGGGGGTCTGGGGGCCTGGCACCAGCAAGCCTGGCAGGCCATTGTTGCATGTGGTATACTATGTAATGGGTGTGTGACGTGTCATAGGCATTATGGTGTGATTTTTTGGGGGAGCGCCTGCGGCGCGCACTATCCCAGTTGTCCCTACTTTACAAAAATGAGTAAAGCCCTGACATGATGTGTAATGTGCATTACGGGGTGTGGCATTCGTTTTGCCTGTCAACAATTTATCTAAGTATAGTGATGTAATAATCCCGCCTGATGTAATGTTGGCTCCACCCCTTATTGATTTGTTGCCGCCCACATGAGGCCACTTTCAGAAATTTTCCAGGGCCACTTTTAGTTCCCAATCCGCCCCTGGCCACCAGTAAGTCTGTGTCATAAAGACAAGGGTACCCCCAATTCTGGGATGCCACAGCTGCTCCTACTTTTAAATTGCTGATAATGCTGGGCCCTGTAGTTCCACAACTACTCATATTGATTAACACTGTAGCATTCTTTCTAGCAGGCTAACATGTATGTGTACAAAAACCCTGAGGTGTACTGGTGGTTTAGCTGCCATGCCAACATACCACCGATTATCCAATAGTTGTCATGTGTACAATAGTTTACTATTAATCTTAAAAAAAAATATTTGCCTATAAACAAAAAGAAAGGTGCTCAAGAAATAATGCAGTCCTTATCCATTGGGTATTGTCCATTATTGTTAATTCAATGCATGTTTTTAGAAACAGCTTAGCCATAGCAAGGTCCATAATGCCTGTCCATCTTTCCTTGTACAGATTGTCCATCCCACGCATCCAAGAAAAGAAGGCCCGTTGCTGCAGAATCTGTGGAAGCAGGTAAATGAACAAAAAACACGCCTTTACACATACAGTACACACACCCATGTCACATCAACAATATCTCACACCACATTCATCTCCAGCAGCTACATTGCAACGGAAATGAATGTTATCAGAGCTAGGCATGTGATATATTATTAATGTCAATGTTGCATGCTGTATCGGGGTACATGTGTAAGTACATAACACCCCTAGGTATGTGCGTCAGCCATCTATAGCCCTATGTAAAACAGTATAGACGACAGTGTGGCCTATATATGCATCAATACTTACCTCTTCATCTGTATCCACAGGTGCTATACAACTAGGGACAAACCAAACAGATTCTTCAATACTGGTATTAGACGAAATGGACATCATTCTTGATCCGGTCGACACCTTTGCGGCAGAGGAAGAAATGCAGACCTCGTCACAGAGTGATCTTCCCCCAAGTGGGGTGTCTCCCAACCCACCCCCACCCACCCACACACCCCATACAGCAGCTTCTGCTTCCCAAGTAGCTAACTCCTTGGTTAATTTCAAGGACAAACAGTTAGAATTCATGGCCTCCCAAAGCCTCCAAATAGGTAATATACAGGGGTACATGTGTGACACCTTCCTTCAGTTACGCAAAATTGCACGTAGTGTACGGGTAGGTGTAGGCACTCATGTGCGCATTGCTAACAGCATTGACACCCGTTTTGCAGAACTAACTGCTGCAATAAGGGAACAGAATAGGCATATTGGCAGCCTGGCGCAAAGTATCACAGCACTAACCCAATCATGCACAGCGCAGACCAATGCCTTACTAGGCCCAAATACAGCAGCAGGAAGCCAATGTGGGAGGTGGCGCAGCATCAACCCTCAGCAGTGTATCCAGCACCCCAATAAGTGGCTCCCCCACTTCCCCACCCCGTCGGAGTGTGAGGACCAGTGGTGGGCTTAGTGCAGGGTCTAGAAGTGGTGTAGGGCTGCCTGATGCTGGGAGAAGATAGCTGCTATATATGTTTGTTCAGTTTGTGAAATGCCAAACATCTTGTTACATGGCCCCACAGTTTTTATTTTCCACATGTCAAAATGCAGAATGCTTCTAAAAAAAAGACAGAAGTAAAAATTGCTACCCGCATACCATTGTGTTTGTGCCTTTTTCTAAATACAAATTAATGTGTGAATTATAACATATTGTAATGGTATATGACTATGGGATTGCACTAAAGTAGTGTGGTATAACTCCTTGGCTGGCAAAGGTTGTGGATCTACATATTCCAGCAGGCTCTGACACTCATGGTTTGGACTGTATTGGTTGTAGTGTGTCTGGGCATGCTGGCACATGTAGTTCCACAACACCAGTGAGCCATGTTTGACTGCAAACTTCATTCATACATGTATCAAAAGTACTTACAAGTTAGAAAGCAGCAAGGGATAGGTCAGCACCACCATGTGCATCCGTTGGGGACTGTGTATTAGGTTAAATGTGGGTGGAAACAGATGGTATTGGTCAATAATTTGTTTATGAGTACACTTACAACACTGGTACATTTTGGAGTACAGGGCACATGTGCTTACCAGAAAAGTAACGGCTGATGATGTATGTCCGCAACAACTTCTTTATAGCAAGTAACAGTTGAGTAAAATGCTTAGACAAAGTGGCCTGTGATACCACCAAGGCCCATGAGGTCACAGACTAAGTGGAGGCTGTGGACAAATAGTAGAGGGCACACATTCATTTGTGCTGGGCAGACACTGCATAGTTGGCTCCCACAAAATGGTAAAAATCATCTCTCACCTGCTCATATAAGTCCAACAGGTTAATGGGGTTCAGCGTAACCATCCCCACAACCTGTTGATCCGAGAGGGAGTCCAGGTACAGGCGAGCACCATACATACGTGGGGTACCCAGTAGTCGGGGGGCTACCAGGATCTGTTGCGCAGCTTCCTCCCTCCTGCGTAGCTCTTCCAAATGGGCCACATCACAGATAAGCAACTTGAAAATAGTGAGCAAAATCTACATGATTTAAACCCTCACAGGTGTCCTTACTGATGTTGGGGTTTATGCAGGGGTGTTTGTGAGTGAAAATGAGGGCACCTGTGGTGAAATTAACCATGTGTGCACTTGACCAAAATGAGTTCTGTGCCAAATCGCCAAACAGAACCTGGTCTGAAATAAGTGCGATAATTAGACACCTAAAAAGTGCGAATTGCGAATGCGCATTGCATTAAATAAGCGATTTGTATACTTTTGTATTGGAAAACATCTGGATGCGATAAAAATGCGAATTAATCTCGCACTTTTGGTCCGCATACCTTAACGCACATAATATGCGATTTCAGTCCCTTAACGCATCCCATTAAATTGGCGATTTTAAGGAAAAATGCGATATCGCCATTTTGTGGTCTAAATAACGCCAAAAAACGAAAATTGCATCCCATAGAATGTCACCCTAAGTGACTAAACAGAAGTCCACAATTTATGTTACATTCGGATTTTTTAATTTTTAGACTTTAAGGAAAATTACCTGATTCTGCATGCTATGGTTCTATAGACATAGAGAAATGTAGATTTTAAAATGGAGGCATTCCTAAATGTGGTTTTTCGGACAAAACCCTTCGGTACTTGTTTAGTTTCACGGCGGCAGTTACATAGTTTACATAGTGCTGTATTGAGAATACCAATATAGCACTATGCTGCCTATGTAAACTACGTAACTGCTTCTGTAGCCCTGAAACTAAACAATGGTTAATATCCCCACTATCCACGTCAGTGGATACGCGTCCCCTCGCGTGGTGTTCTCTGTGCTCACAATGCTTTATGCTCGGTGGCTCGCTGCGCTCACCACACTTTATTAAATCAACTCCACGCCGGCGTGGATGCTGGGGGTATGACGTGGATAGTGCCGATATGACGTGGATAGTGGGGGAAATGTGTGTGTGTTGTGCGTTATACTTACCCTCCTCCGGCCCGGCCACCGCGTCCCCACGATCCACCGATGGGTCCCCCTCCTCCGGCAGTCACTCCCCGGCGCCATCATTCAGTCCCCTTCCTCTGGCACTGGCAGCGGACAATGTACAAAAATAGCATAGTGCCGCTGGGGGAGCAGGGAAACCATGTGATGCTCCCCCAGTGGCAATGTGCTGAATTACATACATTGCTGGCGCCGGGGAGTGACTGGCAGAGGAGGAGGACTGAAAGCTGCCGCCCTTCGCCCGTGACCGTCGTCGCCCACGGGGATCGGTTAGTATAAAACCAACCACCCACCACCCTACTCCCTCTGCCACCCAACACCCTGCTCCCAGTGTAGTTTTATGGCGGTGCCTGCTATGCTGACAATGTAGTTTAGGCTAAGTTGTCAGCATAGCATAAAGCTGCCGCCATGAAATGAAACAAGTACCAACCCTTCACTTACTACAAATTAATAAACTGTATAAGGGTCCCTCCGTGGCAACCATGCTACAGTACGCTAAATACTACTATGGATATTTTGGTGGGGTGAAGAAACAAAATAATGTAGTCACCATCTTTGAAGTAAACAACATTCCATGGGGGATATGTTATGTAACCACTCATTGCAAAATACAATAAAATACTATCTGTGAAAGAAACTACAAACCACAATCCAAAATGCAGATGCAGATACTTTATATGCTAAGGCAGTGGTTCCCAACCTGGGGTACTAGTACCCCTGGGGGTACTCTGCAGACCAGTTGGGGGTACTTGAAAATAATATTGGTAATGGCGGACGATGAAAAGGTCTTTTGATGGCTGAAGAGACAAAACATGTTGTGTCATATGCCTGAGAGGTTCCCATGCTGCCCTCAGACATCAGCAGTCATCTGCCCAGCACTGACAAAGGTGGAGGAAGCAGCGGCATTAATCCTACCGGTGTTAGCGGGAATCCTGGAGATAATACACAACCAGTGTCTAGACACAGAAGGGCATAATTCCTTGCTGTATACTACTCCTCCGCTCCTCCTTAATATAAGGACATGCATAAGTATCCGCATACCACTAAGTACTGTCCATATTTCAAAATGAGGGGGTACTTATCAATGAAAAGCCTAATCAAGGGGTACGGGAGAGAAAAAAGGTTGGGAACCACTGCGCTAAGGGGAAAATTACTAAAGACTCTAAAAATTAAAAGTGGTGATGTTGCCCATAACAACCAATTCTAATCTGTCTATAATTTCTCTATTGAATCATAGAAAATGATAGAAAAATCTGATTAGTTGCTATGGGCAACATCACCTCATTTCATTTATGGAAGATTTAGTAAATATACCCCTAAGGGGAGAATTCAATAATCCCAAAAAATGTGTGAAAAAGCTTCAGGCTTTAATGTCTGAATAGCAATGGACTTTAATGTCTGGGGCTATTCAAATATTTTTTTTAACCCCTTCCCGCCGCAGCCTGTTTTTGCCTTCCTGACAGAGCCCTTTTTTTCAAATCTGACATGTATCACTTAAGTGGGGATAACTTTTTTTTGCTTTTACTTATCCCAGTGATTTTGAGATTGTTTTCTCGTAAAACATTGTACTTCAAGTTAGTGGTGAATTTCGGTCGATACAGTCTGTGTTTTTTTGTGAAAAATACCAAAATGTCGTAAAAAAAATGGAAAATTTAGCAATTTTCAAAATGTTAAATTTTCTGCTTGTGAGACAAATAATCATACCACTCAAAATAGTTAATAACTAACATAGACCATATGTCTACTTTATGTTTCCATCATTATTTCAACCTCCTTTTAATTTTTTGGGACACTAGGAGGCTTAAAATATGAATAGCAAATTCTCAAATTTTCAAGAAAATTTCAAACACTGATTTTTTTAGGGACCAGTTCAGTTCTGATGTGACTTTGAGGGACTTGTATGTGAGACACCCCCATAAATGATGCCATTTCAAAAACTGCACCCCTCACAGTATTCAAAACAGCATTTTGGAAGTTTGTTAACCCTTTAGGTGTTTCACAGGAATTAAAACAAAGTGTAGGTGAAATTTCAAAATTTCATTTTTTTTGCAGATTTTCAATTTTAATACATTTTTCTAAGGAACACAGTAGATTTTACTAGAGAAATGTGACTAAAAATTGATTCCCCCAATTCTTTTGTTTTCATAAATATCCTACATGTGGCCCTAGTGTGCACGTTGACCAAACCACAGGCTTCATAATAGAAGGAGCACCTACTTGATTTTGGAGCCTCCTTTTTATGAGATTATTTTTTAGGCACCATGTAGGTTTCTAGGCACCATAAGATGCTAAAAGTTAGGAAACCCCCTACAAGTGACCCCATTTTGCAAACTACACCCCTCAGGGAATTCATCTAGGGCTATAGTGTACATTTCAAACCCCCAGGGGTTTCACCAATTGTGGTACAACTGGGCAGTGAAAATGAAAAATTAATTTTTTTACACAAAAATGCAGTTCTGGCTCAAAATTTTTAATTTTCACAAGGAATGAAGGAGACAAAGCACCCCAAAATCTGTGCCCCAATTTCTCCCGAGTACGGCAATGCCTCACATGTGACCAAAAAATACCATTTGGGTGCATGGCAGGACTCAGAAGGGAAGGAGTGATATTTGGATTTTGCAGCACAGATTCTGGTGGAATGTTGGTGGGTGCTATGTCGCATTAGCAAGACCCCCGAAGCACCAATACAGTGGAACCCCCCCACAAGTGACCCCATTTTGCAAACTACACCCCTCAGGGAATTCATCTAGGGCTATAGTGTACATTTCAAACCCCCAGGGGTTTCACCAATTGTGGTACAACTGGGCAGTGAAAATGAAAAATTAAATTTTTTACACAAAAATGCAGTTCTGGCTCAAAATTTTTCATTTTCACAAAGGAATGAAGGAGACAAAGCACCCCAAAATCTGTGCCCCAATTTCTCCCGAGTACGGCAATGCCTCACATGTGACCAAAAAATACCATTTGGGTGCATGGCAGGACTCAGAAGGGAAGGAGTGATATTTGGATTTTGCAGCACAGATTCTGGTGGAATGTTGGTGGGTGCTATGTCGCATTAGCAAGACCCCCGAAGCACCAATACAGTGGAACCCCCCCACAAGTGACCCAATTTTGCAAACTACACCCCTCAGGGAATTCAACTAGGGGTATAGTGTACATTTCAAACCCCCAGGGGTTTCACCAATTGTGGTACAACTGGGCAGTGAAAATGAAAAATTAAATTTTTTACACAAAAATGCAGTTCTGGCTCAAAATTTTTCATTTTCACAAGGAATGAAGGAGACAAAGCACCCCAAAATCTGTGCCCCAATTTCTCCCGAGTACGGCAATGCCTCACATGTGACCAAAAAATACCATTTGGGTGCATGGCAGGACTCAGAAGGGAAGGAGTGATATTTGGATTTTGCAGCACAGATTCTGGTGGAATGTTGGTGGGTGCTATGTCGCATTAGCAAGACCCCCGAAGCACCAATACAGTGGAACCCCCCCACAAGTGACCCCATTTTGCAAACTACACCCCTCAGGGAATGCAACTAGGGGTATAGTGTACATTTCAAACCCCCAGGGGTTTCACCAATTGTGGTACAACTGGGCAGTGAAAATGAAAAATTAAATTTTTTACACAAAAATGCAGTTCTGGCTCAAAATTTTTCATTTTCACAAGGAATGAAGGAGAAAAAGCACCCCAAAATCTGTGCCCCAATTTCTCCCGAGTACGGCAATGCCTCATGTGTGACCAAAAAATGGCAGAACTCAGAAGGGAAGGAGTGATATTTGGATTTTGCAGCACAGATTCTGGTGGAATGTTGGTGGGTGCTATGTCGCATTAGCAAGACCCCCAAAGCACCAATACAGTGGAACCCCCCCACAAGTGACCCCATTTTGCAAACTACACCCCTCAGGGAATTCATCTAGGGGTATAGTGTACATTTCAAACCCCCAGGGGTTTCACCAATTGTGGTACAACTGGGCAGTGAAAATGAAAAATTACATTTTTTTACACAAAAATGCAGTTCTGGCTCAAAATTTTTCATTTTCATAAGGTATGAAGGAGAAAAAGCACCCCAAAATCTGTGCCCCAATTTCTCCCGAGTATGGCAATGCCTCATATGTGACCAAAAAATACCAGTTGGGTGCATGGCAGGACTCAGAAGGGAAGGAGTGATTTTTGGATTTTGCAGCACAGATTCTGGTGGAATGAATGGTGGGTGCTATGTGGCATTAGCAAGACCCCCGAAGCACGGTGAAATGATGAACCTAATAATCCATAGATGTGTGGTATATTTTAAAACACTCCTTTATACATAGGCCGGGTTTGTCGGGGCAAGTTTCACAGTGGAAAATAGTATCCTTTCTTATTCCCTTTTTATAGCAAACTTTGCACCTTTTTTGTGTCCTGCCCTTTTTTGCAGTGGAGGGGATTTCGTTCGGAAAATGCTGCCCTGGTACAATACAGGGGCCAGTACTAGAAGTACTGGGGCTCTCTGCCTGCTGGTTCCCAAATATTAGGCCCTTTATGACTTCCTCTTGAAAGTGCATAAATGTCCCCCTCTGGCTGGTAGAACGGAATAGCACGTAAGCGTTATACAGTGCCATCTGGATGATATACACGGCCAGCTTCTTGTACCAGATTTTTGTTTTCCGCAGGGCACTGTACGGCTTCAGTACCTGATCTGAAAGATCCACTCCGCCCATGTACTTATTGTAATCTAGGATACAATTCGGTTTTGAGGTGTGGGTACTGGTACCTCGTACAGGGACGGAGGTGGTACTGTCTCCGTGAATTGTTGTCAGTATAAGGACATCCCTCTTGTCCTTATATTTGACCAACAACATATTTTCGGTGCATATTCCCCTGCTTTCACCCCTTCTCAGTACTTGGGCAATGTGCGTTTTTGGGAGGCCTCTTTGGTTCTTGCGCACAGTACCGCAAGCTGCTGTACCTCTTGAACCAAGGGCCTTAAACAGGGGGATGCTAGTGTAAAAGTTATCCACATAGAGGTGATAACCTTTATCCAGGAAGGGGTGCACTAAATCCCAGACAATTTTTCCACTAACACCTACGAGGGAGGGGGGGCATTCTGGCGGTTCAATTCTTGAATCCTTCCCTTCAAATACCCTAAACCTGTGGGTGTACCCTGAGGTGCTTTCACACAGTTTATACATTTTTATGCCATACCTTGCCCTCTTACTGGGAAGGTACTGGCGGAATTTAACCCTTCCTTTAAAATGTATAAGGGACTCGTCGATACAAATAAATTTTTCAGGGATGTACAACTCTGCAAATTTGGCACTGAAATGATCAATGACCGGCCTGACTTTGAATAGCCGGTCAAAGGTGGGATCATCTCTGGGTGGGCACTGTGCATTATCGGTGTAATGTAAAAATTTAAGGATTATCTCAAAACGAGTCCGAGTCATGGCCATACGGTAAAGTGGGGTGCTGTACAGAACATCTGTACTCCAATATTGCCTAATTTCTGGCTTTTTTACTATGCCCATATGTAACACCAGACCCCAAAACGTCATCATCTCTACTGCATCTACAGGGGTCCACCTAGCAAATGATGACGTGGGGTTTTGAGCAATAAACTGCTGGGCATATAAATTACTTTGGTCCACCATTAAAGACCTGTTGAATCAAATTGGATTCCTGGGATGGCCAAAAACTCAGGAACCTGGGGCTCTAAATTGTCTGGTGGTGGGGTCCATACGGGATCAATCATTTGGGAGGGGGGGTCTCAGCTGCTCTACGGGGGCGTCTTTGAGGGGGTCCCTCATCACTAGAGGAGGAAGATGAGGTTAAGACAAATCCTTCAAATTCCCCGCTTGCATCACTGGCTGCGTCAGAGTCAGAGGCAAGCATGGCATATGCCTCCTCCGCTGAATACATTCTTCTGGATGACTGGGATGACATTTGGGATGACATTTGGGATGCCATTTTTATTTTTGTGTTTCTGTAAGTGTAATGTTTCAACACGTGTATAGTGTAGGGGGGGGTACAAACTTTATTTCAACACGGGGGGTATGTAGTGTGTAGTGTGTATGTAGTGCAGAAAAAATATATACTTTATACAGGAATTTGATCCCAATAAAAAAAAAAAAATTATATCAACCCTGTGCCAAAAATGCTGTTCAGTGATGTACGTCACTGATCAGCGCTCAGCGGCCACAGGACACCCACAAAAGCAACGTGGGTGTAAAAACAAAACCCCACTGCACTCTCCAAAAAAAAAATGCAGATCAGTGATGCAGTGATGCAACACTGATTAGCAGTGAGGGGCAGCAGGCACACAACTGTGGGTGCAACCTGACAGGGTATATATACCCCAAAATATACCCTGGACCCCAAAAAAGGTGCTGATCACTTAGTTTATACTGATCAGCACAAAAGGGGGGGCAGCAGGGGGGGCAGCAGTCAGTTGCACAGGCAGCACAAGCTTTGGTGCAACTGACAGGTATATATATAAAAAAAATAACCCCTGCACCCCCAAAAAGTTGCTGATCAGCACAGATATACTGATCAGCACAAAAGGGGGTGCAGCAGACACAAAATATAGCACTCTCTATCACTCTCTGTCACTATCTCTCACTATCTCTCACTATCTCTCACTCTATGACACTGCAGCAGCAGCACACAGGAAGTGACAAGATCCAGGAAGCATCCAGCTGCTGGCAGCACGCTACCAGCGGTGATCAGGTAAGTATCAGGCAAGGATCAGGTATGTATATCACGAAAGATTGGCACGGTGACCGCTCTGCACGCAATTCCAGACCGGAATGGCGTCTGCAGCGCAGTCACCGTTAGTTTAAATCACGCGCTATGGCTGTGATTGGTCCGTCGGTCCGACGGACCAATCACAGCCTTGGGGGCAGGTGGGGTGAGGTGTGGTCATCACCAGTGACCCCCTCACGCCCCCTCACACCCGGCGGTGATTGACACCTGTGTTACCGAGCGTCATATTCGCCGGTAACACAGGAAAACGCTGCAATTGGCTGTTCACATTGAACAGCCAATCACAGCGATCGCCGACGGGGGAAGGCATTGCCGCCCCCCCTGGACATGCTGGGACATGTCTGCTGTCAGGGACAGCAGACATGTTTAAACTGTCACCGCGTCTATAGACGCGGGGACAGTTTAAAGTCATGACGTATATATACGTCATGTGTCGGGAAGTACATCCCGGCCATGACGTATATATACGTCAAATGTCGGGAAGGGGTTAAATATGCATGTCTGTTAAAAAAATAAATTAGACTGAATCAGGTTTAAAATGCGATAACAATAATATGATGATTTAAATTTCTTTTTACAATTTTGGGTTTAAAAAAAAATATTATGAAGTTTGTTAGAATTGTTAACTTATATATGAGTTCCATTTAGAGCTGTATAGTTAATAGATACTAAGGGGTCATTCAGACTAGCTCGCTACACTACGTATATTCGCTGCCTACCAAGCATGTAAATGCCGAATGCACAACGCTCCCCCACCACTGCCCGAATCCCTGTGCTACAATGCAATCCGTACACATCCGCTCGCATGCGCCCGCACAAAGGACAAATTATTTGATGGTTGCTGATTATTGAATGACTTTTCCTCTGTTCATTATGAATAGTAAGATGGACACTTTCTGACAAATTCATCATCATGTGACATCCTCCCCCCCCTCCCCCAAGCTGGCAGGGCCACACCTGCATTTGCTGGGCTTTGCCCAGCGTTTACATGGATGCTTAGAGCGAACCCTAGCAAATGCCTGTCATTCAGACTGTGAGTGAGTCGGTGAAGAGAAACTGTCAATCAGCGGCTGCCCGGACCTGCGCCTCCGCGCTGAGAACCTGTCCTCGGCAACCGGCTTGTCATAAGCCGGCGCCGGGGACTTCAATACAAAACCCAGAGGGGAGGGGGGAGGGACGAGGAGGGAGGAGGAGGCGGCGCCGCAGAGGGGAGGGAGCCGGGCAGCGCTGAAGCTGCCTGAGTTCAGTGATTGAACTCAGCAGCGCTGCCCGGCTGTAAACAGTGGCAATCCCGAGAATTTTCCGGGATTGCCAGACTGGGCACTGAGGCACAGCCTGGAAAATTCTCGGGATTGCCACTGAAGGGGTTAATGGGAGGAAAACTGTATTTAATGTGAGGACAGAATATGGGAAACCAGCATGCCTGGACTTGGCTGGCAGGAAGACTGCGGTGCAAGATAGAATCCCCTATCATTGTGTGTATTTTATTGCATTACACTATGTATGCAGAAGGAGATAAGTTGCAGCAGGGACTTCCCAATGTTCCTTCTGTACTGAAAGTTATCCAAGTGCATCTCCAGCCAAATGCAACAACTAGGAGCACTGATTATCTTCTGCCAGTAAGTATCCTGATTCAGTGGCATTCATCCATGTGTCCTTATCTCCTTTCTCTGCCATTATCAGCTACTAGAACTGCCAACTAGTACCCAGGCTTAGGAGAAAACATTCTCTTCCACACTGCAACCAACCACAACCAGCCTTGATGGAGCTGAGCATCCCTCAGTAGCCAGTGGTATCACTTGCCTTAGGGTGAGAGGTGCCACCCTAAGCCAGAGAGGGTGTATCCTATAGGTGAGAGCTGATGTCACCATAGGACAACCTGTACCTGGCTCCCTATAGATGTATTTGTGTATGGGTTATTTATTTACAGTTTCTTATATAGCGCAGCATATTCCATTGCACATTACAATTGGAATCAACAGTGATTAGACAAACTGGATTATTACAGACAGACATAGAGGTTGGAGGGCCCTACTTGCAAGTTTACAATCTATAGGAAAATAGGAAGGCTACACAATAGGGCGGAGTGAAAAAACTGAAATTGAGAAATTCAAAATCGGCTAGTGTGGGAAAGTTGTGACTTGACCTGAATAAGAAACGTGCAAAAGCATTTTGATCTGAGTCAACATCTTCTGTTCTGGCAGGAGGCCTAAAGTTTCACTTTTTAGGTAAAAAAGACGAAACCTATGAAGATGCTCCGATCTAGTTATAATTATGTCAGGATGTCTTAGAGTGGTTCATTAATATACTTTAGCATAGTAAAAAACAGTACGAGCTTGTCCTAGTGCAAAGTGACTGACTGGCGGGAGAACAAATCCCTAATAATTGACCCATTTTCATGGTCACAATTGTGAATATTGTGTGTTTTCTCCTGAACGTGTTTATAATAGAAGAAGCACAAATACTCTAAATGGAATTTCATTGACACCGTGTGAAATATAACACTGCATAATAGCCCTTAATCAGACCTGATCGCAGTACAAATTTGTTCTCAAAATGGGCAAAAAAAATATTGCATTGCAGGTGGGGCAGATGTAACGTGCTGAGAGAGTTAAATTTGGGTGGGGTGTGTTGAAACTGAAATCTAAATTGCAGCAGGTATTTACCCTGCACAGAAACAAAATAACTCAACACAAATCTAAAGGTGGCCATACATCTACAGATCGATTGTCAGATCTGGCTGGTTGGAACAAATACCTGGTAATATCTGAATGACAGTTTTTGGCAGTTTTCCATCATTTAAAAGCAAAGTGCTCTCATCCATTACCAGTATTTTGTTCCAAACAGACAGATCGGACAATAAATCTGTAGATGTATGGCCACATTAACTCCCTCTGCACATGTTACATCTGCCCCACCTGCAGCTGCATTACAGCATATAATTATGCCAAAGATAAGCCAATATATTAACAGTTAAATACATTAAAGTGCATTATGCTGTAATAAGTATTGCTGATCAATCCTGCCTAGCAGGGCTGTCTTTTTGTATGGGCTTAATGGGCACTTGCCCAGGGGCCCCAGGCATATAAGGGCTCTATGTTGATAGCTGTGGATCCCCTTTTTCCAGGGATACCAGAATTTAGAAAATCGGCCCTGGGGAACTGCAGATATCCAACTTCAAAGCAGCAGTCCACATCCGACCTGTTAATTACAATTTCCAGTCATATTTCTCAGGTTCTTTCTGACACTAGCGGCTTGTCTCTATCATGCCCAGAACCAGAGATATCAGCCTTCAAGCAGCCGGTCCCTGCTCCAGCTCCAAACGTCTGGTGTAGTTTTATATTTTTGTCAATGGATTGCTCTGGCTCCTGATCTCTGATACCCAAGTTCCCAGCACCTCCTGAAAGTTGGGACTCTAGGTTTTTATACTAGGCTAAGAAATCTATTTCCAGATAATGGCGATATCTGCAGTCAAACAAGCTGCCCTTCCACCGGAAAATGATGAATATTAAGCCCACTCCATTATCCAACCGTCCCCTGTGTATAAAACACCCCCTACCTCCCTGGAAGTCATTTACAAGGGACCCTTCATACAGCTCAGTGCCCCCTTCCACACGTTGGTGTTCACCCTCCCACCACCTGTGCAGTAAAGGAGTAATTAGCAGAAGTTACTGCTCCAGGTCCTACATGTTGAATGGAAGATAGAGCACCCCCTGCCACCCGTGGGACATCAAAGCTGCTGCTGATACCACCCCCCACCCCTAGGAGGGGAGAATGGGTAAGGGCCCCAGTGCATTGCTTTGCCCAGGTGCCCACACTGCTGTTAAGACGGCCCTGCTGCCTAGAAATGAACACAGGGATTGGCATATATGTACTGCTGGACACCACTCATAGAATGATTAACCTGTTATTTTTTGAATCAATGTTCTTGTTTTTTTTCCCCTAAACATTAGATGTATTTGTTTATTTATTTATTTACAGTTTCTTATATAGCTCAGCAGATTCCTTTACGCTTTACAATAGTAGACAGTGATAAAACAAACTGGGTAATGACAGACAGACTTGGGGGTTAGAGGGCCCTGCTGCAAGCTTACAATTTATTACATCATAATACACTTCAACGTATTTAACAGTTAATATATTGGCTTATCTTTGGCATAATTATATGCTGTAATGCAGCCCAATCATGTTCCCAGTATAGGGGATGCAACACTGTTTTTCTGTCAATAAACAGAAGTTATATGTAAAATGATACATTAGACAATTTACACTTACTTGTAATACTTATTGTAACAGTTACTGTTTTTCAATAACAGACTGCAACAGTTATTTCTTATTTATATACACAGGATTGTCTATCTTTGTATATGCACTGCAAAGAGAGCAGCATAAATCCAATTTCATGTATTTCAGTGACACTGTGTGAAATATAACACTGCATAATGGCCCTTAATCAGACCTGATCGCAGTACAAATTTGTTCTCAAAATGGGCAAAAAAATGCTGGACTGCAGGTGGGGCAGATGTAACATGTGCAGAGAGATTTAAGGTGGCCATACATCTACAGATTTATTGTCCGATCTGTCTGGTTGGAACAAAATCCTGGTAAAATATGAGAGCAAATGACAGTTGACCATTTGCTTTGAAATGCTGAAAAACTGTCATTCAGATATTACCAGCTGTTTGTTCCAACCGGCCCAATCTGACAATCGATCTGTAGATGTATGGCCACCTTTAGATTTGTGTGAGTTATTTTGTTTCTGTGCAAGGTAAATACCAGCTGCATTATTTTTACACTGTAATTTAGATTTCAGTTTCAACACACCCCACCCAAATTTAACTCTCTCAGCACGTTACATCTGCCCCACCTGCAATGCAGCATTTGTTTTGCCCATTTTGAGAACAAATTTGTACTGGGATCAGATCTGATTAAGGGCTATTATGCAGTATTATATTTCACACAGTGTCACCGAAATTCCATTTAGAGTATTTGTGCTTCTTCTATTATAAACACGTTCAGGAGAGAAAACACACAATATTCACAATTGTGACCATGAAAATGGGTCAATTATTAGGGATTTTTTCTCCCGCCAGTCAGTCACTTTGCACTAGGACAATCTCGTACTCTCTTTTACTATGCTAAAGTATATTAATGAACCACTCTAAGACATCCTGACATAATTATAACTAGATCGGAGCATCTTCATAGTTTTCGTCATTTTCACCAAAAAAGTGAAACTTCAGACCTCTTGCCAGAACAGAAGATGTTGACTCAGATCAAAATGCTTTTGCACGTTTCTTATTCAGGTCAAGTCACAACTTTTCCACACTAGCCGATTTTGAATTTCTCAATTTCAGTTTTTTCACTCCGCCCTACTACACAAGGATAGGCACTATCTATAATATAGCAGTACCAGCAGATTACAAAGGACAGTCCTGATGGGATGTAATTAGAATTAAAGCTTTGGAGGGCTATGTGGCCAGTTCAGGAATGCGATAGGCTTGCCTGAAGAGGTGTGCTTTCAGGAAATGCTTGAAAGTTTGGAGGCTAGGAAATAATAAGTGATACGGGAGATAATGAGTGCATGGATAACAGTTTTTGCAGTGTCTTTTGTACGATATGGTCGTATTTGGAATATGATTTTAGATGCATGTACTGTAACATGATTTAGAGATGGATTGAATGTGTGGAACAAAGGACAGCAGAATCAAGGATGATGGATGTAGACAAGCCAATCAAGTAGCTTGGAGAGGCATGGGTGCTGAGAGTTGGGATGGTAATTGGAGAGAGTTTGGGTCAGAATTGTGTTTTTTTTTGTTGAATGGGAGTGATCACTGCATGCTTGAGCAGAGAAGGAAAGATACCAGTAGTGAGAGAGAGAGAGATTACAGATTTTAGTTAAGGTTGGTATAAGCACAGGAGACAAAGTTTTACTGACTCTTGAGGGAATTGAGCAGGTCACTAGATTTGTTATAATGCTATGACTCATTTCATCTCAGATTTTCTTAATCTTCTCCTTGAAGTATGAAGCAAGTTCTTGGGCACTGATAGTGGCTGGTGGGGATGGTGAGGGAGTGATTTAAATGTATTAAAGTGTTGTTCGGGGTTGGTGGGATGAGAAGAGATGAGAGATTGGAAGGATGTTTGTTTGGCAGTGTCCAGGGCAAGACAATAGGAGTGGTGGGTGGTCTTATGTGTGAGGAAGTCACGTGGATTCTTAGATTTGCAGCACTGACGTTCTACTTCATGAGACAGTTTTTGTATGTGTCTTGTTGATTTAGGCTTCCACATAAAAATAGGCCCATTTGCATGATGATCACCAGCTGGCCATTTGGTTGGCCATAAATCATAAGTATTAAAATTGCATTACTGTTTTGCATACAAAATGATGCATTTTTGTACCTTTATATATTTAGGAAGACTTTGGGGCTTATAGTGTATAGGTTCTACATGCCTACATGGCATTGGCATCACCTCCTTCACTTCATAATAGAATAGGCCATTGAACATTTTAAGCTTCAGGCCCATAAGGTTCTTAATCCGGACCTGCCCACCACACCATGTTTACAAGGGTGTCTTATAAGGCTCATGCCTTCCATACTCTTGATCACCAACCATGAACACAAGGGGAGCATAGAACCTCCATCTCTCCTTTCCATTTCCACCTGCTCTGATGTAACATCCTCTGTATCAGACCATTTACTAATTCCCACTCTGGTCACACCAATATGTAGTATGTAGTGTTTCTTGCCTAAAAGAGTCTATATCAATTTCTTAAAATCCAGCTAATTTCTGGCAGGATGCCCCAATGTCAGAACTTGTTATGACATCAGCCTATGATTTTACATGTTAACATACTTTACCAGTTTTTAACTAATCAAAGTCATAATATTGTAAAAATGTAATTAAAGTTATCCCTTTGAGTCTGTGTGTAAAAATTGCCAAGCAAACCTTTTTATTAACCCCTTGAGTGCCAAAATTGCTGTGTGTGTGCCTCAAAATATCTGTTAAAAATGCTAGCAACAGTTCTTTTTTTGGGTGCAGTATTTAACTAAACTTCAAATTATTGACTTGGCTGTAGGGTGGCCAATCCCGGGATCGAGATCGGTGGGATCCCAGGATTTGGCCCCTAAAATGCCAGAATTTCGCGCATGTGCAGTCTAATGCTGGGCAGCATCTGAACTTGTACTCAGATGCTGCCCATCTTCTCCCGTCCCTAGCAATGCGGTTCTGCACAGCATGACAAGGTCAGAGGGCACCTTGCGCAGGCCACACGGCCACTCCACAGCCCCATACTGGGCACGCTGCCCTCCTGTCTGATCAGCCCACCATCAGGGGTGCCGAGAGGGGGGGGAGCAGGTACAGTTTGCCAGGGCCTGTCAGGGGGGCCCTGGTCTGGACACACTTTTTTTTTTTAATTTGGTGGCGAGTGCACCAGGTCTGAGTGTACCGTTGTCAGCTGTTCAGTGTGTGGGCAGCAGCATCACAGAGGTCCTTCTGAGCATCATTCCACTCAGACTCCATGGCCTGCTGAGAGCCAGCCACGTGACTTGGGAGTTTTCCGTGGCTCTGCGACAGGAGGATACTTAGGGTAGGTAGTCCCTGGGTGCCGGGAGGAACTGGGTCAGAGAGAAGCCACCTCCCGTGGGGGTACCACCCACTCCACAGAATCCAGCCCACCCCGCTCCCCACATTCCCATCACAGCTGTCACCAGCAGCAGCAGGTGCCAGTTCCATGTCTCCAGCCCAGCAGTCCCAGACCTGGTTCCCTACCCATGTCCAGGTCACTGTGTTCCAAGGTGGAAGGTGGGTGGCTGGTTGCTCTGTGTCTGCTGCCTCCCTGCATGCTGCTGGGGCTGAGATCCAACTCTGGAAGTCAGCTTGTTATCCCTGGCAGAGCATGTACTGTAACTCCATGACAACGAGCTTGTCAACCCCTGGCAAAGCATGTAACCCATGGCAGAGCATGTTAACCCCTGGCAGAGTATGTAACTCCTGGCAGAGCATGTAACTCCTGGCAGAGCAGGTTAATCCCATGTTAACCCCTGGCAGAGCATGTAACTCCGGGCAGAGCATGTAACCCCTGGCAGAGCAGGTTAATCCCTGGCAAAGAGCATGTTAACCCCTGGCAGAGAATGTTAACCCCTGGCAATGAGCATGTTAACCCCCTAATATGCAATGAGCATTATGGTGTGTGGAATAACATGTAATGGGCATTCTGTCATGTGGTAAATTATGAAATAGGTATTACGGTGTATGGCATAATGTGTATTGCCCACTATGGTGAGTGGCATAACGTGTAATGAGCATTACGGCCTGTGGTATAATATATAATGGGTGTGTGATGTGTAAAGGCATTACCGTGTAATTTTTTGTCCCTAATCCGCCTTGGAAGCATAACAACGGGTCCACCGAGTGTGCGGGGAGCTCCGTCCGTGGGGGCCCCAGGAAGTTGTTGTACCGGGGCCCAGGATTTCTCTTGGCGGCCCTGCCCACCATCCCACCATGACTGCATCACCAGCCGTGCTCCTTGCTTCAGCCTTCACTGCCCGCCCACTTGCCCCGCTTCACTGGGGCTCCAGGCTTCACTGCCCTCCCACCTTCCAGCTTCACTGCCCGCTGTATTAGGGAAGCCAATCCCGGGATCCCGGGAATCCTGGGATTGGGCATTTTTCAATCCTAAATTCCGGGATTGAAAAAATGCCCTGGGATTGGCATCCCTACTTGGCTTCATAATCAGTACTTATTCATACTAAAAGAACAGTCACTGTGAGCGATGCTGACATTTTTAAGGGATATTTTGAGGATCACTCACGTCAGCAATAGTGGCATTCAAAGTGTTAAACATTTTTTTTTTAAATTGCCAGAACATAACAGCTTTATAAATGTATTGGGAAAGCACTATGTTTCTATTGTTAATGTTCCATTGTAATATGTGGGAAATACATAGGAATAATAATGTAATAAAAAAAAAAACTTATGTTCATTACAAATAAACATACACCAGTAGCTATGTGTGTTTTCAGATTTTCTGAATGTGAAAGTGAGTACCTATATCAATATTGTAGCTTAGTGTTGGATGCTAAATGATGCATGTAAAGCAATGCCTATTAATTCCACGAGTCCAAAGAAGCACACCACATATTGATTAGCACCAGTTATATCTCTTCTCTGGAACATGGATCAGTGGGGTCATGTTCACTGGTCCATTTTTATTGTGCACATCAAAAGAACAAGGTTATGACCTCTGACACAAACTCGAACAACTCTTATTTATCTTTTTTAAATATGAAAATACAAATACCGTTTTTTCTTTAACTTCCTAGTTAATGCAAAAAAAATATGAATTATGTATGACTTTACATTCAGTGAGGTTACAGCAGTGAAGACTTTCTCTATTAGTTTACTGGTTCACACAGCAGTGAAGCTGACAATTTGCAATGTGAATGCAGACACTCTTAAAGTTCATTTTCTTAATGTTCTCCCCATGGGAAGGACAGCTTCATAAATTGACTATGCAGTAATTTCTATCTCACGTCTTAGCCAAACGGGTAGTCAATTGTACATATTAACAGATATCCAATCAATGCCTTAGCTGCTGTAGGATCTGCGATGTCAGCAGTAAAACTGTCTGATTGTCATCATTCTGGGTACACAGGCTCAATTTTATTTATTGCCTGCTTCCAATTTTTTTTCCTATTCTTTAGTGCTGAATGCACAATTCAATCCTCAGAAGAGAAATTATCAGAGAACAGAATTTGCAAGGTTAAAGCCTATATAAAAAAAAATAACATCCATCTTAAACCAGCAAAACGAATTACAGGATGTACCTACAACCTAGCTAGCCTTCCTCGACAACCATCTCTGCTTTATGACTGACTATTTTATATGTTGTTCCACTTCCTTTGAAGGTAAAAATGACCTTGGTTATTGGAACACAGTGATATATTTCATAGGTTAAAATCAACACTGTTCCATCCCATTTAGCCAGCACAAAAGTGAAGAGCAAGGCAAAAAGATATTGCATATATTTAAATGTTTTTTTTGTTACTTTATTTTTAGCCTACAAGGAACCCCCACCCCCCCCTCCTCTTATATAATCGTATTGATGACATGAATTGCCTTGACATCACTGAAGTTGTGTTAGTAAATCTCTACTGGCGTTGGAAATAAGGAGTCTGTATGCCTTATTAGTGTAGTTCAGGTGATTGTAATCTTTTGAAACTTCTGCTGCATTGGGCTTTCTGATAAGCAATAACTGAATATTTCAAATTACAAATTATAATACAAATGCTACATATTCATAGCACCATCTGCTCTTTATTGGTATGCAACAGGAAAAAAAATATATCACAGCAATTTACAAGCTCTCAGTATAAGAAAAAAAATGATATGCAGCATAAAGTAGGCCATTCTAAATTGCTACCAATTAGCATATCTGCACTGGCTGGAAATACCTATCCTACAGTAGCATAGTTCTGCGGCCCGCCTGTATAGAATAACATCTTATTTCCAAAGGTAGAACATGTTCTGTTTATAAGAAATAGCACACTATAAGAAATAATATATGAACTAAAATACAATATGTATAGCTGTAGAAATAAAACTGCTTTCTAATGCGACAGCATGTTTTCTAGCCAAAATACTGTGTGCGAACAAGACTCACAAAATAGCATAAATACAGATAGTAATGTTGCTTAGTTGGAGTACATTGAATGAGTTATCATCTTGTAATTAATGTCTTTATTACAATATTGTTATATAATAGGATATTTTAAAATGGAACAACTATTATTATTATTATTATTATTATTATTATTATTATTATTATTATTATTATTATTATTATTATTATATAAATATGAACACTAAAACATCTCTATCAGAATTTAATTGACAAATGTTTGCTTAAGACAGAACATTTTAGTTTGGTTATTCTGCATATTTTAGATTTTAAAGTTTCGCTATTATATTTTACCTTGGTAATAATAGGATAGATGTATTGTATCAAATGTAATATGCTCCATCCATTAAGGAATACTTTTATTTAACAATGTGTGTATTGCAATGTGTAATGCATATGGACAGATGAAGATAATCATGATGAAAAACCATTCCCCTTGGTAAACCATATGCCATACAATATGTAAACAATTTAGTCTAATAAAATATATGAATGATAAGGACATGCACCATCATGAAGCAGATAAACATAAAGGTTAGACATACAATTAACTATAATTGAGCTACAGTAACAGAAGGGTTTCTTATTTCAGATTGTCAGTGTCAAGAGTTACAAAAATATTTCTACTAATGCTATGCCCTTAACTTCTTTTTGCATATGCTGTTTTACATTGCATCACTTACTGTATTTAATTTAATTTTTTTTTTACCATGCACTAGTTTTCCTATTATACCACATTGATTAACTATTAGGGAGGCGTATCCCAGGCTATTTTTCCAATCCCTGGATTTGGGATTGGAAAACTGTCAATCGGGGATTCCTGCATACTAGAATTGGCCTTCTGACGTGGTACTACACTGGGAACTGCTTAGAAGCAGTCCTTCAGTGGGTGGGAGGGCTTGGGCAGAGAGGGTGGGTGAAAGTGGTGTAGTGGGCGGGTGGGCAGACACAGCGGATAGGACAGGCTGGGTGGATGTAGCAGATAGGTTGGATGTGTGGCTGCACAGTTTTACCTCTGAAAGCAGGCTGCACTGCCACACAACATGTTTTCTGGAAAACTCCTGAGCCTAGTGGTGCCTGGCAAAGGGATGAAATGTGCATTCAGCCTCCAATCGCGTAATTGAAATTCCGGCCACAAATGCCCTAAATACAGGGGTCCCACCAATCCTGATCCTGGAATTGGCACCCCTATTTACTAGTAACTAAACTCACGTATTCAGTTCACATTCCATTTTAGATTTTTCTTGTTTCAGCATGACAATTCCATGTGCAGAAAGCTATCAAGAAATGTTTCTTGTTACTTCACATGTAATTTGCGTCCGCTCGCTACACTTCGGGCTTGGTGGCTCGCTGCGCTCGCCACACTATATAAAATCGACTCCACGCCGGCGTGGATAGTGGGGATATGAAAAGGTCGGAGGACGCGTACCGCCGCCCCTCGCGGGCTCGCTGCGCTTGCCACGCTTCGGGTTGGCGGTGATAGTGTGGTGGCGTTAACAATGGGGGGCATTTAGCCATCAGGGTGGGTATACAATTAAAAATGGGGTCTGGGGGGCCATTTTACATATAAAACAGGCATCTGGGCTCCTGTACATATAAAAATCGCATCAAATCGCGTCGCATCGCATGCAATATGATTGTATGCGATGCGATACAACGCGATTTTAATCGGGCGCCCAGATAATACACAAGTACCGAATGTCTTTGTATGGTACTTATGTAATATCTGGGCTCCCGTTTTTCTTATGAGAACGCATCCCCTCGGGGGGCTCGCTGCGCTCGCCACGCTTCGGGCACGGTGGCTCGCTGCGCTCGCCACACTATATAAAATCAACTCCATGTGTAGTTGGATAGTAGGGGTATGAAAAAATGGGGTGCATTTAACATAGGAGCCCAGATAATACATAAGTACCCTTTGTATTTATCGCCCCTTGGATAGAAGCACTATTCTCAATTGTACTACTACAATTAACCACAGATTAATCTTCCTGGGCCACCCATGAACAATCTTGAGTGGAGTTCATGTAACAATCTTGAGTGGATTTCTCCTGGTGAATGACACCTCAGAGGTAGTTCAGTCTAACATATTGAAATCCTCCATCAGTGTTTCTAACTAAAGAGAACTCATATGAAGTGTACACTCATTGGCATCTTGTCCTGAACCATTTGCGTCAAATGTTTCTCAATATCTCGCAGTTGTGCTGGGACGAATGTGGCCAGGCATTTTTTGACAAGTTTGGTGGGACTGCAATCAGTTTCCCTGTTTTGGGCTATGTTTAGATCGCGCATAACCCATTAGCACATGCCTATACCACCTCTCTCCATGGCCTTTCTACTTTTGCTACAATGATTATAATATCATATTATGCTTGCAATTTGTAAATAATTGTGTTTGCAATTAAACTCAATGATGCTTAATTAACTGGAGCCATACTAGGCTGGCATTTGCTACAGCATTGAGCTGTTTTATTGTACTGTACCACAAATGACTCCTCTTCATCTCTTTTCATCTCTTTAAATCAATCACATCTTTTATTTACCCTGCAACTCACTCATATCACATTGGTGCCTCAATTATACAATCCCCTTATTAACACTTATGAAATCTGTACTTCTATTTCTACATTGACAATAACATACACAACCTGTTGCCATAAAAAAAAACAATTTACAAACCCCCTAATTCTACAATTATCTCTCTCTCCTGCTTGTATTAGCTGGTGTCATTCCACAAAACCTGGGTCCCAACTGTTTTCCCCATTCCCAGACACCTAACTTGCAGCAAGATACAAACCCAGCTAACCTCATAGATATCAAATGTTTCCCTACACTCTCCAAAACACTAGAATGTGCTTAAAGGAAGGCATGTTCTGTTGGCAGCAAATTAACATCCATCTACAACCTCTTCATATCCAACAACTTTAACTTGCTGGCTATAACAGAAACATGGCTCACACAACCTATAGCACTGTTGAGGGGATGTCTCCACTTCACTAACATTTCAAGGCCTGGTAACAGAAAAGGAGGGGGTGTTAGAATATTTCTATCCCAGTCCTTCACATACACCATTTTATCACAGGTTCCATCACTCAAATTCACATAATTTGAAGTACATTCTATCAGGACTTACACTCCTTTCTTGCTGTATTTTGCAACTATCAATAACCCACCTGGCCAACCTAACCAATTTCTGGAAGAATTTTCTGCCTGTCTTCCTCACTTCCAATCCTCTGACTTCTCCACCATCATCATAAGTGATTTCATTTCAACATTTCTCTTCAAGCTTTAATATACATGCCCCCACATTGGGCAAGTTTATATCTTGTGGTACAGTAGGAGCATGCTTCATCCAGCGACAGTCCCCAATGCACAATCCCACCTCCCCGACCCCCCCCCCCCAACCCTGCCCATCTCCCTGAAGCGGAGTAACTGGGACGTCCGCGTGTGTGGGACACTCGCACGTCTCAGTCAGATATCACCAGCGGGGACAATCTGGCGAGTCCTGGTGCTGGCTCAGAGGCACTCCATCTATAGTGTGCTGTCTAAGAAGTTAGATACCCATAAGGCTCACTAGCCATCTGTGTTAAATGCAGCCATAAAGTTTAAATACCTGCTGTATTTACATACAATATTTTAGTTTAAAAAAAAATACTGTCTATTAATAAAAACACTCTCTTTTTGACCATTCAAACATTATTTGACTTAACAAACCTTTTTCTGTCTTAACCTTTGAAACTTTATTTGGCTTTGTTTTATTAGATATGACTTATGTATGTACAGTGTTATTGACAAAGCCCCTGTGCACATCTGCATGTGGCTAAATACTCCCTCTCATTGGTGGCACCTCCATGGGCAAGCATGTGTGCAATGGAACTGTATCCCATGCAGCAGCTACACAGGGTCACCAGAGTGGGAGGTATCTGGGACCTTAGGGGTTAAATAAGAGGACTCACTAACTGGGTGGGAGTCCTGAGGTGCCGAGAAAAGCACTGTCGGGCACTGTGTGAGGTTTGATGTGGCTTTAACTTGACGGGTATTTCAGATGGGTTAATTTTTGAGGAGAACCAGATAGGTGAATTCCGTTGTAAAATACAGTAATCATATTAGCAAACTCAGGAGCCCCACTCCCTACATCTAGAGGCTGAGTTACTGTATATTCACATTATCCTGGCACTTCTTCAGTGTTTTCTTCTAGACATGAGGCTTACAGTACTAACACTCTCAGTATCCAGTTTATATAGACTGCAGAACTCCTGGATAAGCTGTTTCATAGTTACAAGGTTCTAGTTGACAAATATACATAAATGGTAAAAAACTGTAGGGTTCATTTTTGCCTTATGCCTTATTTTTGCGTTTTGGATATGGTATCTAAGTACAATGTATACCATAGATTATATAGATTATATAGATTTAAGACTAAGAAGCAAGGACTCTAATGTTGAAATATATACAATCAGATCACTTCTCCTGTCTGGTCTCATATGACCAGACAATAGTCTTTGTCCTTTGAGAAATACATCTGTCAGAAACAAAACACTTTAAATCTGCGTATTATATAAAGCGGTATATGAAATCTGTATTTGATGTAAAAACCGACTGAGAGAAGGCTAAATTCAGTGAAACTCTTTTCATCACTCTTGATGCAATGAAGGGAAGATTGAACTGTACAACTTCAACCTTCATGGGCTCGATTTGCTTGTTCACTTTGTTCCACTATGCTGTCCACAGGTTACTATTCCCAATAGATGATAATGCTTCCCAGCACATATGGTGTCAAGGTCGATCTGATGAAGGGGAGATAGCTGTTACTGTTGGAACATAGTTGGAGAGTGTGATGAGGCAGTGCTGACTGAGGGGAAGGCTGTGCTGACCAGGAGAGTCTTATAAGGTATGGGAGCAGTGAATAGGGAAGCTGCTTGGGCTGAGAGCTGAGTCCATCATTCAGTTAGGAGACTTAGGCTTCATTTCTCTGCCCACCATGAGCTGTGGCTCATTAGCAGTAGCAGAGACACCCATGGGACTGTCTTCAGATAATTGACACCTGAGCTACCAAAGAGGGAATATAACTTTCTATCATAGCACTGCAGGTGCCAAAACTGCTAAAACTCATCAGGATTAGGTTGGTCAGAAATAAACACTTTTCACAGACAAAGTTGGCTATTCATGTGGAAAAACACTACCCGATACCAAGTTCCAATGTAAATATATAGTTCTCAGATGAGAAATTATTAGTAAAAATCATTCGCCTTACTTCTCTGTAGAAGATTAAAGGGACGTTTACCTGGGTGTCACCTGTGTAAAGTAATTATCCTTTGCACTTCTAATTGGGAATGAGTGAAGATGTGTATGCTCCCTATCATCACACCATTACCCACTATACCTTACTTTCATTTGTTTCTCCCATAAGCACTTCCTGTTTCTGTGCACCAAATAACAATAATTCATTACTTGCATCCTACATCTAGTCATCACTCAGAGTCATTACCAGCATCCTCAGGAGAAGACTTACAACCACTAGCATATCTATAACCATTCAATATATTTACCCTGTGGTTGCTGCTGGAAACAAATTATCAGCGATACATGCATGTTCAATACAGAAATCACCAGGAAAATGGTAGTGTCTGGCTCCATTTTCCTGGTGATATTTGTATGCAAAGTAGATCCAAACACAGGCCCTTATTCTAATTGAGTTAGTCCCCAGTGCGTTCACACAGGGGAACAATATTTTGCATCCGTGAAAACAGGCAGGGCGAACTACATGTTCGCCATCCTGTAGCGTGGGCGGCCAGGGGGGCACAGCCCATGGGAATGCCCTGTGTTTCATGGGTGTTCCCATGGAAATGGCCCGATGACGTGGCTGTCCGCGATGTCAGCTGCCCGCCTGCTTTCCACACAGGGCACTCACAGATCAGAGAATGGATGATTATGCAAATCATCCATTTGCAGCCTTGCGTGGGATCATGGTGTGCAGGGGGGGGGGGGGGGGGTGGCTGGTACTATGGCCGGCGTTTGGTCCACATACAGTGCTGCAAAATTTCCAGCATTACGTGTGGCCTAAAATAAGGCCCACAGTTGAATTTCACTGTAAATGTCCCTGCTCAAGTGGACCTCTGCATGAAGATTGCTTTTGGACTTTCCTCTGATAAATTTTCCATGCAGTCAGCAGTCACATAATACAACTTGTTGCAGTTTCCTATTAAGACTTGTGTTATATTCTGTGCTGTCTTTACTTAAAGAAAAGGAGTATTGTCTTCCAAATATACCAAAAGGAAAGCTGGAGGTTTCAGCTATTGTTGAAATATTATATTCCCTCTTTTGGGGTGAGTGCAATTCTGAATAGATGCCTTGGGCAGAGAACTACTTCGTCCTGACTCTGTGACTGAGCTCTATATGATTGCCTCTGCAAAATATAAAGAGGGTCATTAGTCTCACAAACACTGCCATGTCTTCAAAGCTACTAGTGTGAATGGAGAAGCTGCGCATAGAGGTTTATGCTGACTGTCCCACTCCTGAACTATTAATTTCACATCAAGCACTAATGCGAACATGTTAGGAAAAAATAGGGGAGAGAAAGGTGTTTTGAAACCTCACAATACTGAAATGCACTTCTAAACTCATACGTTATCTGATGTAGGAAATTTGTTAGAGAGAGGGGAAGGCTTGAGAACCTCTATCAAATAGAAAGAACATGTATTTATATTTAGTTTGATACTCATCTGACATCAGGAAATGGTGGAGGACGGTTGGCTATGTACTATACTGTATGTATGCTATGCCGTGATGTTTTATTTATTTGAAAAAACCCTCTCTGTAAGGAGTGCGGCCTGATCTCGCCATCTTTATCTGCAAAATGAAAAATCTTAGAGTTTTTTTTAACATTAAAAGAAAACTGTAACTGTGATATTCTGTATACTGTACACTTCTATTAGATCTTTGCTCTTGGAATGGCTCAGTTGAAAGGTATTTGCTTAGATAGACATTTGCCTCAGAATGCTGTCCAGCACACCTCCTAACAAATGTGTTATTAAAATAAGGACCCTAAAGAGGGGACATGTCATTGATGATGGCAAAAGCAGCAGTGGGTGCTACCCTTCACCTCTACCCCCACCCCCGTAGGACACTGTGGCGTAGTTTCCTACCCAAAGTGGCACAGCTGTACGTATGTTGCTAGTGATAAGAAATGAACCGCAATTGGATAGCTATTTATTTGTGTTAATTAGCCATAGATAGAAAAAAATGGGGATTTGCAGATAACACCATTTCAACTGGAGCACTCTTGTAGTTATTAAAATGTAGAAGATACCTTTTCATTAACTCTTATGGTACAGCAAACAAATGAAGCTTAAACTTTACTGAAAACACTTTGTTAGTCATTTTTCCAAATGGTGATTCAAATGCATTGGCATTTCATACTCAATTGCATATTTTAGGAAAGTATTTTAAGAGAATACCTAATTTATAACAGTGTACATGTTACTTGTGTATTATCAGGGCACCCACTAATCAAATAGCTTAGTTTCCTATTCTGCGTAGTGAGATTGCATCACATCTCATGCAATTTTTCGTGCGATGTGATGGTACTAGTTAATTTTCATTGCACCCCTGGCTACGGATCGCATCGCATTGCACGCAAATTGCATGCGATTGCATGGGATTTATTGCGTGTGATGCGATTTAGCACACCCCCATTATCAACGGCGATGCCATGCAATGCGATTTAGCACACCCCACTATCCACGTTACCCCGAAGCGTGGCGAACACAGCGAGCCCCGCGAGGGTATGCGGAACGCGTCCTCCCGACCTTTTCATACCCCCACTATCCACATCGGCATGGAGTTGTTTTTATAAAGTGTGGAGACCACAGCGAGCCCCGCGAGGGGACGCGGATTACTTTACATGTATTCCGCTTACCCTCGCTGCGCTCGCCACTCTTTTTAAAATCAACTCCATGCCGATGTGTATAGTGGGGGTATGAAAAGGTCGGGAGGAAGCGTTCCGTGACGTGGATAGTGGGGGTGTGCTAAATCGCATTGCATGACATTGCACGCGATAAAATCGCATATGATCACATGCGATTTGCCTGCATGGCCAGGGGTGCCGTAAAATTTAACAAGTACCATCGCATCGCATCGCATGCGATTGCATGTGATGCAATGCGATCTCTACGCCGGAGTACATAGGCAAATTGGGCACCGTGATAATACACAAGTACCGTGTACATTGCTACATATGTTTTTAAATTGTACAATTAAAAAAAAACAGTAAAATGAAATGTTCAAACTTGACTTTTGCGGAAGTTCACCATTTCACAGCCACATTGCCTGTAACAGCTGCACATTGCAGGAGTTTCCAAACACAAATTTCTAGTGAGGTGTGCACCCAGCATCAGTGTCAGTTCTCTAAGAGTTCAGGCTCTTACATCTACGAGTTTAAATGTCCCCTACTTACAGTATTTTAATGTTGATTTAAGCCCCTAATTGATTATATTAATATAGCCCCATATTGATTATAACAATTAATAGGGAACAATAGTAAATAATATTAACAACAATAAGAATGGATTGTACCCACATAAAAATGTTATTTAATAATTTTGCTGCTGTAATTGATTTTATATTATTTCCTCCACCTAGATCTTCCTAAAATGTTCCCTAGTATAGTGTTACATTTTCCCTTTTATGGCTTACTGAAAGCGCCAGACGTGTGAGCAATCTCCCTGTCATCATCCCATCTTTTTTCTGGTGTATTTTGCATGTTAATGTGTCCAGATATTTGTATTTTTTTTATATAAAAAGTCAGAATGTCAGTTTGAAGAATGGCACTTTTTCAACGACTTTCCAGTGGTTTTACTGCATATATAGATCTGCAATGTTATCCTGTATTGTAAAGAACTTTATCTGCTTGTACCTGTAATCTTGGGAGTTGAAGATGAAAGTGGTGTCAAAGATGGTATTATTTTAAGTTACTTAAACAGACTCTATAACCTTTTGCTCTATTTGCCCTCTATATAGAATTGAGAAATTCTGATAATTCAGATAGAGTAACTTTTGATCAGAAAATAAAAGGAACTAGTAATTGCACAGGAGAAGTAGGTGAGTCAATTGGGTGGGTGGCCCCTCATATAGGCCCTTATTCTGGTTGGTGCGGTCAGAGCCGCACACGGGGCTCCGACCGCACAAACCAAGGGCCGCCCACCCGACGGATCGCCACGGCCGTCCGTACACGGACGGCTGGCGATCCGCACAAAAATGGTGGAGGCTACGCCTCCACCATGGTGGGAGCTGCCCCCTGCCTTCGATGGTCGACGACCATCGAAGGCAGGCCCGCACGCCGCGGCAGCTCCCGCAAGCTCAGACCACACGGACAATCGTCCGTGTGGGAGCTTGAAAGGGGGCTGAAAGCTGACATCCGGCGACGTCAGCTTTCCGCCCCCATGTCATGGTAATGAGGGCGTCATGCCCTCATTACCATGCATACGCCCCGCGTTTGCATGGGAACGCCCATGAAACGCGGGGCGTACACATAGGGTAATGAGGGGCTGAAGCCCCTCACGCCCCTATACGCCCCCTTTGCGGCGGACGAAATCCGTCTGCGGCGAAGGGGGCTGCACATGCGCAGAATGACCTCTGCGCATGTGCAGAACAAAAACATCGGCGGTACGGCCGCACGCGGGCCGTACCGAGCCGAGTAGAATAAGGGCCATAATTATTTGGAATAGATTTCTACAGTTCATTGATGGTGTGCTACCACGGGACTTTGATTTTACAACAAAAGTTATGAACATAACTTTTGTTAACTTTTGATCAGATGTAGTCATGCTCACCTTGGCTGTAATATGGCCGCTAGTGCCCATTTAGCACAGTAAATCGTAACCGCAACTAAGAAAATGCAAGGTGCTCACCTTTCACAATGCATATCACACCTGCTACATGGCGGACACTCAATGTTGCTGGCTACATATGTACAATACCAGAGAGCCCCAGGCAGGGGGGGGGGGCGCTCCAGTGCTCACCCACACCCCAGCCGCTGTACAGGGGGGGAGTGCGGGTAATTAAGGCGTTCTGAGGTATGGGTGGTGGGGTTTGACAGGTGGTGTCGGGTGATGAGGCGTCATTTCCCAGGGGCGGGGGTGGGTGATGCGGCGACCGCTGTAATTCTAGGGGTAGGGTGGGGAATCGGGTGATGCGGCGGCCACCTAGTAACTCTGGGGGGGGGGGGGGGACCTGCTGCAAACTGGTGCCCTCCAGTGGCCGGCGCCCTCCAGTGGCCTGGAGCTGCCTAGTGGTGGCACCGGCCCTGCATATGTACTATAATAATGAATGGCATGAGACTAGGTGAGATTTCCATGAAGTATATAGTTTACATAGAGAGTGATACATCCTGATAAATCTACACAAAGTTTCATAAATAATTTGTTACTACTGGCATTAGGAAAGAATTCAGTCAAAAGGGACAGATCCGCTGCACTGGGTTATGCCCCTAGCGAAATGAAAACAGGGCGGAGTGACTTGCTGGTTTGGCATTGCCTACGGGCCATGCCACTTTTCATGAGGCCATACTCACAATAACTAGTCCACTCTCCCTTTTTGAGTGTGTCTGTGGCATGCGCAAAAGCCCCAAAAAAAAAAAAAAAAAAAAGAAATGTACGGAGGTATGGAAATGTTATGGCTTTTTTGTTTTCAACGAATTTTGTTAAAACTTTGTAATGGTTTTGCTTACATTGGAACAATCTCCATAAACCAGATGTGTAGAGGAAAACACTTTCATACTAGGTAATTGTTTTCTGTCATGTAAATTTATTACAGAATTTCTAAATTAACTAAAGAGTAAGACTCAGTGTTTTATGGCCACTCTATGACTTGAAACATTGGCCCTTATTCTGGTTGGTGCGGCCGGAGCCGCACACAGTGCTCCGGCCGCACAAACCAATCCCCGCCCACGAGACGGATCGCCACGGCCGTCCGTACACGGACGGCTGGCGATCCGCATAAAAATGGTGGGGCGTACGCCTCCACCATGGTGGGAGCTGCCCCCTGCATTCGATGGTCGTCGACCATCGAAGGCAGGGCCGCACGCCACAGCAGCTCCCGCAAGCTGAGACCACACGGACAATCGTCCGTGTGATAGCTTGTATGGGGGCTGAGAGCTGACATCCGGCGACGTCAGCTTTCCGCCCCCATCAGTGGCGTCATACCCTGATTAGCATGCATACGCCCCGCGTTTGCATGGGAACGCCCATGAAACGCGGGGCGTATACATAGGGAAATGAGGGTATGAAGCCCCTCACGCCCCTATACGCCCCCTTTGCGGCGGACGAAATACGTCTGCGGCGAATGGGGCTGCACATGCGCAGATTGACCTCTGCGCATGTGCAGACTAAAAACATCGGCGGTACGGCCGCACGCGGGCCGTACCGTCCGATTCAGAATAAGGGCCCTTGTATTGTTATGATTTCAATATGCTATATTTATTGTTGTATCTGTAAAAAAAACTCTAAAGTAAAAGGCAAATAAAATTTAAGTAAGCATTACAAGAGTAAAGCACAACCACATTTTCTAGAATACATTATAATGTTATGCAGTCAGCCAAAGATCAATAACATGAATATGGAAATATCAATTGTGTGCCACTGTGACAGTCAGCCAGTAAACAGAATGTTCTGTTGTGTCCTTTCTGGTAATAAAATGTTTTAATGGGATATAAAAATGTAGATTAATGTTGACTTTGTGACTGATCAGTTTTTGTGTATGTATGTGTACTGTACATCTGTTTTTAATTTTAAGTAGAAGTCCATTTAATTTTAAGGATAGATAGATATAGATAGATAGATAGATAGATAAAGCTCTTCTCCCTGATGTCACACCAAGATAATCCATACCTCAGTTTCTTTCTAGGTCACTAAGCTATATAATAGGGAAAACATTATTAAAATACATCCAGTGGTTTTTATGTGATGCCGGATTGAATAGTTTGGTTTCAGTCTTTTGCTTCAGATTTGGATTCCTTTGTCATCGTTAAACATTGATTTAAAAAAAAAAAAATCAAACAGCTAAAGTCATGCAATTTGAAACTATTTTCATGCAATCCAAAACCCAAGTTCAATTTTAAATGATTTGGTGTGTCAACACCAAAAGGTAATAAATGCGGTCTGAGGCCAAAGCAGTGGCGGAACTGCCGGAGGCAATGGAGTCATCTGCCGCCAGGCGACTGCTCCAGAGGGGGCACATCTCCTCCATTGCCTCCAGCTCCACTGTGCACACAGACCACGCAGAGTGCCCATTCCTCCCTCCCGGAGTAGAAGAGCAGGAGGGACAAGTCTGCGATTAACACTGATGGAGGGGGCAGCACACAGACAGTACTCTGCAGTGCACTCAGGGCTGGCAACAGAAATCTTGGGGCCCGGTACACTGATATCTCTGGGGCCCCCTAACAACGCCCCCTTGAGCAGAACATTTTTTGTATACCGCTTATTGAATGTGTTTTTTTTATTATTACAAAAGACACAATTAATATTCACTAATACTGGGTAAGTACCCTTACAGGAATCCAGGTGGGTGCCTTTATAAACCATTTCTAGGTACTGCACTGCCGCAGATATGCTTACAGCCCGTCAGAACTTTGGGGCCCCTCACAAGCTTGGGGCCCAGTACAGGTGTCCCCCTTGACCCCCCCTGTCGCCTGCCCTGAGTGCACTACTGGGTAAAAAATCCCAGGAGGCACTGCAGTGGGGTCAGAGGAGCATGTACTGAGCTCTGATTGGAGGAGAGTCCAGCACATGCTCCTTTGAACTCTTGGGACGATCATCAGCAGCAGCAGGATACTGCCCAGCCAGCAGCACACAGTGTACAGCTTCCAGCAGCCAGGCACAGGTGCCCCACACTCTGAGCAGCTACCTCCAGCCAGGAGATCCTCCCCTCTCACTTCCCCTGCCTATGGCTCACGCAGTTCAGTGGGATTACACATTAATATAGCTGATACAGAGCAGGAGAGGAGTAAAGAGTAGGTGGCTACAGCCAGATACAATTTACCTGCTACCCTTCTGCAGCCTTAGCCTAACCTACCCCCTAACCTCTACCCTTCTGAAGCCTCACCTAACCTACCCCCTTACATCTGCCCTCCTGCAGCCTCACCCTAACCTACCCCCTAACCTCTACCCTCCTACAGCCTCCCTCTAACCTCTGCCCTCCTGCAGCCTCACCCTAACATTTCACCTAACCTCTACCCTCCTGCATTCTTACCCTAACCTACCCCAAACCTCTCCCCTCCTGCAGACTCACCCTAACCTACCCACTAACCTCTACCCTCCTGCAGCCTTACCTTAACCTACACTCTAACCTCTACCCTCACCTATCCTACCCCCTAACCTCCCCCGTTCTGCATCCTTAGCCTAACCAACCTAACCAAGCCTTACCCTATCCTCTCCCCTAACCTTCCCTCCGGCAGTGTTACCCTATCCTCTCCCCTAACCTCCCCTCCTGCAGTGTTACCCTATCTTCTCCCCTAACCTCCCCTCCTGCAGTGTTACCCTATCCTTTCCCCTAACCTCCCCTCCTGCAGTGTTACCCTATCTTCTCCCCTAACCTCCCCTCCTGCAGTGTTACCCTATCCTCTCCCCTAACCTCCCCTCCTGCAGTGTTACCCTATCCTCTCCCCTAACCTCCCCTCCTGCAGCCTTACCCTAACTTCTCACCTAATCTCTCCTGCTGCAGCGTTACCCTATCCTCTCCCCTAACCTCCCCTCCTGCAGTGTTACCCTATCCTCTCCACCTGCAGTGTTACCCTATCCTCTCCCCTAACCTTCCCTCCGGCAGTGTTACCCTATCCTCTCCCCTAACCTCCCCTCCTGCAGTGTTACCCTATCCTCTCCACCTGCAGTGTTACCCTATCCTCTCCCCTAACCTTCCCTCCGGCAGTGTTACCCTATCCTCTCCCCTAACCTCCCCTACTGCAGTGTTACCCTATCCTTTCCCCTAACCTCCCCTCCTGCAGTGTTACCCTATCCTCTCCCCTAACCTCCCCTCCTGCAGTGTTACCCTATCCTCTCCCCTAACCTCCCCTCCTGCAGTGTTACCCTATCCTCTCCACTAACCTCCCCTCCTGCAGTGTTACCCTAAAATCTCACCTAACTTCCCCACCTGCAGCCTTAAGGGCATACACATGGATGACAAGATCCCTTAGTAAAGGATCACAGATCACTCCATGTGTATGCCCGGCAGTGATGGCGATGTGCAGTCCTGTGCGTCGCTATCGCCCGAAAGGAAAGTCAGTGCTTGAACTAACTTACCTCGATCGTGTGGGGCTATTGCCTATAAAAACAATAGGCAAAGCTCCACTCTGCACGATCGCTCAGCACAGAGCATTGTGAGTGTACCACGATGTGTGCTAAGCAATCATGCCTTAGCATGTCACTCAGCACAACAGCCGGGTCAGCCCATGTGTATGGGGCATTACCCTAACTTCCACTTTAGTTTTCCCTCCTGCTACCTTACCCTCCCTCATAACCTTGTCTCCAGCAGTCTTACCTGGCCTATTCCCTAACCTGCGCTCCTGCTGCCTAACCTTGTAGTACCTGTGACGCTGACATCAACAAGTCACATATGAAGGGTTATGTGGTTAATCAGTTCAGCTACTTGGCTGTAGTGGATGGACACACTAGGGACACAGCAGACTGTTCTTATGAGTTTCTGCACCAAAGTCAGTTAGCCAAATTATTAATATTGCTGTAAGGGCTGCCTCACTGCTTGCTTGCACTATCTATCTATGGGACAGGGGGTATAAAAGTTTATCTTGCCTCCGGGCGATTGGGGAGAACTTACGCCACTGGGCCAAAGGTACTGGTGATGACTTTTTGCTCTACTGAGTGGCAGGCCTAAAATGTGTAGGAAGGATAAGTTTACTAAGATGTGATTGGTTGCTATGGGCAACATCCTAACATCAGTAGATTTACCACAGGGAGTTCATCATAAGTACAACTGTTGAAATTCAAAAATGAGCAGTGAACAATGCACTGTATTGAGCACTATAATTTTATATTTTTCCATAAAAAATGTACCATATAACCTTTTGCACATCTCAATGTTTCTCATGTTTAGTAAAACTTAAGGTGTCCATACTCTATGGCGATTCCACAGTGATTTGGTTACTTTTCAACCAATCCCAGCAAGAAATCAGAGGAAAAGTGTCAAAATCACATGTTTTAACATCAGGTTGCGATGCGTGGTCCTATAAGCATCACATTGAAGCCTGAAGGTCACACGTGCTGCACTATATATTTATCGCATCACCAAACCTCCTTCAGGCTTGACTGGGAACACATAAGATACATCACATGCAGAAGGACTGCATACGGGCCCTTATTCTGGTCTAATCGCTCCCCAGCATGTTTGCAGAGGGGAGAGATGTTTCGTGACTGCACATTTACATAAAGTTTTATGCACAAGTGCAGCTGCATTGCGCAAATGGATAATTGATTATCCGCCGGCCGTTTTCACACAGCAATGCAGGTGGGGGTGTGGGGTGGCGGGCCGTGGTCGCGCCCATGAAAACACCCAGCTGGAAATTTGCCTGCGACGTAGGTGCGGGGGGTGGGCAGCTGATGTCAGTGGACCCGCAGGCACTCGCAGATCTAAGACACCAGAGAGATGCCTTAGATCTGCAAGCGCTGTAGAAATGATCAGTCCGCGACCATCGAATGATTTCACTCCTGTATGCAAGGCTGCAGATGGATGTTTATGCTAAACCTCCATTTGCATGCGTGCGGGAAAATTGGCATGCGAGGGGGTGGGGCGGGCGTTTGTTAGGGCTCCGGGTGGCATTTAGTGAACCCGTAAATTTAGCAGCTTTGCGGATCAACCAGAATGTTCAAGGGGATAGAGGAAAATTCGCTCCAATTTATGGCCACCTTTAGATAATTAAAATAATAATAATAATGTTATATATACAATAATAGTAAATGAGTCTTAAGGCTTTGTGAGGAATTTAGACAGAAATTGTGTATAAATAGAAGGGAAAAAATAGCCCATGTAATGTTGCAGTTTGCCTAGCTTGCAGAGTTGGCTGTACACACAAGATACATGCAGCTCAGCAAGGGTAGTATGGGTTCTCTACTCCTGGAGACAATAGAAAACATCATGTAATAGGAAATGATAACAAGACACAAAGACAACATTTAAGTTTTTATTAACTTGAAGTAAACAAAACACAACACAATTTATTACACTTGAAATACTTATGTTGTGCGCTGTACTTTTTCATAGTTTAATTTGCATTCAATTAAAGTTGGTTACTATAAGCAGAGGAGGTTAAGCATTTTGTTAACTGCGGAGAGAGACACATGCTACAATGCTATTTGAGGGTTAGAAATTTTTCTGATGGAAAAAAATTTCAGATAGAATTCTGTAAGCAGAATAAATGAGACTGTTACACAGCCTGGGCTGCACCATTCTTGATAAAGGGAAGAAGAGATACAACCAAGCTATCAGAATAGATGAGAATGAATGACATCATGCAATTAATCTTCCATATCCCAAAGTCCCCATAGCGCAAAGCATAATATATGCAACACATGTTGAGTTTGTTGCATAGCTGTACCGAAAATAATATTGAGATCCAGAAACGTATAAAGATAGTGAAACTGAAAATTAGTTTAGTATCATTATATTTTTAACATTTTTGTTAAGACTTTGCAGGCTTTCAACATCACCAGCAGTTATCTGTTATGATATTATAAGAAATGCATTCAGTTGTATGCAAAAGTTTGATACGCTAGTCAAATTGCATAATATTGAGGAGGTAATTCTGGTTGGTGCGTAAATTTCCGAATTCTTTCGGAGCGGACCGCACGCCACGATGTGCGGACATTGTAAGAAGAAACGCCCACAGGTCCTCCGCATACGGACTGACTCGCTCTCTAAGAAGAGAGTGTGTTTACGGACAACATCCAAACCGTGTGTGTGCGGTGGCCACAAAAAGATTCTGCGCTTCAGAACGGACGGATGTATATTTATATTAGTGATACCAAGTTCTGTCCATTGCTTGCAGTGTAAATGTGTCTAAAAAATGCAGCCGTGCTTTCAGCATATATTTGTGTGTTTTGTAATGGTCCATTTAGGCTGCAATGGTTCCAATTGAAGCAATGAAAAGAGTGTAATTAATGAGTAATGAGTAGAGGAGTGGATTGTATTGTGTTCAGCTGACAGTGGTTCAGGTGCGGCCGTACTAATTGGGCGATCCAAATGCCTAGCGCATGACCGAGTGATGTCCGCAATGTGAAACTTGCTTATGAAGACCGCATATTTCCTGCCTGTTGGTTCGTTTGCAGTTGGAATGCACGCCTACCAGAATTAGTGCACTCCCTCGTGTACGCCCATGTTTACGCCCAGTTTAGCCCACTTTGAAACTACGCCCCTGTGTACTTCCGAATGACACCCATATTACGCCCATATTTCCTGAGTGAATGCAGTGCACATTTCTGTACGGTATTAGTGAGAACGAGTACAGAGACCGTTCATGGCACATGTGCATAGCGTTGCCCACGCATGTGCAGACGGCTAAAAAACGCCATCCGAAAGAATTCGGAAATTTATGCATCGACCAGAATAAGGCCCTAAATCTCTAAATGAAAAATATTTATCACTGCAGGTTACAGACTCATATACTACAATATGCCAATATCAATGCACAAATAAGATACAGTATACTGTATACCTTGAATTTAAAAAATCTCCAGTGATTGCAGCATGTGCATGAGCATTAGAGATGAGCGGGTTCGGATCCTAGAGATCCGAACCCCCACGAACTTACCTGATCCGAGGCCGGATCCAGGGAGTTCGATGGTCGCCGCCATTTTTCTGTGTTCAAAACGAGGCCAAACGTCATCTTCCCGCTGTTGGATTCTCGCGAGACCTGGGGATATATAGTTCCCGGCGGTCTGCGCCATTTTCAAACAGGCTGGTGATTTCAGACAGCATGGATGTGTCCGTGCTGTCTGCTGAGCGGAGTGGGGGGGATGACATGCTGGGGGGGATGATTTATGCATAGGGGGCTGCTGCTAGTGCTACAGAGGGGGCAACATTATTTTAATTCAGCAAAAAAAAATTTTTTTAAATGACTGCTGCCAGTGCAGTGCCAGGGTGCCCGCATGTGTGCTGCATCAGTCCAGGGTGCCCGCATGTGTGCTGCATCAGTCCAGGGTGCCCACATTTGTACTGTATCCATCCAGGGGTGCCCACATGTGTGCTGTATTTGTCCAGGGGTGCCCACATTTGTACTGTATCCATCCAGGGGTGCCCACATGTGTGCTGTATTTGTCCAGGGGTGCCCACATTTGTGCTGTATCAGTCCAGGGGTGCCCGCATGTGTACTGTATCCATCCAGGGGTGCCCACATGTGTGCTGTATTTGTCCAGGGGTGCCTACATGTGTGCTGTATCAGTCTAGGGGTGCCCGCATGTGTGCCATATAATTCTATGGGTGCCCCCTTGTGTCCTGTATCAGTCCAGGGGTGCCCGCATGTGTGCCATATAATTCCATGGGTGCCCCCATGTGTCCTGTATCAGTCCTGGGGTGCCCGCATGTGTGCCGTATAATTCCAGGGGTGCCCCATGTGTCCCACATCAGACCAGGGGAGCTGCCCTTTTTTTTAATGAAAATAAAAATAAGGGTTTTTTTTTTTTTTTTTTACTGCAAGGGCTGTTAAATGCGCTGTGGTCCAGGGGTGAGCCAAGAGTGCTGTATAATTCATGGGGTGTTGCTAAGTAAGGTGTGCTGCTCTTTTTTATAATTAAAAGAATACAAATTTTTATTTTTACTGCAGGAATTTGTCTGCCGTATATTTCCATGCCTGCCGCCATGTGTGCCGTATCAGTCCAGGGGTGCCGCCATCTGTGCCGTATAATTCCATGTGTGCTGTATCAGGTCAGGGGTGCCACCATCTGTGCCGTATAATTCCTGGGGTAAGCCAAGTCTGCCAATTCATGGGGTGCTGTCAAGTGTGCCATATCAGTCCAGGGGTGATGCTAAATGTGCCGTATCAGTCCAGGGGTAATTCTAGGTGTGCAGTATCAGCCTAGAGGGGATGCTAAGTGTGCCATATCAGTATAGTGTTTGTGCCACACACTGGTGTGGCTTATCATAGTTATCCAGCTACCTCGGTGCAACCTTTTGCACTAAAAAACAATATTGTAAGGTGTGAGCTGTTCAGAATAGACTGGAAATGAGTGGAAATGAATGTTATTGAGGTTAATATAGCGTAGAAGCAAAAATAAAAACCAAAACTCTGCGATTTTAGCAATTTTTATGCTTTTTTAACAAAAAATCAGAACCCAAAACCCAAAAAAACTACAGCTACAGTATATACAGTAAGTAAATGTTAATAATAATAATAATAATAATAATAATACTATTTCATTGTGTCAATTACGTTTTCAGAAATTCTTCCAAGCTTTTGCTTCTGTTGATTATGCTACAATCAGTGTTTCATTTACTTCTTTTTTCAGATATTGAATTCAAAAAAGATTTTTATTTGTTTACGGAAAATGTTATATTTAAGTATGTAACTTATTATGATTGTGCTCTTCTTTTAATAGAGAGGTTCACTGAAACTTGTTATTTGACAAATTGATGATTGTTACAATGACATCTGCTGATGTTTTAAGACTGCAATATTTGGAAACACAAAATATTTTAAACATATGGTCACTGTGCCTCGCTACGTTTGGCCCACTATTATATTCTCCCTCTTTGTCAATATGGACACCTTTTGACCTTGTAGATCTATTGCATGTGGAACTTTTCGGGTAGCCCTTTTGACTGCCTAATAAGACACTGTAGCATTATCAAATGGAACCAAAAATAATATAGGATTTATTGTAGCCATGTTGATTCTTTAAAAATTAAAAAAACATATTGGGTGAGATTTAATGGGATGAGAGATTCAAAAAGTGAGAGATTTGGTGAGAATTCTCCAGTTTTTTTAAAGCAGCAATCATTTACACTGCTAATTCAGTTTGATTTTGCAGTGTAAATGATTGCCGCTTTAAAAAAAACTGGAGATTTCTCACCAAATCTCTCATTTTCTGAATCTCTCATCCCATTAAATCTCACCCCCTATATCATCTTGAAAGACACAATGAGATAAAAATCCCATATGAGTTTCTTACAATACTTTGATAGGACATATCAAGCCTTAATCTGGCCCCATCCTTACACTTTACACATGAAATGTTCTTGTTCCAACACCTTCTGACCACTACAGATGAATCTGGCCTCGTTGTTGCTGGCGAACCGCGGGGCGGCGAGGCGGACGCAATATTGTCCGCCTCCCGCTCGAGGGGGCTGGGGGGGACCCGAGGCACTGCGGAGGGGCTGCGGTCGCCCGGTGTGGGCACCGGGCGACCGAGGGCAGCACCTTCGGAAGGGGACGCGCGCGCACCTCGTGCGCGCGCGTCCCCTTCCGGCATACAGATGGTGGCGGGAAGGGGATGGCGACGCCATCGCCATCACCTGCAAAGATGAATCCCACTACATCTGTACAATAACTTTTCACTTTCATTGTAGGCCACAAGGCCCTTGCCTAAAACTATTCTAAATTAAGCAGTTTTAAAACCTTATTTGACATCTACATGACCTATTCATACTAAATTCTCCAACTTCACATCCTCATTCCTCTCCCAAACCAAGTCTTCTTCACCTTTTGAAGGGTAGGGTGTAGAAAAGATCAAATAAGGCACCATCTGTATAGAGATATACTGTATGTTGTTGAATAGAAAAATACTATAGCAATGCAGTAACCAAATTGCATAATTACTTAGAAGACAATAAAAGAGAGAGGAATCTACTTGAGTCCACACTCGTGTTTTTTTGTTCAGAATTTACAACAAATCCAACAGAGTAACATTCTCTATAGAAGGAACTGCGAGGCTTTGAAAGGGTAATGTGAGGAACACCAACTTCTTCTGCCACATTTTATGCAACTTAGATCACAGTCTTATGCTGAAAAGCACCCCTGAAAATGGTCACAACACCCGTGTTTGTAAACATTCCCTGCTGCCTCCCACCAAGCAATCGCTTCCTGTCAATCGCTCTGCGATTGATTCCTGCCTGTGAGCGGCATCTCAGAATGTACACAATGCAGCTTTGACACATTCACAGTCTGTCAATAATGGCTCCATTGCTACAGCATATATGTTGCAATTGCATCTGAATTATGCTCTTGATGCTAGCAAGTTGCCTACAAATAAGGGGCAATGGGCCTGATTCAAACCAGATCACACGTCCGCGATCAGTTTAGCCTCCTCTCAATGACAATCTTAGCGTCTTTTTTTTCAGCATGCCCTGAGTTTTTCTTGGCACTCCTATGAAGAGGTTGATTCCAATTCCCACAGTCAATCACTGCATTTGGCCAGCGAACAAAAAAATGTGAAGGATTTGATCGTAGCCAGGTGTCGCACACGTGCATTATGGCCCATATGCATGCGCAGCACATCAATAATGGCTGCTGTGCGATTTCACAGGCATGTGATCAGGTTTGAATCATGCCCAATAAGTAATAGACTGCGAGGTGCAGGCTGTTCGGGAATTTGTACGAGTCGGCCTGTATTTTTAAAGTAGCAATAATTTACAATGCAAAACTGACCATATTTTCCTTTTATTTATGGTGCTTTATGATAAATAGATAATGGCAATGAAACTGGTGGTAATTTCAGAGGAGGGAGTACTTAAATTACTGAGAGTCAGTTATAGCAGAAAAACTGTACAGAGAAAGGGCCTTATTTTGGTTCATTCTTTCTGACAAAATCCTTCTTAGATGGGCAAAACCATGTGCACTGCAGGTGGGGCAGATGTAACATGTGCAGAGAGAATTAGATTTGGGTGGGGTTTTACTTCAAAGTGAGATCTATATTGCAGTGTAAAAATAAAGCAGTCAGTATTTTCCCTGCACAGAAACAAAATTACTCACCCAAATCTAATTCTCTCTGCACATGTTACATCTGCCCCCCCTGCAGTGCACATGGTTTTGTCCATCTAAGAAGGATTTTGTCAGAAAGAATGAACCAAAATAAGGCCCAATGAGAGGAAACATTCTCCCTCGACTTTTGCTGCCATTAATACATTATGAAGCTGATGTGGCTGCTACAGTAGTTTATGAATTGCCAAGTATCCTTCGCTGACCTTCAGATGATTTGGAATGCTAATTTTAGTATTATTTAATTTGTGCAAATGTTAATGCATTTGTCTTACTAAATAAATTTGAATACAGATCACAGTGTGAGGGACTAAAGGTCACTTCACATCGATCACAATAATTTACTGCTCGGCTTAGACAGAGAGAGATAAATAAGGTGAGAAGCCATTTTCATTAACAAATTATTATTCACTATGTTTTATATTTGGCTTTATGCCTCACATGAAAAGATCCCATGAAATATAAAATACCAATGTGTCTGGTATCAAAGAATGCTTAAGGAGGTTAATTATGTCCTATGAGAGGGCCACGGAGTCTATTGCACTTGAACAAATACTTATGGATGAACTAATAACAGGGAAGATCCTAAATACCCATAGTGTTATTTTCAGTGATGAAGGACCTTCAACATTAAAGAATTCAGTGCTCTGTGCCAACATTAATTAACCTCACATCCCAGGCTGAACAATATAACCTAAATTACCTTTTATATATGCTGGGTCCTGTTACTATAGTATGCTTTTCTTTTCCGTTCTTCTTCAAATAAAATATATATTAGGGATGAGTGCCTCTGCTTATGCTAATTTAGCATTACTGCAATCCATTCCTGGCAGCTGATATTTCGGTGTACTTGTTACATATTATTTATTTACAGGGTTGGTAGGAAATTTCCATATCGGCCGACGTGACGGAATTTCTTCCTGTGGCCAGGAGAGGGTAGAGGGTGAAAGACTGGTGGTGTGAGTGTGTTAGCAGCTAGAGTGTGGCATGCTGGTGTGGGTGTGTTCTGCAGTTGGGGGTGGCATGCTGGGCAAAGGGACATCATTCAGAATGTGTACTGGGCAATTTTTCCCCTACCCCTCCATGCAGGGAAAAATTGCATTTTGTTAATATCAGTAGGATGCGTAATGTTCAGAACATTGGATTGCACATAAATATTTAACAAATGCAATTTTTCCCAGATTTACAATCATTTTATAGGAATGTGGGATTAAGGTACCTTGGGTTATCAACAATTTTACACAGCTTTAGTGCACCCTTTGAGTCTCACTCATTGCTGCATGGCTGGTCACTCTCCTCACCAGGCTCCAAGCCCCGCCACAGAGATGATAAATTACGCATCTACTGCAGCCTCTGCCGTCTGGATATTTTAAAGACGCATGTGCTGAGCAGCCTTTACAGTGGTGGACAGTGGTGGGAGTGAGTCCGCCGACCATGTGCTGATATCATGACAGACTCTTGATGCATGCTGGCTGCTGGGATACAATTCAGCACTGGGAATGGGTGCACAATTCACCCGCTGGGCCTGATCTGACCATCGCAAGCCAGCGGAACCTGTAATTGGCAGAATCAGGTACTTCTGTACATTTATTTTTAGCGAAAGAGACCATTAAAAAAAGGTACAGTATCGGCTAAATTGTGTTGGTATGTTCAGAAACAGAAGGGGGCAGGCTGGTAATGGGAGTGTGGAGCCACATTCGGACATTTTTCCAGGGCTACTTTAATTTCCCAATCCACCATAACACCGGGGAAGGGCATTGTAAGTAGCAGACACAACTGCAGGAAAAGACACTAGTATGGCATCAGCTGTGTCCAACTCAGATTCATGCCATTTGAGGAGGAATCCCGCCCCTTCAACAGGCCCCACCACCTCCATGAGAAGGGCTGCTACTAGAAATTTCTCACGCTAGTTTTCCATACCTATACACCACTGCTTATTTAATACCATACAGTTAAACATGTTATTGGTTGTCTGTTAAATAAAATATTTATAATATGAACTTCCTGGTTTTCAGTCTAGACCTTAAAGGACCTGTTTTTTGGGGAGGTCTGAAGGAAATGACCACTTGAATAAAATGTGACTGCTAACACTTGTACAATGTCACATTGGGGCATAAGAGGTCCACTTTTACCAAGAATCATATGGTCAAAGGCCAATTGCTGTTTGCTGGACAGGGGGCATGATTTAGAGATGGACGCTAATGCAGCTGCAAGTGCAGCTTTTGATATCAGCAAATGAAAAGACACCCACCATATCTACTGCAACTTATGTCAATTGCATCAAAATACACACAGAGGTGTTTTAAGAGAGGAGGAGGTCCGCCTGCATCCTCGTCCATCTGGGCCCCCTACACTCCGCCCGAAGCCGCTCAGCGCTTTAGAGTCTGAGTACTAGAGGAGTGCTCAGATCCTACTGCATATGTGAAGATTTACTTTTTGGATGGATCGTTGATGTGTGTGGTTATGTAGCAGCATCTTGATGTGTGCATAATACAAATTCAGTGTATGTGCAGTCAGCAGTTATCTCAGTTCCATGAAACATCAGCTTTGCATCCGTCTCTGAATCAGACCCAGTGTTTGTATTGGGGAGATTAGAGTTCCTGATATACATTAGCCACCAAATAGGCCCAAAAACAGAGATAATGCTATCCACCAGTCTGGAAGGCTGTTTACAATCCACCAGACTGGGGCTCTGCTATATACTGAAGTCCTGAATGAATGTCTACTTTACATGCTACCAGCAGATTATTATTTGCATTGCATACTAAAAATCACACTAAAGATTGATTTATTAATTAATAAGATTAATTAAGAAGATTAATTTATCTATTGATTTATTGATTAGACATCAGAATACTGCTCTGTTAGAAGCCTGTTTTATATAGTTGCCACCAGATTTCTAGCAATACTGGTGGTCTGCTTTATGTATTAGCAGAATGAGAGTTTAGGGGTTTGTAAGGAGACTTTTTTTTTACAGTGACCCTGCGCCCTATTGTAACAATTTCTTGATAATTTCTGTCTTTCCACACTTTACATGGACATACATTGATCATGCATGTATAAAAGATTTATTAAAAGGTATATCAAGCAAATAATAAAATTTTTCTCAACAGTTCTTTGTGATTGTAGCGAATTGGAGTGATTTGCAGAAAAAAACATGTACCCGACGCGTTTCATCTTACAACGAGACTTCATCAGGGGTGTAGTTTTTCACAAATCTCATAAATCCTCAATTTGGGATTTTATAGATCAAGATGGATTTCCTTCAAGAGTTTGTGAGAAATTCAAATAAATCTCTGTAGAAAGTAGGGTTCCTACAATTGCTACAAATAGTTTTTCAGATGCTGTAGATAATTTCTTCTTTATAAGGATACTCAATAAGTACCCATCTTAGTGGGGTACATGTTTTCTTCTGCAAATTGAGCAATTCACTTCAATCACAATGAACTGTTGATAAAAATGTTTTTATTTGCTTGATATAAATTTTAATAAATGTTTTATACATGCAAAGTCCATTGATGTCTATGTAAAGGGTGGAAATACAGAAATTATCAAGAAATTGTTACAATAGGGTGCTATATAACACTATTGTGGTGGTGTTAAAGCTGAGGTCCCACTAGTAGGGGATCAAATGTTATCAGGGACCCCTATTACAATCCTTACTAGCGCAATTTTTAGAGATTTTGTTTGTTTTATATACACATTATATATATATATATATATATATATATATATATATATAGTCTCGTAGGAAGGAACAGACAGCGGCACTCCAAGGGTTTTCAACAGCGTGTATTAAAGCAAACCAACGTTTCGGGGTATCATTCACCCCTTTGTCAAGGTTTAAGTGCAATAAATAAGTTATTGCACTTAAACCTTGACAAAGGGGTGAATGATACCCCGAAACGTTGGTTTGCTTTAATACACGCTGTTGAAAACCCTTGGAGTGCCGCTGTCTGTTCCTTCCTACGAGACTACCTGTTTGTTCCAGAAGGCACCCAGGTACTGAATCCCAGCTGAGGGAGTGCCAGGCCGTCTACCTCTCTCTCTCTCTATATATATATATATATATATATATATATATAGCAGAAAGGTAGCAGGCAGGTGGCGGCACTCCTATAGGAATTTTTTTTATTGGTGCAAAAAATCTCCAACGTTTCGGGGACTAGCCCCTTTGTCAAGGTGAAAATGAACAGTGTTCGTTTTCACCTTGACAAAGGGGCTAGTCCCCGAAATGTTGGAGATTTTTTGCACCAATGAAAAAATTCCTATAGGAGTGCCGCCGCCTGCCTGCTACCTTTCTGCTACCTATCTGATCCGGAGGGCACCCAGGTATCTGCATTGGAGCGTCGGAGTGCCGATCCGTCACCAAAACTTTATATATATATATATATATATATATCGAGAAAAAGAAGGCCACACAATGCGCTCAGCGAATTTAGTTAAGCAGCAACCCTGAGGGGGTCCCCTGTTAGATAGGACCCAGTATAGAAATAGAGAGAAAAGGGGTTTTCAGGGTGCGCTAGGACCTTTCAATTATTTAAGACAGTATGGTTTAAAATAGGAAAAATTTAATAAACATTTGCTCACAGAGCATAGCAGTATAAACAAAGGTCGAATTGATACACTTTACAATGTATAAAATGACATAAACACAATTCAGGTCAACAGTCGAAATGCGCCCAATAGGCCCAACGCGTTTCGTCGTGAACACGACTTCCTCAGGGGCACAATACAACAGTAGGCAACGATGGTCACACAGTCAATGGTTTAGGGTTTGGACACCAACCAAATATAGAAATTTCACAAAGAAGAGATGTCCTTAGGTGATTATAACATAATGTCCACCAGCTTGTTTACAGATGGATAAACAAATAGAGAAACCATTCAAAGTTATACGGCTATAATGACCACTTTCAATTGTAGATAGATAAGGGGAATTAGTAGCCCAATGGAAAGATGTGTACTGCTCAGCTCCAAAAGTGAGAGTCTCACTTTTGGAGCTGAGCAGTACACATCTTTCCATTGGGCTACTAATTCCCCTTATCTATCTACAATTGAAAGTGGTCATTATAGCCGTATAACTTTGAATGGTTTCTCTATTTGTTTATCCATCTGTAAACAAGCTGGTGGACATTATGTTATAATCACCTAAGGACATCTCTTCTTTGTGAAATTTCTATATTTGGTTGGTGTCCAAACCCTAAACCATTGACTGTGTGACCATCGTTGCCTACTGTTGTATTGTGCCCCTGAGGAAGTCGTGTTCACAACGAAACGCGTTGGGCCTATTGGGCGCATTTCGACTGTTGACCTGAATTGTGTTTATGTCATTTTATACATTGTAAAGTGTATCAATTCGACCTTTGTTTATACTGCTATGCTCTGTGAGCAAATGTTTATTAAATTTTTCCTATTTTAAACCATACTGTCTTAAATAATTGAAAGGTCCTAGCGCACCCTGAAAACCCCTTTTCTCTCTCTCTCTCTCTCTCTCTCTCTCTCTCTCTCTATATATATATATATATATATATATATATATATATATATTTATTTATTATGTGATAAGAACACTGGAATAGTGTTTGAAGGCAGGTATGTTTGTCCCAGGTTCTTGTCTTACACATTTTAGAAACAGGAAAACATCCATGAGAGTGTTTCTTTTTGTTAAAGCTGAGTAAAGGCAGGGTTCAGGTGTTTGGCCTCACAGAGGGCTAATCAGGGCTTGCAGCTGTGCAAGGGCCTTATAGAGCTGCTAGATCAGTGGTTCCCAACCCCGGTCCTCAATTGTACCCCCAACAGTGCACGTTTTCCAGGTCACCCGGCAGGTGCACTCATTATTCAGGCACATTTGAAAAGATCCACAGGTGGAGCTAATTATAGAACTTGTGATTCTGTGAGGAGACACTGTACTTGAGGACCAGGGTTGGGAACCACTGTGCTAGACTGATCAGCATGGGCAGACTGCCTGGGGAGCCTGCAGAATCTCTGTGAGAGAAACAAGCTTTCTTATGCATGTGAGCCATCCAGCAGTGACTGGAAGACTTTGTGTTTTGTTTAGAGACAGTTAGGAATATCTTGTTTAGTTAGTGCTGGACAGGCAAGGTATTTTTCTTCTGATGTTTATTTTATTTTCTGCTTAATAAAACTGGTTGCGGCCAGTTGCACCCCAAAAAATGGACTTGTATGATTTCTCAGCTTTTGCTTGCTGCCTTCTACCCCAGGAAAAGGCATCCGGTTCCCCTACAGTGTTACAACTTGGTGGAGAATGCGAGCACTCTGTTCTGCGCATAAGTGAGAGCAGCCCAGTGTGAAGTTGTAGAGACACGCCTGAAGATTTGATATATGTCCTGGGTGAAAGCAGCTACAAAGCCAACGGAAAAATCTGTCAACATGGAGGACTTCATAAAGCCTTGCTGCAAGCTACAGCGGGAGGCCACAGCGGCTCAGCAGGAGGCCACCAGGCAGCAGCAGGTGGCAATTGAGGAAATAGGAGACAGCAGGAGGCCACTAGGCTGCAGCAGGTGGCAATGGACTAATTGTACAAGCAACAACATCAGGATAGAGAGGAATTAACAGAAGTGGTGCAGAGCTTTGCAGCACGGAGTGGGGATGTGGCCGTCAGTGCTCCAGCCAGCTCTAGTTCTATACGGGACAGTCACTTCCTGCCGAAAATAAAAAAGAGACTGATGATGTGGAGCCCTATCTGAACAGGTTTGAAAGGACTGCAGTGCATGAGAACTGGCCGAAAGCACAGTCTGCTAGCCCCTTTTCTCTCAGATGAGCCCCAAAAAGCATACATACATACATACATACATACATACATACATACATACATATATATATCGTCTCACCAGTTCACTTTGATAATGGGGCATGTAGGCTCCGAAACGTCACCTTTTTTCACTTCGAAAATATAATCTTTAAAAAGACCTGCTGAGTGCTGCTGTTATTCTTCCTACTAACTCCTACTTCCAGAAGGCACCAGAGGCTGCTGATTTACATGGGAGAGTGCCAGGCTGCCACATCCAAAATATATATATATAACTGTTTTCTCATATAGAGACGCAAACACTTGCCACTTTATCAAAGACAAGCATGGAGCATAGTGACGTTGGATGTAGAACCTATGACACAGTTGAAAAATAAATCTCTAAAGTTTTTTTATCAAAAATCTTGTCATATATATATATATATATATATATATATATATATATATATATATATATATATATATATATATATATATAGCAACCACCAAGAAGCAATGTCATTTCTCAGGTAGCAATGCATGCTAAGTTTGACAATTGCAAGATCCTTCCAATTCGGAGATGCATGCAATTTACCGCCAAGGGCTGGAAAGCAATTCATCCAGACTATGATGGTTATTCTGGTTCAATCCTTCTGACAAAATCCTTCTTAGATGGACAAAACCATGTGCACTGTAGGTGGGGCAGATGTAACATGAGCAGAGAGAATCAGATTTGGGTGGGGTTTTACTTCAAAGTGAGATCTATATTGCAGTGTAAAAATAGAGCAGTCAGTATTTTCCCTGCACAGAAACAAAATAACTCAACCAAATCTAATTCTTTCTGCACATTTTACATCTGCCCCCCTGCAGTGCACATGGTTTTGTCCATCTAAGAAGGATTTTATCATAAAGGGTGAACCAAAATAACCCCCTATATGTATATGCTGTTCAAATTTAGGGGATTCAAGTTGAAACTGAGTCTCAAATAAAATCTCTTGGGATGCCAAATAAAACCAAGTCCTGGTTTTGGATATTCTCATAGATCTCAATTTTAAATCTAAATATCATGTTTCGTATTTCATTAACTACTGAGTAGTATACAGTACAAATAAAAGATTAAGTGGTGTAAAAACCTTTTAACTATTACTCTTTGACAAACTGCTGCTCTAATTAGGGTATACTGAATTTCCGTAATATCAAAGACTAACAAAACATAAAACTTGAAGTACTGTTCATCAAAAGAAGAAAAAATATAAAATTCATACATATATTACATTAAAAAGAAAAACATGGCTGGTGCAGGGTATAGCAACAATAATAAATTATTTCCTAAAATTCCATATACTATATAGTTTTTAAAAAGCTCAAAATTAATCAGTCTTTTCAGAATCATTCTTGGATTTTACCCAATCACCCCTCCCCTCCCAGGTAAAATCTGTGACTGCATTGATTGTCAGCCATTGCGGCCTTCTGGGACGGATCCAGGAGAAAATTACAGGGGGGGCACTATAATAGGAGAGGGTTTGGGAGGGGGAGGGGGGTGTTAGTGGTGCCAGTGTGCATGCTAAGAGATCAGCGAGAGAGAAGAGACCAGAGAGAGGGCAGGAATGGGATTAAAAATAGGCCTTGGCGTTTAAAGTACACAGGCGACAAAAGAGAAGGAAGGCGCGATCCAGAAAAGGGGTGTGGCCACTCAAAAAGGGATGTGTAGTGTATCACACCATATACAACTTTTACACATTATGCAACAAAATACTAGAACGATTTCACTTGCCCCTTACACATGATGCCAAATGGAATGTGCCAAAATTCCCATAATGCCACATGGATTGTGCAAAAATTCCCATAATGCCACACGGATTGAGCCAAAATTCACATAATGCCACACAGATTGAGTCAAAATTAACATAATGCTACACAGATTGAAAAATTCACAATATGCCTTATAAACAGGGACATTGCATGCCAAAGGCGGGCATTAAAAATTTACACCATAATGCCCATTATATGTTAAGCCACACACCATAATGTCCATTGCGTATTATGCCAAACACCATAATGCCTATAAAATTTTGTGCTAATTATGCTAATTATACTCACCAATATGCTAATTATGCTTACCTACATGCTCATTGTCTAGGGGTTCCATGCTCATTGCCATGGGTTCCATACTCGTTGCCATGTGGGATTACATGTTCATTGCCAAGCGGGAATACATGCTCGAGGTAACGGGGGCAGCTGCTGCTGGGCAGAAGTGACAGCCAGGCAGAGAGTGGGGGACTGCCCTGCTGTATTCAGAGCACTGCAGATCCTGGCTATTTGAAATAATACCCCTTTCACACCAGGAAATGCAGGGACTTACCCGGGAATATGGTCCCAGGATCATGCATGGACATTCTTGGGTTGGCCCCTTTTACACCAACCTAGTCCTTGCATTTTCTGGTGTGAGGGGGAGAGAACCCCTCTCCCTCCCTTTAACTGGCTATATTGTTTAACTGGCTATATCTTCGGAACCAACTGACCCATTTACATGAGACCAGCATCATATTGAAAAACTTTTGAGTGGGCTTCAAATGATTTTTGTCCCGTGATATTGGGCTGTTTGTTTCCAGAGAAATATGCCCTCAAAGAACATGAACAGCCATGAAATTACATTTCAGAAATAAGAAAAATATGTTTACCCGCAACATCTCCAGAACCAATTAACCCATATGGACCAGCCTGGTATCAAATTGAAGGCTCAGTGATTTGGGTTCCAATGAGAACCCTAAGCTTCTGTGATGCCAGGAGGGGAACTGGCAGCCGTTGGAACAGGGTGGGGGTGTGAATTAGTGGGTTCCTTGTTATCCTATGGGGAAAATGTTCCAGCTTTGACCGGCAGTATCTCCAGTTCCTGAGGGACGAGCGATGCGGGGCTGGGCTCATTGGAAAGCACTGGTCAGCACATGCCCGGGTGCTCCCTCCTGTATCCACCCATGGCGACCTCTGCTGCCCTAGTGTGGCATACATGCAGAGGAAGATGCCAGGAAAGACAGCCGAGGGCAGCTTAGGTGGTGGTGAGCAAGAGGACCAGCACCCCTGTAGATGCGACAAGAGAGGAGTCGGAGGATTGATCCCCCAGGTGGCATGGTGGTAGTACCTGGATGAGCCGTGACCCAGCTGTGACCCCCGCAGGCCATGGCATCCCCAGTGACCTGGTCCCCAGATGGCTGAGCAGTGACAGAGGCCAGATGAAATATGGGTGGCAGCAAGAGAGAGGAGAGGCACTCCTGGAGATATGACAGGAGAGGAGGTGGAGGATTGATCCCCCTGGGCAGCGTGGTGGCAGTCCCTGGATGAGCTGCAGCCCAGCTGAGACCCCCATTGTCTGTGGCATCTCCAGCATCTCCAGCAACCTGGTCCCCAGATGATGAGGCTTCCAGCAAAAAGACTCCTGGTATCCCCCCATGCGGCCCCCAGATGACGACCCTCTTGAACAGCGGATGTTGTCCCTCTTGAGTGTCAGAGAATGGTCTGAGGGTGTCCTGTAAACATACCCCTAGTAGCAAGGCCACAACAACCTCAGTTCACTGACTTCCACTAGATGGGCCAGGCATGCCCCTACCTCCGCAGCTGTTACCAAACAGCAAGGTGGACTGGAGAAAATGAGAGCCACAGGACATGCAAGTGGGGCTGCCATACTGGGGACCTTGTCAAGTGGAGATGTAAAGGCCACAGATCTGCTCTCCCAGCAATCCTACACCTGATCCTTTGTAAACAAGATGGATGAGCTGTCCCTGCTCCTAAACAACGCAAGGTTGGGCACTGCCATCCTATCTTCCCTCCTATCATTCCATCATAAAATGCAATTGGTTCTACTCCCCCAGGGGAATTTGCCTCAATAGTCCTGTGGGGGTGTATATTCCACCCAAGGAAATGCAAAAGAAGCCCAACATCAACTGGCAACCAGGATAAAAGACACAGAACTCAAACATCCAGACTAGTTGCTTATAATGCTGGGTGACTTTAACAGCACCAACCTGAGCCAGGAGCTACCGAAGTACAAGTAACAAGTCAAATGCCACACAGGTAAAAGCTAACTTTAGACAACTGCTACATCACTATCAAGTCTACTTACAGGGCCATTCCCCATGCAGCTCTGGGACTCTCTGATCATTGCATAGTCCACCTTCTTCCAACATACATCCAGAAGCTAAGGATAGCAAAGCATGTGGTTAGATCAGTCAAAGGCTGGACAAGCAAGGCACAGACCTGGGTGATCTGACCAACATAGTGACAGCCTACATCACCTTCTGCATGGACTTGTGTGCCAACCAAAACAGCCCGCAACTTCAATAACAACAAGCCATGGTTCAGCGGACAGTTCAGGAAGCTCCACCGGGCCAAGGAAGAGGCCTATCGCAGTGGAGACATGGCCCTGTACGAACAGACTAGAAACTCCCTGACACAGGAAATCAGGCTGGCAAAAAAAAATAGATTCTCCACCAAGCTGGTGAATAACCAATTAACCAAAGATCATGGGCGAAATGTAATAGGGTGTGATTTTTTAGACATGTGCGATTTTTGGTCAAAAACGGCCGAAATCGCACATTTTCCGAAAATCGCACATTTAATAGGTTGAAAATCGCGGTAAAAAATCGCACTTTTTACCGCGAAATCGCACTTTTAGAAGTGCGATTTTTAGTCACATTTCAATTCGCATCCAGATGTTTTCCCATTATAAAGTATACAACTCGCAAATGTAATAGGGTGCGATTTTTGGTAAATGTTACCAAAAATCGGAAAAAAAATAGACCAGGTTCTGACAGGCGAATTTGACAGAACCATGCACAGATCATTGAGATCTGTGCATGGTTCTGTTAATAAAAATGTGTAAAAGTGTTTTTCTAAAAAAAAAACGGCGTGGGGTCCCCCCTCCTAAGCATAACCAGCCCCGGGCTCATTGAGCCGGACCTGGTTCCAAAAATACGGGGGGACAAAAAGCATAGGGGTCCCCCGTATTTCTGAAACCAGCCCCGGACTCTTGGACCGGTCCTGGTTCCAAAAATACGGGGGACAAAAAATCTGGGGGTCCCCCGTATTTTGAAACCAGCACCGGGCTCCAACAGCCCGCGGTGTCATGCCACAGCCGGGGGACACTTTTTATACAAGGTCCCCCGGCCAAAACATGAGCACCGTGGCTGGTCAGCCTTGGACGGGGTACCTGGAGGAGTGGGGACCCCCCCAATAAAGGGGTCCCCCCCCCCAGGCTTCACCCGTCCAGGGCTGAAGCCCGGGGCTGTCACCGGCGTCCGTGGCCAGTGGACGCCGGCCTGATAGGGTTAAATCCATCATACATATCATTACATTGCTTTTTACCGGCGAACTACAAGTGCCAGCAGACCTCCCCCGCATGCTGGGACTTGGAGAACCACAAGTCCCAGCATGCGGGGCATTAATGGGCCCGCTGGGACTTGTAGTCCACCTGTAAAAAGAATGTTTATAAAAAACACACACACAGAGAAGTACAAGTTTATTACACACACACACCTCACTTTTACACCAGCATACTTACCATTACTGGATCCAGCGCTGGTCTGGCTGCTTCTCAGCCGGCTCCCCCCGCACTGACAGGCAGCGGGGAGAACCGGCTGTCTCCGTTGCTTCTAACAGCCTCTGTAGCGCTGTCCGAGTGCTACAGAGGCTGAGAGCGTGATTGGCTGAGCTACAGTATGCGTCTCCATGGAGACGCATAGCTCAGTCCTGATTGGCTGAGCTATGCGTCTCCATGGAGACGCATACTGTAGCTCAGCCAATCACGCTCTCAGCCTCTGTAGCACTCGGACAGCGCTACAGAGGCTGTTAGAAGCAACGGAGACAGCCGGTTCTCCCCGCTGCCTGTCAGTGCGGGGGGAGCCGGCTGAGAAGCAGCCAGACCAGCGCTGGATCCAGGAATGGTAAGTATGCTGGTGTAAAAGTGAGGTGTGTGTGTGTAATAAACTTGTACTTCTCTGTGTGTGTGTTTTTTATAAACATTCTTTTTACAGGTGGACTACAAGTCCCAGCGGGCCCATTAATGCCCCGCATGCTGGGACTTGTGGTTCTCCAAGTCCCAGCATGCGGGGGAGGTCTGCTGGCACTTGTAGTTCGCCGGTAAAAAGCAATGTAATGATATGTATTATGGATTTAACCCTATCAGGCCGGCGTCCACTGGCCACGGACGCCGGTGACAGCCCCGGGCTTCAGCCCTGGACGGGTGAAGCCTGGGGGGGGGACCCCTTTATTGGGGGGGTCCCCACTCCTCCAGGTACCCCGTCCAAGGCTGACCAGCCACGGTGCTCATGTTTTGGCCGGGGGACCTTGTATAAAAAGTGTCCCCCGGCTGTGGCATGACACCGCGGGCTGTTGGAGCCCGGTGCTGGTTTCAAAATACGGGGGACCCCCAGATTTTTTGTCCCCCGTATTTTTGGAACCAGGACCGGTCCAAGAGTCCGGGGCTGGTTTCAGAAATACGGGGGAACCCTATGCTTTTTGTCCCCCCGTATTTTTGGAACCAGGTCCGGCTCAATGAGCCCGGGGCTGGTTATGCTTAGGAGGGGGGACCCCACGCCGTTTTTTTTTTTACTTTTTTTTTTTGCACAAAATCGCATTTATAAAAATGCGCACATTTTCATGACTGAAAATGCGCACATTTTCATGACTAAAAATCGCCCGAAATCGCGGCAAATCGCATTTTTTGCCGCTAATTCGCATCTCATTACATATGCGAATTCGCGGCAAAAAATGCGATTTTTAAAGGTGCGATTTGGTGCGATTTTTTTTTAGTCTAAAAATCGCACCCTATTACATTTCGCCCCATCTGTCAGTGTGGATAGGCATGCAAGCCATAACCAGTTACAAGATATCTCAAAGCCCCACCACCATGCCCCCAGAAATATTGGACAAACTGAACAACTTCTACTGCAAATACGAGAAGGAAGCCTCTTGCATCAGCCCTACCCTTGACCAGGGCAAAACTGCACCCCACCCCCTACCAAGACTGACACCCACAGGCTCGTCAGGTGAGGCAAGTAGAGGTAGAAGTTATGTTCAACAGGGTCAAACTTATGGAAAGCTGCAGGCCCAAGCGGAGTGTCTCCATCTGCCTGTACCATGCAGCATGCCCCTATCTTCACCAGGATCTTCAACACCTCACTGGAAAAGGTCCCCTCCTGTTTCAAATGCTCAACTATCATCCCAGATCCCAAGAACTCAAATGCAAAAGACCACAGGCCAATTGCAACAGTGGCCATTAAAGCTTTTGAAAGGCTGGTGCTAAACCACCTGAGGGAAGTGACATACATTCACCTTGACCCCCTGCAGCTCGCCAACTGAGCGAACAGAAGTGTTGAGGACACAGTCATCCTAGGTCTGCATCACATCCTATAGCACTTGGACCGTCCAGGCACTTATGCACGGGTCCTATGCGTTGACTTTAGCTTGGCATTCAACACAATTGACCCCCATTTCCGGGTGCCGGATGGGGTCCCGACAGTCGGGATCCCGACAGTCATTTACACAACATCGGGATCCCGACTGTTAAAACACAGACAGACAGGTTCCCGACAGCCACCGTCTATTTTCCCTCGTGGGGGTCCACAACCCCCATAGAGGGAGAATAGAATAGGTGGCAAGCATAGCAAGCACAACGAGCCTGCAAGGGACTTTGTTGCGCTCGCCATGCTGTCTGAGTCTGGCCAGTCGGGATCCCGACATCAGGCTAATGACTGTCGGGATCCTGACTGTTGAAACCCTATACCACACCCCTATTTCCTGGAGCCAAAAATTTGATCACTAGGAGTCCCAGTGTCCTCTCCCCCATGCTCTTCTCCCCATAAACTAATGACTGCAGCTCGCTCAGAACACTCATTGAAATCATACAATTTGCAGACAACACCACTGTTGGCAGCCAAATCAAGGACGAAGACGAGTCTGCATACAGAATTGAAGTGGACCGGCTAACTCAATGGTGCAGCAAAAAAAATCTTGATCTCAACGATTGAGAGGGTAGTGGACTTTAGAATGAAACCCAAATCCATGCACCCACTATTAATAACTGATAGAGTGGTGTCATTGGTCGACTCCTTAAAATTCTTAATTACAAAAATTTCCTGAGACCTCAAATGGGGGTCCAACATTACCACTATTGTCAAGAAGGCTCAGCAGCGTTGTTCTTCTTGAGGCAACTCAATAAATTCTAGATCATGCAGGAGCTGCTGCTCATCTTCTAAGCTGCCATCGTAGAGTCTATCCTATGCTCCTCAATCACAATCTGGTACGGAAGAGCAAACGACAATGACAGATGAAGGTTGAAAAGGCAATATTATTTGTGTGTGCTTGCCCTTAGAACCAGTGCTCTTTAAAGTCCTCTTATAAGAAGCTGCTTCTCATTGGGGATATTTATAGATTGTTCCTGAGCTTCTTATATAATACAGATCAGTGGTCGAAGTGGGGCGGTATACGGGGGTATGGCATACCCCCACTTTAATCTGAAGATAAAAAAAAAAGTTTTTTTTCCCCCTCAGGATGCTCTCTGATCACTCAGCAGCACATATTGTGCTTTTGTAATACCCCTGTACAACGGGGCAGTCTGGCAGGGGACGTTGATGGACGGGGGGGGGTGTCCGAAGGTGCACACTATATTCACTCTTTACTTTTCCATACCCCCACTTCAAAATTTCCATACCCCCACTTCAAAATTTCCACTTCGACCACTGATACAGATTGTAGTAAATGTTTTGCAATACAGTATAAGCACAAACTAAGGTTTTGAATGTTAAATGGACCATCCATTAAATGGACAAAAATGTTCATTTGTCCTTTCATAGCACCATTCATTTAATCAGAACAACATACACCCAGAAAGTGCTGAAATGACCAAACTGACATATCATAAATCAATTATGACATAAAGCAATTGTGTCATGGTACCTTGTTAATCAGCTACATGTCCAATATATTATGCAATCCCATGATCAAAAAATGTTGTGTCTCTCATGAGATAAGTCTTGACTTCTAGGGTCAAATGGTAGGACATAGAACATTTTATTACAATTTATTATAAAAATGTCTATTTTGTTGTATCATTGCTTGAAGATATTCGAAAAGGTATTAAAATATCTCAGATCTGTTGCTGCAAATTACTGGATATACTCCACTTGTTGTTCAAGAATACAGCAGAAAGTCCGCAATCATTGATCAGATTGTTAGCTCTTGGGCACTAATGGGAGGTGCAGGGAGGTCAGTGGCTGGAGAGACACTGGCTAGTATCCAGGGGTGAATTTAGAGATCATGTTACCACTTTCTTAATGTTATGCCTTCCATATTACAATAACAACAGTAAACTCCCATTCACCACCACAATTTATTTATTTATTAACAGTTTCTTATACAGCTCGGCCAGTTCTGTTGTTCTTTACAATTGGAAATAGGGATAAAACAAACTGGGTAGTTACAGTCATAGAGGTAGGAGGGTCCTGCTTGCAAGATTACACTTTATTGATCATCGGCATCCCCTACCAGTTACAAATGAAAAATAAATCATCTGGCCATCAGCCTAGCAGGGCTCTCATGCTGTGCTGTTCCCAAGCAAGTATTGCCTATAGGCACTTGCCTCACATGCCTAATGGGAAATCCACCACTGCTAGTATTAAAGTGCCCATACACAGTGTGACAGGGCAGTACGATGAGATGCCCGCTCCCATGCACATCTCATCGCACAGAACATAAAGTCTGTGCAGCCCATGCTTTGAGTACTAGATTGCATCGTATCTAGCACAAAAAGCACGGTGCTGTAGCACATTGTATGCTTCTTGTATGCTTCTTGTACTAGATACAATGCAATCTAGTACTAAAAGCACAGAGTTCATTGCACCTTGTATGGGCACCTTTAGAGCCAGATATATACACACACATACAGTATATGATTTGGTGGAGAATTTTGAATATCAGTGATTGAAATAACAAAAGATGGTATGAATAAAACTGGAGCGTACTGGAGTATGGTTGCTAGCGAGAGGTCTAAAGGTGACCAATCTGAACCCACTGGAGAGGAGGAGTGGGTGCAGTAAAATTATGGGATGAAGAAGTAATAATGTAGTTGGGACAAATACAACAGATGTTTAAAATAAACTTTAAAAAAACCTGTACAAGTTTTTAAAGGTAAAATAGAACCCAGTTGCTTGTCCTGAAAGAACATTGCTGAATCAGTTATTTTTTCCTTTTAATTATTTTGATCATGTTAGGCCAAATGTAACCATAACTTCCCATAAAATGAAACATTCTTTTGGTGACCTCCACTCAATCTAAAATCCAATAATTTGTTAAAATGAACAATTTGTTTTGCACATCTTTAGTTGTGCTCAGTAAAGTTTCCAACTACCTAAAAAGGAGTGTGGAAAGGAAAGTGCAATATTTTCCAAGAAACATAATTGTAAAACATTACATGTTTGATGTATCATACAGCTCAAAGAGAATAAGAAAATTGATGCTATGTGTCAGAAGCCTCACAAAGTGCTGCATAAATCAATCTTGTGTTACTTACAGCCAAGTTGTACGCAGACACTGACAAATTGACCTCCTGCTCGATAGTGTCTGGAGAAAGGAACTACTGTAAATAACGCTGATGGAATTTTCTAGGATGTTGAAACTTTAATACAACCTTATTGATGACTGAACTATCATTAGGATGCTTTAGTATGATTTTCTTCCACATTTTTTCCTCCCTGTACTTCAGATGATGTAGACAAAATGAAATAAATAAGAGCAACAATTTGGTCCTTTCAAAAGAAAATTTGAAGATTTGTAGCTGTGAGAAGCATGTAAATAGTTTGACAGAATAAAGAACTATGGTAGTCAGAAAAACAATTTGCAATATAGAGATAGTGGATAGATAGATAGATAGATAGATAGATAGATAGATAGATAATTGAACTGTCATGGTTACATCTTACTTCATTACTCTACCCAGTGGTCTTCAGCACCCCACACAGTTCACATTTTCCAGGTCACCTGGCAGGACCACTGTGGTCACATTTTAAAAATCCACGGGTGACCAGAAAAGAGCAAACTGTGTGAGGTCCTGGGGGACTCTCTGAATATGCATTTGTTGCCCTTTCATTCTTGTGCTTCTGATTCAGACCCAGGTAGTTGTGAATGTCTGTTCCAATATTTTCTTCTCAAACTTTCAGTCTCCCATAGAATTTAAAATGTAAAATGAAATTACATTAAAGTAGCATGGTTGGCCTAGTAGTTAGCATTACCACCTCTTAGCCTTGATGTCATGAGTTCAATTTAAGGCACTGCCTGTCCTCTTTGTTTTTTTTTCATCCCACATTCCAAAAACATACTTTTTTTTTAACCTTCACTGTGGCAAAGCCTGTTGTAAATTACTGAAATATTTTGATGTGAACACAGGGGTGTATATAGGGGTATATTTATGTTTCAAAGCTTCCTATTCACAGAAAGGGGCAATAGAAAGGGGTAATAGCATAGGTCTTCAGCAGTGTCACTGAGCAAAATTATGCAAAGCATAGACTTTAGTATCACTCATAAAAAAAATTCTGACCTCAAATACAGAAGCTTAAATAATCTGCTAAGAGAGTAGGAACAGAAAAGACTGCTAACTTCTTGTCTTCTTTCTGTTCTTCCTACTTGTTTCTTATGATACAGCCAATAAGCGGAGCCCAAGGTGAAAGAAACAACACAATGACCTTTATGTGCCAGATCACTTTGACTGCTTGCTGCCAGCTTACACTGCCCTCAACTCCCACCACCGATATAAACTAAAAAGGTGAAAGAAAAATAAAAAAATTAAAAAGAACCTCTTACAATTAAAATGGAGTATACAGTAAGTGAAGATCGATGCTGGCCTATCTACAGATGAATTTCATCAGGTGAATTCCTAACATCCCATCAATGTATCCAGTTACCTAACAGTAGATGGGTAGCCTCACTTTCAAGTGTATCATATATACACAAATCAAATCGCTGTAACTATGGCTGACTCACTCTGCAGACACACATCCCAGCCCCGCTGCCCCCAACATGAAAGTGATATGATATATAGTAAAAAGTAACAATTCTGTTCTTCATGACGTAAAGAGGCTGCATGCAGTCTGTGTCCAGTACTCCTCCTCACCAGCTGGCAGCTCAAGCAGTAGACTTTTGTGTCATGTTTCTGTTAGGAACACATGTTCAGGTCTCTGGGAAAATGGTGTGGTGGCCATTATCTCTACATTTTTCAACATTGTATGTGCAAATTGCTTGAAAAAAATGACAACTTGAGCAAAGCTGACAATACAGGGCTATTCAGAGTCAGGTATGAAATAATATGATTGATTGCACAGGGTTGGAAAACACCCCAAACTCTGCACCCAATGTAAATGTGCCACTTTTTAATTTACAGAGACAGAAATTATGACCATGGCTAATTGATATACAGTGTATATGGTACTGAAAGACGCCAAGGAAAGCCACTTTGAAGCTACCTAAGGTGAACTGAAGCTCATGTCAGACATCCCCATTCAGATTTAGACTGGCAGACCATGTATTGTAATGTAATTTCACACTTGGAAAATGGCACTAGGAGAATGGAGATTGAAGAGAAATGATGAAAGGAAAGTGGCGGAGACAGCACATTATGCTCACTGGTGTTTAAGTATTTAAACATACAAATTCAAACACATTTGAAAGGCCAACATAAACCAGGGTACACTTCCATTCTGGGAAGTCATTGTATTTAACACCATTGACATTGATTTGTTTAATAATGAATGGAGCAACAAATATTTGAAACACTAAGTAAAAGTGTAAGTAAAAGAGCACATGGGGATTTGCTGACAATGGTGGAAATGTTGTACATTGTACTTTTATTTGTATTGCTAGTACAGATCATGTACTGTAAGTGGGCCTGAAAATGGAAATCATTGTTTCCATTGAGTTGGGAATGATATGTTGACAGCCATAATGAACCCTGAACAAGGCAAAACATCATTTTCATAAAGTTCGATCTTGTATGTATTGGATTTTCCCAGAGTCGAATCTTGCATATTTTGCATCACAATTAAAAATCCCTACTTTATAATCAGGCACTATTTCAAACTGGAGCGCAGAGGGAGATAGGACTGTAGCACTGCATACAAAGAAACCCCATTAGCATGTCATCATCATGGTGCAGTTGAGTTGCCATTAAGAGTTAGTGTTAACAGATGTTATATTATAGCAGGTAGCAGATGTCCACATACACTTTGCATCCTTTCATATTAAACAGTCACGCTATGCCATTTTTATGACTTTTTCCATTAAAATGTGTATATGATGCACAAGCAGCTTCTGCCTATTAAAATTATAGATGGCATGCATGTGTGTGACTGCGGCTGTATCTGCACATGAAATCCTACATTACAGTGTTATTTCTGGAAGACCCTATAATGTTCCATTTCTTTTGCAGAGTCACTGACCAGATGTATGACCAACTCGTTTGCCAGAGTAGGGGATTAAAAACTCATCCCCCCAATGATGCCTGTTAGAGCACACAGTACAAAAGCCTAGTGTTGATGCGCTGTGTCTAAATGCCTGGCTAGCTCAGCTAAGAGATCCCTCTACTAGCTAGATCTCCCATGCAGCCCAGGTAGATCTAGCCCTGCTGTGGTAATGTCAGCTGCAGCTGTCAGAATGGTCAGTACCACGGGGAAGCACCTCAGAGTGCAATCTTGTAGATAGCAGCACTGATATAGCTATGTAGCACATATCTCAGCATTCATAAATTTGAGTAAAGTGGTATCTTGTAAATAATGTGCGCTGATACCACGTCTCTCCCATAACAACTCTTGTTACATCTAGCCCTGTGTGTGGTGCGGCAAAAACAAGTTAAAAAACTAAAGAGTTATTTGTTTAAGTGAACATGCACTTTTCTTATTTTTTCATTTTAAATGAAATGATTATGCAGTTTTGCTTTTCATTTTTGTATTCGCCTGGGCAGAGACCATGCTGGTTTAAGATTATCCGTCTTAAAAATACTCTTCAGTGTGCGAGCTGAAACCCAAGTAGCCAACTTTTGAGTGTTTTTCTGACTTTTTCCTGCTTTTTAAAAAACTACAGTTTTTCTAACACAATTAAAATATTAGAGATGTCATTGGACCCCTGTGTTCTGAATTTGATGTTTATTTTAATTCATCATTGTGTTTTGGATATGGCAAAAGCACCCTAAAGTGTTTTGTTTCATATTTAGATTTAGTTACATTTATAAAAATATTTTTAAAATAGCGATAATCCTTGATTTAAAAAAATGATAAAATAAAAAACTGCTAAAGTCATGTAATTTTTGCAATCCATAACCTAAAATTCTGATTCAAGATCCAAAATTTGATCACTGGGAAGAGTCAAACCATTATTCAGTTCGGATCTGATCTCCTTGGGGAATCCAGACCAGGTTTTGGTTCGACTATACAAAATTCAGTGGATTCAGATTTCTGGAGAACCAAACAGCACATCTCTCCCGCACACCGCTATCGCCTGTCTAGATTTATACTGCATGCAGTATAAGTCTAGTCATCCAGTCATCAATAGAGAGAACATGGGCAGCGACAGTTCGCTCAAAACATATCGCTGGTGCAGCGCTGTGTGCTAAGCGGTTTGTGCTGAGCGATTCTAGAGTGCTCAGCACAAAGCTCCCATTGATGAATATGTAGGTCCCTTTAGTTATACAGCTGGCAGCTTTACTAACTTGTCTATGCTCCAAACACTCAGCTCATAAAAAGAATTATAGGAGTAAAACATGCATTTTGTTTAGTACCTATACATTGTTATACTTTCCTGATAATCAAAAGAAAATTAATTAACATAGTGGGCCAAATCAATTACATGGCAAAATCAACCCGGTTTTTCAGTGTGAATGATTGCCGCTTTAAAAAATGGGAAAACTCTCCCAAAAATCTGTGATTCTCACATCCTATGACATTTGTCCCCATTTGTTAATATTAGTTACTAGTGACAGAGCATATATTAGGGTTCTGTCACAGGGTGCAAGTTATCCCCTATCTCCACAACAAAATAATTCTCACAAACGAGATCTTTTCTTGGTCTTCCTGTATAAAGAAATTGACTGTCATACTTTTCTGATAATCAAATTATCACATTTGTATAGTATTTTATTATTAAGAGGAACAAAGTATTGAGGTGGATAGTGAAAAACACAAACTTGCTCAATTTGGATCTTCTGCGGGTTACAAAATCAATATACTGTATCATATCCAAATCAATGTTTACCTATTGGAGTCTCATATCAAGATATTTTAACAGTACTATCATTATCTGTTTTCTCTTTTGTTCGTTGCCATAAACTGTAAATTAAACTGCAACTGGCTTTTTTATCCATACAGTACATCCCTATATCACTGGCTGCTCCCACCTTGCTCACTTCATTAACCTATCCCTTTCTACTGGCATCTTTCCTTCACCATTCAAACATGCTCTGGTCTCACCTATTCTTAAAAAAAACAACCTGGACCCTTTATAACCTACAAGCAAGCTCTTCTCTTCTCCCATTTGCCTCCAAGCTACTTGAATGGCTGGTTTATAGGCGTCTCACCAGCTACCTCTCGGATTACTCCATCCTTGATCCCCTTTACTCTGGCTTTCGCCCACTACACTCCACTGAGACCGCCCTCGTGAAAGTCACTAATGACCTACTGTCAGCCAAATCCAGGGGCCACTTGTCTCTGCTTATCTTTCTGGAACTCACTGCTGCCTTTGACACTGTGGATCAACCTCTCCTCCTCCTCCTCCTCCTCCTCCTCCTCCTCACTCACTCCAAAACTTTGGCCTCTCTGGCACTGTCCTTGACAGGACAGTGCAAAAATGTCCAGTCAAGGAAGTACAGTACCTCACCAAACGTTCCTTCTCAGTCTCAGCCTCAGGCACCTCCGCACCACCATCCATCATTCCTGTTGGTGTCCCTCCGGGTTCCATCCTTCACCCCCTTCTGTTCTACCTGTACACCTCTTCCGTGGGTGAACTCATTAACTCCTTTGGCCTCCAATACCACCTCTATGCTGATGCCACACAAATCTGTAACTGTAATAAGGATCACAAACATGGGGATTCAGATGAAGAGTTTGATGTTTCTATTTAACATCAGGTCACAGCATAGCATGTTAAATTCATATGCAGTCAGCATTACATGCTGTAGCATACAGGCAATCTCAGCATTGCAGACTCTTGAAAGGCTCCAATCCTATGATAAAACACCCCCGCCCACTCTACCTTCCTGGCCACCGCCCCACCTTTGCCCACCCGACCCCATCGACTCTTTACTCCCTTCTCTCGAACTGATGGCCTTACCGAGAGGACTCTCCCGGACCCGGGGAGACATTCCCACCCCACCCCACCCCCCCACCTTGTTTTACGGCGTCTCAAAAGTTACTTAAGATTAATGGGCAAGCTGCCTTAGGAGCTTGCTTCGCTTTGTTATGATGCACCAAGGTGCATACCTAAGTTTACACTTCCTCAGAAGTCTATGTTATTAGAATTAACCTAATATTTTGTAAGTTGCTCTACTTTTTCTTTCTCTCCTCCCCTACTATTCTCTCCTCCCCACCTCCTCTCTCAGCACGCGAATATGAAAATGTACTACATCAAAATGCAATATGTGCGTATGTCACCTTGTTTTCTCTCATAGGATTCTGTTATGTCTGTTAAGATAGCATCATGGAATGTGGGTGGGATTAATTCCCCTTGCAAACGCAAGAAGATCCTTATGTACTTAAATAAACTACATATAGACATAGTGTTCCTCCAGGAAACCCACCTGACGGCTGCTGAAACATTTAAGCTGTCTATCCTGGGGTGGAAGGTGCAGGCCTCTGCCCCGTATACTTCTAAGGCGAGAGGCCTGGTGATAATGTCTAGAAATTCACTACCGGTTAAAATGGACAAGGTGACACCAGATGCAGGGGGACGGTATTTATTATGTCAGCTAACGATCTCAGACAAAGCATACATGTGTGTTAATGTATATGCTCCGAATGTTTATTCAAAAGATTTTTTATGCAATCTCATCTCTATGATTTCCCCGCACTTACACTTGCCGATGATAATGTGTGGTGATCTTAATATGTTAGCACATCCATTACTAGATAGACAATGCCAACCCACCAGGAAGAGACGCCAACCCAAATTCGGGGTGATGGCCTTAGCATCAAAACTTACACCTACTAGATATATGGCGCACTCTACATCCCACAGAATCCGAATTTACCTGCCTGTCAGCCTCCACGGGAGGACTATCTCGAATAGATTACATTCTCACCTCCTCCACTTTATTGCCAAAAATAGTAGAAGCCACGATAGAGCCCATTACACTATCTGATCATGCTGTCACATGGTTTAAACTGTCCCAAACCTCTGAATCCCCTACATTCATATCATGGAGATGCCCCGCCTCCCTATCATCCTCGGCTGCACTAAGGAGCGAGGTGGTGAAGGCCTGGGAAAATTACCACACGGATATTGCTGAAACACTTCTCACTAACCCTACCTTATACTGGCAAGCCTCAAAGGCTGTCCTTAGAGGCACCATTATATCTTTCTCATCCCACCAAAAACGTAAGCTCACTTCTGACTATGTCAAGGCCCAAACTAATCTTACCAACTCCTTCCAGCAGTATAAATCCTGCCCATCCTCTCAAAACCGCATCAAATATAACACTGATAGAATTCTCTTTGACAAAATACTGGCAAAATTAGAAGCAAGATACACTTTTAAAAAGTTTGGCAACAAGTCAAGCAGACTCCTAACCAATCTATTACAGGGCCAAAGATCCCCTTCCATGATTCACCCCCTAGCTAAACCTGATGGCACACGCGCCTCCACGAATAACCAAATAGCGGAATCAATTTTACACCAATTTATACTCCCTCCCAGACTATACCCAAAGGGACCAATTCTGGGACAGTGTCACCCTACCACAACTAGACAATGCCGCTTCCTCCTCCCTCACGGCAGACATCACACTAGAAGAGGTCACTTCAGCAATTTCCCATCTAAAACTAGGTAAAGCCCCAGGATCAGACGGCCTCACGGCCGATTACTATAAATTACTTATGCCCCATGTTGCCCCATGCATGACTACTATGTACAACACCCTTCTTCAATCTAGGACGGCCCCAGAATTCTTTAATGCTGCAAACATTCGAGTACTGCCCAAACCAGGCAGGGACCCCGCAGACCCGGCTTCATACAGACCCATATCCCTACTAAACCTAGACTATAAGATATTAACAAAAATTCTCTCAGATAGGCTCAAGCTAGTTGTACCTAGTCTAGTCCACCCTGACCAAACAGGCTTTGTCGCGGGCCGCCACCCTGTTACGAATATCAGAAAAGTAATGAGTGATCTCTGAATCCCAGGGACCATTGTCGCGGGCCTCAAGGGCTATTCTATCTTTGGACGCGGAGAAGGCCTTCGACATGGTCTACTGGGATCATCTATACTTTACCTTGAAGCGATTTGGCTTCCCGGAAGTATTTGTGGCATGGTTGCAGACCTTATATGAGGCCTCATCATCCAGAATAATATGTAATGGCACCATCTCCAAACCTTTCAAAGTGCTTAGAGGTACGAGACAGGGATGCCCCCTGTCTCCCCTCTTGTTCGCATTAGCCTTGGAACCACTGGCAGTTGCCCTAAGGTCAACGCCATTTTACACTGGCATCTTACTAGGTCACACTGATATATGTCTATCCCTCTTCGCGGACGACATGTTGCTTTTCATGTCCCACCCTCAACATGCCATCCCCACAGCAATAGACATCATCTCCCAGTTTGGCAGTTTCTCAGGTTACAGGATAAACATAGGTAAATCGGAGCTTTTAACAATTTCAGGGCAGCCCCCTAAATTTGAGGAAAACCCGGAACTAAATACCATCCGCTTACAACCTTCCCACATTAAATATTTGGGCATACAAATACCAAATAAAATATCAAACTTGTATAAACTAAATTTCACTCCCTCACTTCTGAAAATCACCAACTCCCTGGAGTGATGGCAAGACCTACCCTTATCTCTTTTAGGGCGCACGGAGGTAGTGAAATCAGTACTGCTCCCCAAACTTACCTACATCATGCAGCTTCTCCCCATAGGAATATCGAAAGCAGATGTTATCCATATTACAAAAAAATGTAGCTCCTTTATCTGGCACCTGAAAAAAACTAGAATATTCTTGCAAAAATTACAACAACCAAAACACCCAGGGGGCCTCGGGTTCCCCAATCTGTCACTTTACTCTAAAGCACTGCTAAACAGATATGCACTTGACTGGATTCTAGGCCTAGACCACTATACCATCCCTGACCTTGACAACACAATGTTCTCCCCCTACTCTCCAGGCACGCTACTTCACGCACCCAAAAAACTAATTCCCACACAGATAAATACACATGTTTTCTTTAAAGACACTTATGAAGCATGGCAACACCTTTATAAAACCCTCAAAAAGAACCCAACCAACTCTCCTTGGCAGACAATTTGGGGCAACCCGATGTTCACTCCAGGTGTAAATTCTGCAGCTTTCAAATGCATCAAAACAAAGGGACTGACTCTCACCTCCCAGGTCTATGACCCAGGAGGGAGAGTTCACACATTCCTGCAGCTACAAGAGAGCTTCGGATTGCCCCACAGTGCCTTATTCCCAATCGTGCAACTGACACACTATATCAAATCCCTCCCAACCACCTTCACCCAATCCCCCCAGGACCCTATGCACAAGATTATCTCAAAATATCAAAATAAAAAATTCAAAACCAGACTAATATACATGGAGCTCTTAGCTCCCCAAACTGATGCCCTATGGACCAAGACCACTAATGCGTGGTCCAAAGACCTCCCTGGCATGTTATCCCAAGACACCCTGTTCAAATACCACAAGGACACAATGAGTTCACTTAAGTCTTCTTTATTGCAAGAAACACACATTAAGACACTCAATAGGGTGTATATTTCCCAGGGCCAAAGGAGTCATTATGTCGATGAGGAAACGGGCCAGTGCTCGAAATGCAAAGCCAGTTCTGCAAATATCTTCCATAATCTGTGGACCTGTGGGTACATCAAAAAATATTGGAATAAGATCATCAATTTTATTAAAACCCACTTTGATATATCCCCTCCCTTGCACCCTGTACCATTTTTGTTTGCTAATTTTGATAACTGGCACCTGACAGGCCCACAACTACATCATGTGCCCTTCCTCACCATACTGGTTACAGCAGCAAAAAAGCTAATACTCAAGAATTGGCTCTCCCCAAACCCCCCTCCTTAACACAATTGATTTCGATGCCGACCAAGATGAGGCTTTTCGATAAATATGACTCCTCCCTCCCATCAAACTCAGTGTCCGGGTATACAAAAAGATGGAAGCATTTTGAGGACATCTCAACGTGATGCTCTACATACCTTGATCGGGGAAAGATCCCACCCCATTCTGCATACACAAGCTATCCAGCCCAAGCTACTGGCATATACGTATTTACATGTGCAAAGACATACCACAACCTCTAGCGCGTGACTCCAAGTTACCCCCCCCCCCACACACACTTTTTACCTACCCCAACCCACCTTTCTCTTCTTTCTCCCCCATATATTCTTTCATAGATAAGAATTACTTAATTGTTTTAGTCTCAGAATGTATTGTTGTTTAAGTCGTCACAATTGTCCAACCGGATACACCGTCATCCAGGCACTAGCTGAGAGGCCCACTTTGTGGCATAATGGTCCAGCCCTTTAAAAAAAATAAAATTGTGCTGGGATGAACATTCCTGTAAGACTTTGTCTCAACCGACCTGACGTCCATCCACTAAATACCCTTTGGAGAGACACATCGACCGGTTCATATGTTTAATGTGTTTAATTTGTTCAATGCATTCAATCTGTACATTGTGCACAGTATGTGCATTGTGCACATCACCTACTGTAACCACCTATCGTTATGCACTTGTATCTGCACAAATGATGTTTTCTTATACTTGTGAAAATTTGAAAAATCAAATAAAATTTGTTGAAAAAAAAACAAAAAAAAACACCCCCGGCCTATCACTTGGGTAGCTATTCCACCATCAAGAGTAAGGTGACTCTGCCCTGGAAACCCTTACATCAGAAAAACCCAGGTGCTGCACATTACACACCTGGGATTCTGCTACTGCTTCCAAAACCTGGTCTGGATCCCCCATGTTACTTTCATGTGGGGAGAGGCTGTCTCTGTCACACTACCTCACCTCTCCTGATCTGTCCCCCCACTGTTCTCTCTCGGGTTTCTAATTGCTCCGCCATCTCCTCCAGGATCTCTGAGTGCTCTCTGAAGCTCTATGGACAAAACTGAATTCATTATCTTTCCCACACACAGAGTTATGCCCCCTACTAATATCTCTATCACTGTTAACAACATTGTCATCTCCCCTGTTCCCCAACTCCACTGTCTAGGTGTCACTCTCGACTCATCCCTCTCCTGCACATCCAAGCTCTGGCCCATTCCTGATGGTTCCAGTTATGCAAAATTGCTTGTATAAAGCCTTTTCTCTCCCAGAGTGCAACTAAACTTATCATCCACTCACTAGTCATCTCACGGCTCTACTACTGCAACATTCTCCGTACTGGCCTCACTCGCTCCCTACTTGCTCACCTCCAATCTGTCCTTAACTCTGCAGCCATGCTTATCTTTCTCTCCCGCCACTCCACTTCTGCCACTTCAACAAAATCTGCACTGGCTCCCAAGGCCGGTGCTAGGGTGTCCGGCGCCTTCCTGCAAACCATACATTTTGCGCCCTTTCACATAGCCATTGCAACAAGCTGCAGCCCGATTGTGGGAGTGTATGCAACATGCGATCCTATGGAGGATCTCGGGTGCATGTACATGTATGCATACACCATCTCAGTACTGTGTCTGCATAATGTTGCAGGCACTAAAAGGTGCCCATACACGCTGCGAGAATCGCATACGTTATGGGCTAGATCGCATCGCATGCATGCAATGTGTGTGCGATGCGATCTGAAAGCAGTACAAAAAGTGCAGCACTCGTGACTGATGGGGAAAGGAGGGGAGAGAAGGAGGAGATGGAAGAAGAGGGGAGCAGATAGAGGGAAGCAGACATAGGGGGCAGAGGGGGCGGAGTGTTGAGGACTGGCAGTGGCACAGCACACTGAGAAGAGGGAAGGAAGGGGAGGCAGCGCTGCTGCCTGTTCGTCATTTGATTGACAGCTGACAGGCGCAGGGAGCAATGGGTAGGGGGGCAGATCCGGACATGACATGTCATCCAGGTATTCACAGACAGCGCTACATTCCTCAGCGCAAGTGTCCGTGAGGGCAGGTCGCAAGAGGAGGACAGTGTGTGCGTGGTGCAGGGAGCTGCTCAGCCTCTCCATACTGCCACCCGCTATCAGACAGGCGCTGCAGGCATCGTGCAGGAGGCAGTGACAGTGAGGGCTGAGGCAGCTTTAGCAGAGCAGGGAGGGAGACAGCGCCTTTTCAGCATGGCGCCTCCCTGCTTTGTAGGAGCTGCTGAGAGGGTAGCACCGTCCATGCTGGCTCCCATTTCTTAGGGCCATCTTTAACTCCACTGCTCCAACCTCATCTCCATTCATACACCCTCCTGCACCCTACAGTTGGCCAATGATTGTCATCTCTCCTCCACCCTGATCACTGCTTCCTATGCTAGATTTCATGACTTTGGCCGTGCTGCACTATTTAAGTTGTGGGCACTCCCTCACTCCATTAGACTCTCCCCGACCTTGAAAATCTTGAAACAGGCACAGAAGCTGTCCATCAAATGAGTTCTACAGTACTAGTAAATCTTATTCAGTCTCTGCTGACTTAGACTTGGGGCATCCTGGTCTGAGAACTGGGTGGGCGGCAGAAGTCCTGTGACACCAGCCACCAGCCCCCCGGCAGGAAGGTGGCCGGCATCACAGGACTTCAACCGCCCACCCAGTTCTCAGACAGTAGCAAGGAAGCACTTGGATGTATAGCCACTGGAAATCTCTGGGTGCTCATGACCCATAATCCATCTTTACAGAGGAGTGCCATCCCCCTCACTCTGATTGGAGGAAGTATTTTGGAGGGACACTACAAAATACCTAATATTGGGACAGATTACACCTTTTTGGGCCCAAAAAGAATGGGACACATAAGGAGATGAGGTGACTCTGAAAACCCTATATAAATGTGCACAACTTATTGCAGCTATTCTTCTTATATTACATATATTTTTTTTAATTTGTTTCTTTTTTGATCTATTTAGCCAATCACTTTTAAAAAAGTGTTATTAAGCAATAAAGTTACTTTTCTTAATCAATGCACAACCTGAATTACTGTGTAGCCCAACTACCTGTGTTTATTTATAGGTTGACGCCTGCTTTCCATGGGGAAGCCCAGCATTTTCCTGGGCGCACACAGTTTTTTCATAGGTATGCCCAGGAAATGTAGGGACCCCCCCCCCCCTGAATGCCTCCTTCAAGCACCCCACTGTACGGGTGCCACAGAGACTATGCAAGTCTCTGAAAGGTGCCCAAACAGGAGCCCTGCACATGCACATAAGGGAATATGCACATGTGCATAGCTTCAACATTGGTCCCCCCGTGCGAACATGCGGAGGACCGAGCAGACTAGAATAAGACCCATAAGCTGTAACAAGAAACTAATATTCCCTCTCCTCACAGTTATCACTGTTGTTACTCAAAATACTATCTTAACAGACTGGATTAAGAAAGTGGTCTGTTACAGTACTTTCTAATGTCAAAAACTCAATCCATCAATTATTATATTTTAAACAGCCATCAACTTTACCAGATATAGATATAGGGTTGTAATTGGATAGATGTAGCCTTGCGATTTTTACAATACATGGGAATTTTTAAACAATACCTTTAACTCCCAAAGCCAAGCTTCTATTTTACCATTCTTTGAAACAACTGACTGATGCCTACTGTGACAGATCTCAGGAGGCCACATGCAGTAGCGTCACAATGGTTCCGCAGACCCTGTGTCAGCTTGGGGGAGCAAGAACTGGCAGATTCTTCAGGAAGTGACGGAGTGCTGCTGCCAATGGACATTTGAAATGTGGAGCTGGTCCACCAGTCAATTAGAGCTCGTGGACCGGCAGCCACAGTTAGCAATTGGCTGCTGGACCACAATCTCGATTAACTCATGAGCCCGCACCATATTTTAAAGGTCCACCAGACTTACCTAGTGGGTAGCAGGAGCACACTCTGCCCTCCGCTCTCCTCCCTTACCCGTCATAGCGGATTTCACTTACTGTTCTTGGAATAGCCTGCCTCTGCCTCTCTTCCAACCTCACCTCAGAGGAGGAGGACTCTCTATGGTCTCACAGAGAGGTGTGACAATGTCAGGAGCCGGTCAACCTAGTGTCAATGGCCGGGTAGTCACCATGCTGGTGAGTACATCCTTCTGCTGTCCCTCCTATTGTTAGGATGGTATATGCCCTGTATAGAGGGTGGCTGTCAGGTGTGGCATATGTACCCCCCTCCAGCCTATACACATGTCAAACTTGTGCAAGATACTGTCCTGTACACAGCTATACACTCTGCAAATATTGGTGAATGAGGTATATCTGTAGTGTGGTTTGTGGCTGTCTCCTGCTAGAATTTCCATGTAGAGAAGTGATAGGCTGCCTGATACAGATTAGAGACCAAATGGGTGCTGCTTTGAGTGTTAGCAATGCTGAAAAATTACCCTAATCTCAGTAATTAGTTCATATAATAGCTGGGCTGGACTGGGTCATCATTAGCAGTACTTGGTGCATAGAGCAAGTTCCACCTGGAGACATTGTGTGGGCATTGTTTAAGGGGTACTACTGGTGGCATTATGTGTATGAGCAGCAGTACTGGGGGCATGATTATGGCAGAATGTGTGATGGACATTACAGTGGGTGGCATAATTTGTAATGGCCATTACATTGGGTGGCATAATGTGTAAGGGGCATTACGGTGTGCGGCATAATGCGTAGTGGCCAATAGTGTGGGTGGTATAATGTGTAAGGGGCATTACTATAAGGCGTCAAAATGACAAATAAGGTAAGGGGTATGAATCAGGAATCAATGTCTGGATGTGCAGGTTGCAGAACTGGGGTATAAGGTATTTTCCTGCAAGATCACACACATTGCAGTAAAGCTTAAGGAATGCACATTCTTTGTTTTTAAAAAGTCTATGGGGGCACATCTTTAACTATTGACACTTGGAGTTAAATTCTGATATTTATTCCAATGTATCTGTATCTTACAATATAATGATGGGTGCCGGAACGGGGTGGGCGAGGGGGCAGCTTGCCCCCCCCCCCCCCCCCCAAATTACTGAGGCGCTAAAGTACCGTTGTCTGGGGGCGCTGTCAGGGCCGGCGACAGGGGGGGGTCAAGGGGGACATGTGTGACGGGCCCCGGCGATCTGAAGGGCCCCAGAGCCCGGCCGGGGCCCGTCTGTGTCTTGATGTATGTGTGAGGTCTTTTCTACACTCACATATCCTGCAGTGCTATGAGCGCTAGCGCCGCTGCGCCGGGTCTCTCCATCCGTCCTCCCTGTCAGACTCAGTCCCCTCCCTGCCGGCCGCCCTGCCCAGCGGTGTTTGATTGACACTTACAGTGTCCGACGCCGCGGCTGCCCGCCCCCTGCTGCTTCAGCGACGAGCGTCGCATGGGCATGGCATCCAGCATCCAGGTCCTCAGCTCGCTCCAACCCCATCCTGCTGCGGCCAGCGTGTCTGCCCTGCTGTGTAAGGGAGGGATCCAGGCAGCAAAACAAAAAAAGTAAGTTGAGGAGATCTCTAAACTTGCTCACAATTTGAGTTAATGTACATTGGGGATGTATTAAGTTATGGGGAGTGTGTGAACAATTGATGTTCTGGGCATATGAGTGGTGTGGGGACATGTTCTGGGCAAATGAGGGTTATAGGGACATGTGCTGAACATATGAGGGATGTGGGGACATGTGCTGGACATATGAGGGATGTAGGGGCATGTGCTGGGCATATGAGGGTTATAGGGACATGTGCTGGACAAATGAGTGGTGTGGGGACATGTGCTGGACATATGAGGGATGTGGGGGCATGTGCTGGACATATGAGGGTTATAGGGACATGTGCTGGACATATGAGGGATGTGGGGGCATGTGCTGGACATATGAGGGTTATAGGGACATGTGCTGGACATATGAGGGATGTGGGGGCATGTGCTGGACATATGAGGGTTATAGGGACATGTGCTGGACATATGAGGGATGTGGGGGCATGTGCTGGACATATGAGGGATGTGGGGGCATGTGCTGGATATATGAGGGATGTGGGGACATATGCTGGACAAATGTTATTTTGTTACTAATAAAACTATAGTGTTTTTCAGTTAATCTATTACTATTGCTGAAAACATATTTCATTAACTATCAGGGGGTAACATATAGCAATTTAGGGGGCGCCAAAATGAGATTATATCTTGCCCCCCCAACCTAAAAACGTTCCAGCGCCACTGAATATAATGTAATGTGTTCACTCTACAACCCCCATAATACCATTTACTTTCAGAACCACTCACATACAGTAACATTCATAAACATTTCCTATCCAATTACAACCCCACTGTACAGTCCACACATATCCTCACTTACTTTCTCTTTCACACTTTCCATCCTTCTTACCCCGTGCAATGTACCAGGACAGTGACCAGCTGCAATGTAAAATTTACATTTGCAGGGAAAATGTCCCTGGTGGGTGAAATTATGAAGCATCACTGAGTGAGGCTGTGAAAGTATTTTCATGGCACAAGAATGCCATCTGTTAGAAGGTCCTTACACCTCCTGAGGTAGTCCACGCCACTTACATCTGGGAATCCGAAGCTCCAAGGGTGGCTGGTAAGTAAGCAATATTTACAGATAATACAGAATGGTAGTGAGTAAGTCAATGGCGCAACAGAGCTGCCTAATGGTCTGTGTTCCTATAAGGTCCCTCCAACCTTCACCAAAATTTCCTTTAGTAAATTTCCCCCTCTATTTCTTTCATATAAGACATCTTGTGGAAGGATTGTAACAACACTGAAGATTACGAGCGCCAGATAGGTTTTGTTCCAATTTTTGTTGTTTGGTAAGTAAGCAATATTTGTTTTGAATGTTATTTTTTTTTTTATGATAAATGTGTGGGTATTTTCCGGGTAAAGGTCAGGTGTTAGTGTTGGCTGATTTTGTACCTCCTTTGGAGATGATAAGTTATGCATCGTGTGCAAAGGTGTAACTACCATAGGTGCAAGGGGTGCAACTGCTATGGGGCCCAGAGCTGAAAGGGGCCCATCTTTACTGTGTAAGTAATATGTTTTACATACATTTATCACCATCAGTTGCTAAATGGGGCCCCTTACAAACTTTTGCTATGGGGCCCATACATTTCTAGTTAAGCTTCTGATCCTGTGTGTATCTCTTTATATCGCATATCCCACTGTTGCTAAAGTTTTGGTTCATCAGAGAGACCAGCATTGTTTGTTTTTACACTTTGATGGGTTTCTGTGTAATTTTGTCAAACATAGCATACATTCTATGTATATATATTCTATGCTTTAACATTGTAAAATAAGTACTACTTTCTGCATTCCTACACACAAGTTTGACATGATCGTATATTAATATACATTTATGGGCATGCTGGTAATTGTAGTTTCACAATTGTTGTAAGTGAATAGAATGTGTATGTCTGCTTTACTTTTTAAAATATTCATGAACTAAATAGTGCGGCAAAAAGTGACAAGGCTGCAGCAGACATGTGTTTATTACATCAGTAATTGTCCTTAATACTGTAGGTGAAGATCATTTATTAATATTTTACACGTCCTATCCGAAAATAGTGTTAGAAATTATTATGCTGGGTTTTATGTGTTAAAATTGTAATTATTAATATACAGACATGCAAAAAAAACTCCACGTACTGTATGATGAAAAAATTGTTTTGTTTTTATTTACCTCTCTTCTTTTGTAGAGACAGAGAATGTCTGGCGGAACATCAGCCACTGCCGCTGTCCAGCATGATGTGTCATTGGCAATGTTTGTCTGTTGATGGCACAGATAAAAATTGTCGTGTCTTTTCCTTAGATCCGTCAACTGCCATCTACTCCTCAAAGCCGGATCTTGGCGTTCTCCCCCCTAACAGAATGGTGAGTGTGACTCCTATAAATTGGATGGTGCATAAAAAGACATTAATATACAGTACACACAAAATACATGTAGTGCAGGGGATTCATTTTTTTGGTAAAGAAGGTGTTGGATATAAGAAATCATATAAGGTAAAAAAAAAATATTGTATAGAAGGTGGAAGATTAATGTAAAGTACAGGAGATTTTTTTTAGTATGGAAAACATTAATGCACATTAGTAGAGAGTACATGATGTCTAGAGAGATAGATGTTTTTCCACCCACTAGGTCAGGGGTGGCCAACCTGTGGCTCTTGAGCCACATGCAGCTCTTTTCATTATGAGATGTTGCTCCAGCACCCACTCAGTGGCCGCCGGAGTATAAGGAGTAAGTCTGAGCCGGGAGGTATTCTACTGCATTTGCAATGCGTAACCAGCTCTTTCCTCCAGCGTGACCTGATTGCAGGTGCATGCGTGGTCAACCTTGGAGGACACGGATATCAGCATCTCTGGGGCCATTTTAATTTGGAACCTGGTGTCCTGCACTGAAGTCGGGGACGGTTCCTGCCTCCTCCTGAGTCAGCCTGTCCTCCTTTCCTGAGTCCTCCTGGCTGTGCCCCAGGCCCAGGTAAGCAGGGGAGAAAGAGGTTGGCCACCAAAGCCAAGCCATAGGCAAACTAGGCAAATGCCTAGGGCATTTGGCATACCTAGGGCATACATTACCTAACCTAGAGTCCGCTCTGTGTTACTGAGGAAGCAGCAGTCCCCTGGGCAGTGGCAGGGCCAGATAAAGGTGGGGGATCGTTACCCCCCCACCACCACCACCCCCATGGGAGTCCAGCAGCTTTCATTACAGCTGTGCAAACTCCAAGGGAGAAGGGAGGGTGGTCTAAGCCGGGGGACAGAGCTACATGACACTGTGCTCTCAGTGTGGGAGCATGGCATGTGAGAGGAGGAACTGTTGTACACACACAGTGTCCACACAGCAGCCCACCGTGGCCTGTTTAATGCACGCGTTTTGGCGGACAATGTCCCTGTTTATGAAGCGTATTGTGAATTCTGGCTCAATCTGTGTGGCATTATGTGAATTTTGGCTCAACCCATGTGGCATTATGTGAATTTTGGTTCAATCCGTATGGCATTATGTGAATTTTGTCTCAATCTGTGTGGCATTATGTGAATTTTGGCTCAATCTGTGTGGCATTATTTGAATTGTGGCTCAATCCGTGTGGCATTATGTGAATTTTGGCTCAATCCGTGTGGCATTGTGTGAATTTTGGCTCAATCCATTTGGCATTATGTGAATTTTGCCTCAATCCGTGTGTTATTATGTGAATTTTTCCCTCAATCCGTGTGGCATTATTTGAATTTTGACACAATCCATGTGGCATTATTTGAATTTTGGCTCAATCCATGTGACATTATGTGAATTTTGGCTCATTCCATTTGGCATCATGTGTAAGGGGCAAGTATAATGGGGTCTAGTATTTTGTTGCATCATGTGTAGAACTTGTATATGGTGTAGTACACTACACTCAAGGACACACCCCTGTTGAGTGGCCACAGCCCCTTTTCCAAAGTGCGCCTTCGGCGCGCGCACAACTTCATCCTTCACTTTTGTCACCATGGTGGGCCTGCATACTTTAAATGCCAGGGCCTATTTTTAATCCCATTCCCACCCTCTCTCTGCCGCTCTCTTAGCATGTACACTGGCACCACTAACACCGCCCCCCCCCCCACCCAAACCCTCTTTTATCATGGTGCCCCCCCTGTCATTTTATCCTGGATCCGCCCCTGTCCTTTACTTTGTGCTATATGTGTGTTCTTATTTGTTCAGCTCACTGTTTAAAAAAAAAAAAGGAAAAAAAAATGGCAATAAATGATTGTAAAACAAATTATGCTTTGCTATTATCAAATTAGATGTAAAAGATCTGGATCTTTTCACAGACTGATCTGCTGGATCCCAGCTCTCGTCAGTGACCCGTTTTGCCCATCTCTCGTTTCTCCCCTCAGACTTCATTACACTGATTCCTGCAGTGCACTCTGACACAGCCTGCTGCCCGGAGTATTTATGCACTCCACTGTTTGCAGCAACTAGTCAGACCCCTCCCCCTCCTCCCCAGCATGAGTACACTGATTCCAGGAAGTGGAATCAGCTGCCAGTGCTCCATCCCTGACAGAGCCCGCTGCCTCTGTACAGTAACAGTGTGCTGCTGCAGCTGCACCTCTCCCTGACCCTCACTGACATCATCCAGGAAGGTCCGGTGTAGGCTTGGTGCCTGCAGCTTAAAGCCTACCGCCGGATCAGTCAGTGCAGCCTGGTGCCTGATATAGTTAATGGTGCCGGGGATGCAGGCCACCCCCTCCACATAAAAGAGGGCGTGGCTAAGAATCAGCAGGGCCTACCGGCAGTGTTCCCTCTAAGCAGTGTTCCCTGCGCGCGCACATAACTCGCCAAGCCCGCGCACAGACATTACAACTGAGCGCACAAAGGTTAAAATCTTGTTTAGTGTGCCACGAGGTTGAAAATCACTGCTATAGCCTATATGTGTGGTGTGTGAAGTCTGTAAACATTCAAATTGCTTTATTAACTCAACAGAACTCGAAACCTAGGCCTGTATACGTTATGTGACGCACAAAAATGTAAATTTCCTTCCAAAGTTGCACAGCCAATATCTTTTGCCGCACACAGCCTTCATAAAATTAGAGGGAACATTGCCTACCGGTGGTTTCCCCGACCCCCTGATGGCCCAGTCCGAGCCTGAAAATCAGGATAGATACAGTAACAAAGGAAACATCCTCTTATTTACTTAAGCATAATGTACAATATACAAATAGAAGCATTGGCAATAATGTGGGCTTTAGAAAATTTTAGTTACTACTAAAATTCAGGTTGATCACTGATCATGCCCCATTGAAATGGATGTCTGAGAATAAAGAGAGAATAAAGGGAGCAATGGGGGTTATTGTCATCGCAAATTTCAGTAGAGCACTGGCCTGGAATCCAAATGGCCAATGAAGGTGCTTGACTTGTTTTTTTTGTTCGTTTTTTTGCACACCCGGAAATGTCTTTTTTGCTAAACAGATTTGATTAGAGTTTGAGCTTTTGATAAAAGATGGACAATGGGTCCTGGGAGGGGTCTAATTACCCTGGGAAACAGGCAGCAATCCTTTTTTGAAGCAATGTGGTCTTCTTATTGTAAATACTATGTTTATGCCTGTGTTTCTGGAAGGTGCATCAGGTCGTACATCCTGAGAGAGGGGATCAATTATGTTTAGTTAGTGCCCAGATGGGCTAGGATCAGTGGCGGTTTTTACCTATGGGATGCAGGGCTGCAGCACCCCCCCATGTAAAATTCACCACTGTAGTGAAGCCAGATGCAGTCTGTGAGGCTGCACTAGCTTTACTATGACTGGCAGTGACTATTGGAAGACTGACCTGCCAGTCACCCAAGGTAGTCCTATTGGGAGGTGTTCCCTCCCTTCATGATGCCTCTATAGCAGCCCATAGTATCTATATTGGTACTGCTCATGCGCTGGCCCTGGTGCCTGTCATCTGTATTGTACTGTTGCCGAAGCAGCCCATAGAAGCTGGCCGCATGTGCAGTACAGTGCTTTCCATCATTGTACAGGTGACGGGAATCGCTGTAAGTGGCAGCCCCCCTCCTACCATAAGGTAGGAGCCACCACTGGCTAGGATTTATTTTTATGTTTTATGTACAGCACTGCACAAAAAACTAACCACAGCTTGATTGCATGAAAACCCTGGACTGGTGTGCTGTATATATATATATATATATATATATATATATATATATATATATATATATATATATATATATGCTGTATAAATACATACACACATGGACTCACACACATTCATAAACATATAGGGGGAAATTTACTAGGATAAGAGATTCTGAAAGTGAGAGATTTGGTAAGAAATCTCCAGTTTTTTTAAAGCGGCAATCATTTACACTTCAAAAGCAAATGCAGGGTTTTGAAAGGGTTTTTTCCAAATAATTGGTTATTCAACCAATAAAAACTGCCCCCCCCCATAGATAGCCAGCACAGCCACTCATAGACAGCACAGCCACCCATAGAAACGCAGCACAGCTCCCCATAGTCAGCATAGCCCCTCCTAGACAGAACAGACCCCCATAAAGAATGCAGCCCTCCCTCAAAGTTAGAACAGCTTCCCCATAGATAGACAGCACAGTCTCCCATAGTTAGAATAACCCCCATAGAGAGGACAGATTCCCTATAGATAGTAAGCACAGACCCATAGATAGAACAGCACCCCCATAGTCAGCACAGCCCCACCATAGACAGCACAGAACCCTATAGAATAGCCCCCCCCCCCATAGACAGAACAGCCCTCCATAGCTAGTACAGCACCCCCATAGATAATCAGCATAGGCCACCATAGACAGCACAGCTCTTCATAGACAGTCAGCACAGCCCCCCTGTAGATAGTCAGCACAGTCCCTGGTAGATAGCCAGCAACCCCCCCCTCCCTCCCCCCATAGACAGAAGAACACCTCTAGGTAGACATTTCAGTCAAATGCCCCCAAGCCCACACTCAGTTTTATTCAGAAATCGCAGACACAAACAACTCCCCACCCTCCCACACAGTGTGCTGTGCGACCCAAACATGTGTCAGTTCCCTGCTCCCTTGCAGAACTATAACCACTCACCTCACAGCATGTGTCATTAGTGGTAAGAACACGGCACTGCTGCTTCTCTCCTCTCAGGCTGTACACGTGCGAGATCAGCCTGAGAAGAGATGCTCCCCCTGCCTGCGCGCCTGGGTTTTGCAGTGTAAATTATTGCCGCTTTTAAAAAAAAAACTGGAGATTTCTTACCAAATCTCTCACTTTCTGAATCTGTCATCCTATTAAATTTCACCCATAGAATCCAGAGTTAGATTGCCTATACGACTTTAGACAGCACAGTTCCTGAGTATCCAGTGGCTCAGCCAGGGCAAAATAAAGTAGGGTATCCATGTTGAGAGCTGCATTTTCCTTATGTGAATAAAATCCCTTTAAGATATCTAGACATCAGTGGCCTGGAGAAATGCCATTGCTGCTTGGCACATCCTTCTAGCAGTAAATTACTTAAAACAAAATGACTTCTTGTTCTGGAAATGTCTCTAGTTTAAAAATGCCAGAAATGCAATACAAGGAATAAGTGGGACCATTGTCTTACTTTAATAGAGATAATGAGCCCTTTGAGTCATTTAGTCTGTCTACTTCTTGTATAACATATATCCAAACGTCACTGCAAAACTCTGTCCAATGCAGTTAGGGATAGTTAAACAAATGACCTAAGAAACACTTGGAGAACAGGTCACTTACTGAAAAGCGCAGCAGCTCCATCAATTAATATCTGAAATTCCCAAGACCCTTCTCTTATTTTCCAGCATAGATAGATCTTACTTTATGAAGTCTGCTGCTCTTGCGCTGCTGAATATTAAAATGACTTTTCCTTTCTCCTAATACTAATGAGTTTAACTTCAGTTGGAGTAAGAGATCTACTAAACACTAATACAATTTTTCATATACATCGCTCCATCTATCATTTTATTTATTTAATAACAGTTTCTTATATAGCGCATACATATTCCGCAGCGCTGTACAGAGAAAATTTGAACATTCACATCAGTCCCTGTCCCAGTGCAGCTTACAATCTATATTCCCTACCACATGTACACGCACACACAGACATTCTAGGGTTAATTTTTGGGGGGAACCAATTAGCCTACCAGTATATTTTGGATTGTGGGAGGAAACCGGAGTACCGAAGGGAAACCCAGGCAAGTATGGGGAGAATATACAAACTCCACACAGTTAGGGCCATGGTAGGAATCTAACCCATGACCTCAGTGCTGTGAGGCAGCAATGCTAACCATTACACCACCCTTACTGCCCAATATCATAGTAGCAATTTATTTGGAAGAATACTCTATAAGATGCAAGGCTTTTATAGCCTGCTCTTTAAGAAATATTGTCAGGCAGTACATATACAGGTACAGTGGATTAACATGATGTAAAGCCAAGGGCTGTATATAACACCAAGTGTCCCGTAACCCACCTTCTGAAGACTTTTATCTTACTATGCAGCATGCCGCCTTTTTTCTACCATTTTTAACATTGACCTAATTCAGCATAGATCGCTAATCAGAGAATCAGTAATGAGTGCACCTGTGCACCTGCCGGGTGGCCTGGAAACCGTGAACTGTGTGGGGTCAAGAGGACTGAGTTTGAGAACCCCTGTTCTAGAGGGTGCTAAATAAATAAGGAGTAGATTCTGATTGGTTGCCCATAGCAACATCACATGCGAAGTAGAATACACATCTTAGAAAATTTTCCCCATACTGTATAAACATGCATGCATACAGCCACACACGTATCCACTTGTATACATACTAGGAATGGGCAACGGCTACTTTTCGCGTTTTGGGTTTTTTGTTCTGATTACCTTCAGGTTTTGGATTCTGATGGGATTTGCCAAAACACCCCCAAACATTTTGGGTTTTGGGTTCTAATTTAAAAAAAAAAAAAAAAAAAGCATAAAAACTGCTAAAATCGCAGAATTTCTGGTTTTTTGTTGCTCCTACGCTATAATTAACCTCAATAACATTAATTTCCACTTATTTCAAGTCTATTCTGAACACCTCACACCTCACAATATTGTTTTTAGGGCAAAAGGTTGCACCGAGGTAGCTGGATAATTACGCTAAGCCACACAAGTGTGCGTCACAAACATGTGGCTCATCTAGGAGTGGCACTGCAGTGGCAGACAGGATGGCAGTTTGATAAACTAGGCCCCAAAAAGTCCCCTATCTGGCTTGATCGTGTTTACCACCAGCCGAGGAGCAGTGGGAGATTGGTGCAGCAATGCCATAGCTGCAAAGGAGTGGAACCTTATGACCACAGGCGACGACCAGCCGAGGAGCAGTGGGCGATTGGTGCAGCAATGCAATAGCTGCAAAGAGGTGGAACCTTCTGACCACAGGCGACGACCAGCCGAGGATCAGTGGGCGATTGGTGCAGCATTGCAATAGCTGCAAAGGGATGGAACCTACTGACCACAGGCGACAACCAGCCGAGGACCATTGGGTGATTGGTGCAGCAATGCAATATCTGCAAAGGAGTGGAACCTTTTGACCACAGGTGGCGACCAGCCAAGGAGCAGTGGATGGTTGGTGCAGCAATGATATAGCTGCAAAGGGGTGGAACCTTCTGACCACAGGTGGCGACCAGCTGAGGAGCAGTTGGTCTGCGAGTGTGCTGTGCTGTGTATCTGTTTTTATCAGTTTAATATCCAATAAGACCACTATCTGGTTTGATCGTGTTTACCACCAGCCGAGGAGCAGTGGGCGATTCGGCAGCCTTCTGCAGGCAGTGGCAGAAATGCTCCTGTCACTTAGGCCGTATTCTGACGGCATCTGGTTGCGTGATGCAGGGTGAGAGCGGCAGCAGCAGACTCCCGGAATAATAAAGGGAATATACCCATCTGCATTACAGTGTCTGTGAATGTGACAGTCATTTACGTGTTATCTGTGCTTAAGGTACAGTGCCTACATTAACTACACTGCAGAATGGCTTACCGGAGACACCTGTAACACCCTATAGATGCACCAGCAGAGAGGTATTATACGTACCGCAGTAGAATGGAATGGAACCTACTGTCCAGACATAACCAGGCGATGACCAGTCGAGGAGCAGTGGGCGATTCATGCAGCAATCAATGACTCTCAGCAGTGGGATTGGTCTGTCATGTGATATTACCACTTGAGCGCAAACAGTTGTATGTGACTAAAGACGAGTCCACTTATCTCACTTATCAATGACTCTCAGCAGACGCGATATTATACAATAAAATATCGTATCGCATTTTTATTGTACAACCACCCTGATGGGTCCTTCCAATGTTAAATGCCCCCCCATTGTCAATGCCACCCCAAGGATCAACGCCAACCCGAAGCGTGGCGAGCACAGCGAACCCGCAAGGGGCGGCGGTACACGTCCCCTGACCTTTTCACACCCCCACTATCCACGTCGGCATGGAGTTGATTTTAGATAGTGAGGCGAGTGCAGCAAGCCACCGAACCGGATGCGTGGCGAGCGGACGTACAATACATGTAAAGTAATACGCATCCCCTAGCGGGGCTCGCTGCGCTTGCCACGCTTCGGGCTCGGTGGCTCGCTGTGCTCGCTACACTATCTAAAATCAACTACACGCCGACGTGGATAGTGGGGGTATGAAAAGGTCACTGTGCTCACCACGCTTCTGGTTGGCGTTGATCCTGGGGGTGGCGTTGACAATGAGGGGGCATTTTACATTGTAAGGACCCATCAGGGTGGTTGTACAATAAAAAATCTTATACCATCGCATTGCATGCATCGTATGCGGTTATTTGGCATGCGATGCTATCGTATAAAATGCCATAAGATGAAAATATTGGGCGCAAATATTGGAAACAAGTACCAAAAAAAAATTGAAATCTCCCTGTATAAACTGGCTCTACAGAGACAAGATGTCCTCGTCACTCGTCATCCTCCTCCTTTGATTTCTCGCCCCCTTCAGTGTGTACTTCCTCATCCTCACAGATTATCAATTCGTCCCTGCTGGATTCCACAATCACAGGTCCCGTTATAATCTCTGGAGGCAATTCCTGGTCTTTAATGAATAATTCATTTTTATAAACATCATCTTCTCCACATTTTGCGGAAGCAACCTCCTTTGCCGCTCACTGACCAGGTTCCCTGCTTCCAAACTGCCTTTTTTTCCTGCCAGTACAGGTACGGACTGTCTGACACATCTACTTGGATGCTGTTACCAAAGTAATCCTCCATTTTTTCAATGGTGATAGCATCCAATGCAGCAACAGTAGACATGTCAGCAATCGTTGCCAGGTCCTTTAGACCAGACCAGATGTCCAAACCTCCTGCCTACCCTGCATCCCTGCCAGCAGGTTGTGTGGAAAATCGCAGCTGTTTCCTCGCAGACACAGTGTGGGAGAAAATGAAGGAGGAGCTGGGGCCGTGTCACGGTCCCCTTCAGATGACAATCTCCTGACCAGCAGGTCTTTGCACCTTTGTAGACTTGTGTCCGCCGGAATCAGAGACACAACATACTCTTTAAACCGAGGATCGAGCACGGTGGCCAGAATGTAATTCAGTGACTTTAACAGACTGACCACCCATGTATCCTGGCAAAGCGTATGGAGGGATTCATCCACAAGAGCGACATGCTTTGCGGAATCACAACTCTTTAGCTCATCCTTCACTTTCTCCAGCTAATTCTGCAACAGCCTGATCACGGGAATCACCTGACTAATGCTAGCAGTTTCAGAACAGACTTCAAGTGTGGCTAGTTGAAATGGCTGGAGAACCTTGCACAACACGGAAATCAGCCTCCACTGCGCTTGAGTCAGGTGCAACCCTGCTCCTCTGCCTATGTCGTAGGTGGTTGTGCAGGCTTGAATGGCCTTTTGCTGCTCCTCCATCCTCTGCAGCATATAGAGGATGGAGTTCTAGCTTGTCACTACCTCTTGTTTAAGCTGATGGCAGGGCAAGTTGAGGAGTTTTTGCTGCCGCTCCAGCCTTCGGCAGGCAGTGGCAGAATGCTGAAAGTGTCCGCAAATTTTGCAGGCCACTACAAGTATCGCCTGCACACTCCTGTCACTTCTGATGAAATGCTGCACCACCAAATTTATTGTGTGGGCAAAACATGGCACGTGCTGGAAATTGCCCATGTGTAATGCCCGCACAATGTTACTGGCGTTGTCCGACACCACAAATCCCTAGGAGAGTCTAAGGGGGGTAAGCCACTGGGAGATAATTTCCCTCAGTTTCTCTAAGAGGTTGTTGGCATTGTGCCTCTTTTTGGAAGGAGCTGGCGTGCAGGAGATGCTGCTACTGCTGTTGCTGTGGAAGGCGATGCATCTACCCAGTGGTCTGTCACAGTCATATAACCCTTAGTTTGCCCTGATCCACTTGTCCACATATCTGTAGTTAAGTGGGTACAGCCACATTTTTCAGGGCACAGGACACTTTTTCTGACGTCCCTGTACATCCCGGGTATCGCCTGCCTAGTGAAGTGGAATTTAGACGGGATTTGGTACCAAGGACACAATACCTCCATCAACCGTCTAAATCCCACTCCACTGAGGGCGGCCACCGGTCGCACTTCTAACACCAACATAGCTGTCAAGGCCGCAGTTATCCCCTTTGCCGTAGGATAGCATGCGATGCTATCGTATAAAATGCCATAAGATGAAAATATTGGGCGCAAATATTGGAAACAAGTACCAAAAAAAAATTGAAATCTCCCTGTATAAACTGGCTCTACAGAGACAAGATGTCCTCGTCACTCGTCATCCTCCTCCTTTGATTTCTCGCCCCCTTCAGTGTGTACTTCCTCATCCTCACAGATTATCAATTCGTCCCTGCTGGATTCCACAATCACAGGTCCCGTTATAATCTCTGGAGGCAATTCCTGGTCTTTAATGAATAATTCATTTTTATAAACATCATCTTCTCCACATTTTGCGGAAGCAACCTCCTTTGCCGCTCACTGACCAGGTTCCCTGCTTCCAAACTGCCTTTTTTTCCTGCCAGTACAGGTACGGACTGTCTGACACATCTACTTGGATGCTGTTACCAAAGTAATCCTCCATTTTTTCAATGGTGATAGCATCCAATGCAGCAACAGTAGACATGTCAGCAATCGTTGCCAGGTCCTTTAGACCAGACCAGATGTCCAAACCTCCTGCCTACCCTGCATCCCTGCCAGCAGGTTGTGTGGAAAATCGCAGCTGTTTCCTCGCAGACACAGTGTGGGAGAAAATGAAGGAGGAGCTGGGGCCGTGTCACGGTCCCCTTCAGATGACAATCTCCTGACCAGCAGGTCTTTGCACCTTTGTAGACTTGTGTCCGCCGGAATCAGAGACACAACATACTCTTTAAACCGAGGATCGAGCACGGTGGCCAGAATGTAATTCAGTGACTTTAACAGACTGACCACCCATGTATCCTGGCAAAGCGTATGGAGGGATTCATCCACAAGAGCGACATGCTTTGCGGAATCACAACTCTTTAGCTCATCCTTCACTTTCTCCAGCTAATTCTGCAACAGCCTGATCACGGGAATCACCTGACTAATGCTAGCAGTTTCAGAACAGACTTCAAGTGTGGCTAGTTGAAATGGCTGGAGAACCTTGCACAACACGGAAATCAGCCTCCACTGCGCTTGAGTCAGGTGCAACCCTGCTCCTCTGCCTATGTCGTAGGTGGTTGTGCAGGCTTGAATGGCCTTTTGCTGCTCCTCCATCCTCTGCAGCATATAGAGGATGGAGTTCTAGCTTGTCACTACCTCTTGTTTAAGCTGATGGCAGGGCAAGTTGAGGAGTTTTTGCTGCCGCTCCAGCCTTCGGCAGGCAGTGGCAGAATGCTGAAAGTGTCCGCAAATTTTGCAGGCCACTACAAGTATCGCCTGCACACTCCTGTCACTTCTGATGAAATGCTGCACCACCAAATTTATTGTGTGGGCAAAACATGGCACGTGCTGGAAATTGCCCATGTGTAATGCCCGCACAATGTTACTGGCGTTGTCCGACACCACAAATCCCTAGGAGAGTCTAAGGGGGGTAAGCCACTGGGAGATAATTTCCCTCAGTTTCTCTAAGAGGTTGTTGGCATTGTGCCTCTTTTTGGAAGGAGCTGGCGTGCAGGAGATGCTGCTACTGCTGTTGCTGTGGAAGGCGATGCATCTACCCAGTGGTCTGTCACAGTCATATAACCCTTAGTTTGCCCTGATCCACTTGTCCACATATCTGTAGTTAAGTGGGTACAGCCACATTTTTCAGGGCACAGGACACTTTTTCTGACGTCCCTGTACATCCCGGGTATCGCCTGCCTAGTGAAGTGGAATTTAGACGGGATTTGGTACCAAGGACACAATACCTCCATCAACCGTCTAAATCCCACTCCACTGAGGGCGGCCACCGGTCGCACTTCTAACACCAACATAGCTGTCAAGGCCGCAGTTATCCCCTTTGCCGTAGGATGACTGCTGTCGTATTTCGTTCTCATGGCAAACTACTGTTGGACAGTCAATTGCTTAGTTAAAGACGTAGCGGTCTTACGACTTCCCCTCTGGGATGATGACTGACTCCCAGCAATAGCAGCAGCGGCAGTAGTAGGTGTAGCGCTTCAGGATCCTCCGGAGGAGCCTCGGATAGAAGAGGAGTCAGTCATGCTGGTGACACGGCCTGCAGGACTCCCCTTGATCTGGATGAGGAGGGAGTTGGTGGTGTGCTTATCAGGCGCTTGGCTCCAACAGAGAACCAAGGGATTTAAGTGTCCCTGGACTGCTAGCCACAGTTCCTGAACTAAACATTGATTTATGAAAGGTCTTCAGGTGACGTATAAGGGAGGATGTCCCTAGGTGGGCAAGATCCTTACCCCTGCTTATTGGGGCTTTACATAAGCTACATTTGTTGTCCGGATTTGGATAATAAAATTCCAGACCGTAGAGGTGGATTTATTGGTCCTCTGCCCAGGCATGACAATGGGCTTTTTCATCCCATGGACAACAACTGTTTCCCACCCTGTTGCCTCATTTAAGCAAACCACATCAGCATCCTCCTCATCAACTTCCTCCACAGTGCCAGCTACATCAATATCCTCCTCTCGGTCTACAACATTGACAACTTCATTATCTAAATCAGGAACTGCACTGTGGGTGATCCTTCCAGCATATGCAAAGGGAGTGCTGAAAATGGTGGAAGGAGCCACCTCTTCCTGTACAGCGATAGGAACGTCAGGCATCGCAACCACCAACACCCTTGAACTCTCCTTGGGGGTTTGTGATAACATGTCTTCTTTAGTAGGCAGAGATGTTTGCTGTGTTTTTGATGACAGCTGAAATCTCTTCAAATTTCTAAAGGGGGAGTAGGAGGGCTTGCATGGTCATTTGTAGTTAAACCACCAGTCATGAATACAGGCCAGGGCATTAACCATTCCTTGCCACTCCGTGTCGTAAATGGCACACGGCCAATTTTATGTTTCTCCTCCAATGATTTGAATTTATTTTATTTGGTCCTCCTTTTACTCAACTTTGGCTTTTTGGATTTTACATGCCCCGTACTTTGACACTAGACATCGGCCTTGACAGACGACGTCGATAGCATATCATCAACTATGTCATCATTACTACTTGCATTTGTAGCAGATTCAGAAGTAAGAAGAAGCGGCCCTTCATCTTTCCCTAATTGATTCTCCATATTTTGGATCTTCATTATTTTTGTGGAGTTATGCAATTTATTACACCACAGGACAGCACCACTGGAGTGCAAGTATATACAGCAGTAGATGCACCAATAGAAAGGTATTATATATACGGCAGTAAATTAATTATGCCCCACCAGAAAGATATTATATATACGGTAGTAAATTAATTAGGCACCACCAGAAAGATATTATATATACGGTAGTAAATTAATTATGCACCACCAGAAATTTATAACAGTATATAGATGGTAGTAAATTAATTAGGCACCACCAGAAAGATATATGGTAGTACATTAATTATGCACCACCAAAAATATATACGGTAGTAAATTAATTAGGCCCCACCAGAAAGATGTATGGTAGTAAATTAATTATGCACCACCAGAAAGATATGCAGTAGTAAATTAATTAGGCCCCACCAGAAAGATGTACGGTAGTAAATTAATTATGCACCACCAGAAAAATGTATGGTAGTAAATTTATTATGCACCACCAGAAAGATATACGGTAGTAAATTAATTAGGCCCCACCACAAAGATGTACGGTAGTAAATTAATTATGCACCACCAGAAAGATATACAGTAGTAAATTAATTAGGCCCCACCAGAAAGATGTACGGTAGTAAATTAATTATGCACCACCAGAAAGATATACAGTTATAAATTAATTAGGCACCACCAGAGATGTATGGTAGTAAATTAATTAAGCACCACCAGAAAGATATACGGTAGTAAATTAATTAGGCCCCACCAGAAAGATATACGGTAGTAAATTTAATAGGCACCACCAGAAAGATATACAGTAGTAAATTAATTAGGCACCACCAGAAAGATATACGGTAGTAAATTAATTATGCACCACCAGAAAGTTATACAATAGTAAATTAATTAGGCACCACCAGAAAGATATACGGTAGTAAATTAATTAGGCACCACCAGAAAGATATAGGGTAGTAAATGAATTAGGCACCACCAGAACGATATACGGTAGTAAATTAATTAAGCACCACCAGAAAGATATACGGTAGTAAATTAATTATGCACCACCAGAAAGATATACTGTAGTAAGTTAATTAGAAACCACCAGAAAGATATACGGTAGTAAATTAATTAGGCACCACCAGAAAGATATATGGCAGTAAATTAATTATGCAACACCAGAAAGTTATATGGCAGTAAATAAATTATGCACCACCAGAAAGATATTATATATACGTCAGTAAATTAATTAGGCACCACCAAAGAGATATTATTTATACGGCAGGATAATTAATATGCACCAGCAGAGATATTATTTTATTTAGTAGATGCACCAGTACACTGTTAATTTATTAATATTTATTTATGTCAGACTCAGTAGTACAGTAGATGCACCAGCAGAGAATATGTAAGGCTGTAAAAAATACACCAGCAGGGGGGTATTATTAATTATACAGCAGATGCACAAGCAGACTGGTATACAAGTGGTTAATAAGTTTTACAACAGTGCACACTGCAGTCATATACACATGTATGATTGAAGTGGCCAGGTAGAGGTACTACTGCTGACTGGGCTGGCAGCCAGCCACTGGCAGTGCAGAGCACACACCACCAGAGGGTAGAGCAGACAGTGGCACTAGTAGGCACTGGCAGTCGCCCAGCAGCAAAAAAAACACAGCTCCCTAACCTAACAAAGCTCCGCACACTGACTATCCTACTCTCTCTAACCAGCTCAAATCACGAGTGAAAAATGGCGCCAGATGCTCACTCTTTATATAGCGGTCCGGATCTCACAAGAATCCGACGCCGGGCAATGATGTTTTGTCCGTGCGCCCGGATCCGAGTCAGGTGGGAAGTTCCGAGCGCTGCTCGGATCCGGGCTCAGATTGATTACGTTCATGCGGGCTCGGATCTGGGAAATCCAAGCCCGCACATCTCTAATACATACTGTCACACACAATCATAAACATAGTCACACACATACATGTATACATATAATGTCCCCATCCTCCTTCTTACCTCACGCTGGGGCAGATATTTTAAGCCTGGTAAAGTAATAAAGTGGTGATAAAGTGGAAGGTCTCACCAGCCAATCAGCTATGTTTGAAAAATGAAAGTTAGGAGTTGATTGGCTTCTGCATTATCACCTTCCACTTTATCACTTTACCAGGCTTAATACATCTGAACCACTATTACTAGGTGTTCACAGTCTGCAGTGCATCTGCCTCGTCCTCTCTCTCATCTCACATGCTGCTAACAGATTAAAAACTGCTTTCAGTTCATACAGCTGGCAGAGCACTGAGGAAGGAGGCCTAGAAAACATGCTCACCACTGACTCCAGCTCTGGTGTGGACAGCCCATCTCTCGGTACAATGGCCATATGGGATTTGTAGTTTATTTTGAACTACTGAACTCACAGGCTAAGCAATAAAATATAAACATCAAATCCCATGTTCCACTCTTTCTCCTTCCATTGCCAGCCTGGAGCCTCTGATAATGTGTGATTGGGTGCAGAGGAAGTTGCAGGCCCTTGAGGCAGTCCAGACTCCATAGCAGCTGCACCGCTTGCACCCCTGGTAGTTTTATTAATTTAAAGCATTACAAGTTAATATATTAAGTTAATAATTACATTTTGTATTCTGTTTTTTTTATGTAATTATCACACATTTGATAAATATGCTATACTTAGGGGAAATTTTCTAAGATGTGTACTCTACTTCACATGTGATGTTGCTATGAGCAACCAATCAGAATCGACTTATTTATTAAGCACCCTCTAGAAGATAGTAGACAGGATCTGATTGGTTGCCCATAGCAATATCACATGTGAAGTAGAATACACATCTTAGTAAATCCCCCCCTTACTGTTTTAAGATGATTACTCCCTTCAGTGATATTAACAAGTGGGATTTATACTCAGCATATACTTGGAAAAGTGAAGTGCTTCTCCTCATTACAGGGGTTCAAAATTAGGGGAAAAGCTTAAATAGGTAGAGTGATAAAGAAGCTGTGTAGTGGAAGCACACACTGACTCTGGACTTGTTCACTATAGTCTTATTTTGTCAGGATGACTTCAGTCCAGGGGTTCAAGGGAAGGGGGAACAGTGTGGAACTGAGTTCTACCACTTCTAATGGTAGGGGGAACTAGTTTCCCCCTCCCCCACAGTCCTTCACAGTAATTCCAACAGCATCCTTTCGAGGCACTAAATACTGTATGTGATATTAAGCCATCACAAAGTACTATTGCTGTGGGCATTATGTGTAAGGAGCACTTTTTCTGGGGGCATTGTGTATTAGCAACAATACTTTGCCACATACATGTATAAGGAGTATTACTTGGTAGTGTAACATGAATAAGGGTCACTATTGAGTGACATAATGTGAATAAGGGGCACTACTGTGTCATAACTTGAATAAGGGGCACTACTATGTGTGTAATATGAATCAGGGGCTTTATATGTGGTGAAATTAATTATATTGTGCTACTGTGTGGAATAATTTATGTTGGGGATTCTATTGTGTGACCAATGTTCTTTTATAAATACAGGAGGTCGGGCAAACATTTATAGTTGCCAAAAACCCTGGAACTGGCCGGGGCTCACCTAATGGGGAAAATTGGGAAATGAGCTCCACCACCCCTCCAGAACCACATTAAGCTCTGCTTCAGACCAGTAACTATAACACAGTAAACATTCACGATCCTCTCACCAGCTTACAGAGATCTACTTCATAGTAACTGAGCATGAAGAAAAGAGAAAAAGAAACTCGGGGGCGGGGGGGTGTACGCTCAATTCCATAAGACACGGTTATCTAATCAAGAATGTTAAGATCAATTTTATTGAAATTCATTCAAATCTATATATCTCCTTCTGCTAATTTGAATACCTTGTGTGAGTACAAATACCCTGAAAAAATATGGAGCAGTAATATGGATTATATGAAGGAAGGTATATGGTACTTGTACTCCATTCAGAAAGCCAACACTTTATAATATAGTCAAAAAGGACTAATACAAAACATCAGCGATCATTAACAGTTATGATATGTATATACTAGGTGCAACAATTTTGCATGCAAATAAAATATGATTCATTTTATAGCGAAGTTGGTGGTTTGTAGTAGGATTAAAGAAGAACCGGTTAATTTGTAGCTATTTCGAGCAGCCAAGCAAAACTGTATCGACGCACCCATGGAAAGAACTCTAGGGCCAAAAGTTAGTTTTTAACCTTGATTTTTAAACAAATGATACAATGTGCAATTGTAAAATAACAATTTGTCAGAAGCGGAAAACAAAATATTTAAAATGGTACCTTATTTCTGAATTTTGGATAAGGATGAACAGAGAAAAAGGGATTGTAATTTTCGCACAGGCCACCTAGTAGGTTTTATTTCTTTTCCCTTACATTTTAGACATACCTGAGCAGGAGCCCTTTCCCTCTTATTATAGAAGAGGGGTCGGGTCTCTGGGTGACCTGTTTGCAGAGAAAGGGAAGGACATATCAGGGCCTGTGTGTCATCACCTGAGCTCCTGAAGGTAAACAGCCTTTCTTCCCACTGTCTTTGTATGCTCCAACTCTTAGTCCTCAGCCATGGCTTTGTAAGCAGGGATGTAGCATGGGCGGCCAGTTCTCTGGCTTGTAGGGAGGGCATATGTGCACGGCAGGGCCGGTGCAAGACTTATCAGCATCCTAGGCAAAATGTCAACCTACTTCCCCCCCCCCCCCCCATACTGTCACCAATACCCAATTTCCAACCCCTTAAGGCATACTTGCCTAACATTCCGGAATGGCAGGGATGCCCCCAAAAGTCAGGTGGTCCTCCCAGCTCCCCGGGAAGGTGGGCAAGTCCCCTGCTTTCCCTGGAGGCCTACCTTTGCCACCCACAACAGAGTGCAAGGAGGAGGGTGCAGCAAAGTAGGGAAGTATAGCTCAAGGGAAAGTATTGAGGTGAGGTCTTAGAAGTTCCACCGCAGCCACCTACATTAAGTACAACAAGGATGTCTATGAGGATCATAGACATCCTTCATTTTTTGATAGGCAGACTTTATGGCGCCCCCCAGATTCTGGCGCCCTAGGCAGCTGCCTAAAGCTGCCTAATGGTAGAGCCGGCCCTGGTTCACGGTCCCATGCACATTGCATTGGAGCCTGCAAGTCACACCGCCAGTTGGAGAGTTGAGTCAGATTGCAGCCAAGCCAGGAAGCCTTGGCTGGAATTGCATGCAATATAGTATATGCAAAAGAACCACATAGAATATATCGCATGCGATCCTGCCGCCCGGAAGGTCCTGGGCGATTGCCGGTGACTTCTTGGAGAAGTCGCCCTAGTTTTATGGACAGCTTTAGTCAGCAAAATGAGTCTATCTGGTACTAGATGGTAGCTCTTCTACCAAATATTAGAATGAAAACTAAAATATACTCATTCATTAAAAAGTATTGAATCATTATTATATATTAATAAAATGTAAAAGTTTAAAATGATATATCTTATATATAATTGCATGAACTCTGCCTCTGCATATATCAGTAATGTGTAAAACAACTTTGAAAATCAAAGCTGTCTCTTTTTACAGCACATTGCTGTTCAGATACCAATGAAAAGCATTCAGCAGTTGGCATTGTAACAATCCAATCTAATTGCAAATACGATGAATGCTGCTTCAAGACATTAAAGTAATGTTCAGTCTTACATTGTTACCCTTTTAACGATTGATTTTACTATAAAACTTGCCCTCACTTCAGATGTTGACCGCAACAACAATATACGGGCCAATATCTTGTGCATGGAATTTAAGAGGAGCTGCTCTGAAACAAATATAGATGATTCTTTTATGTGAACTACACTGGTATCTGCTTGCCAACCTTTTTCTATAAGGCAATTTCATCACTATTCAGGAACCTTTATTATAACAAGGCTCATTTGCATTTTTCTTTTAGCATTTTGAATCTTAGCAGTATGCCCCATCCCATTCTCTTCATAATATTAATGACATGAATGTGAAAGACTTTCACAGCACTAATCTGCACCAAAAAGTACTCAGTGATGTCGCTACAAGATAATAGTGGGACACAGGGGGGGACGGGGACTCTACAGGTGGGGGTCACCTGTAGAGTGTGGCACCATAGTACTACTCAGTAACAGGAGCCGGGTGCCTCACTTCAACATTGGGCCAGACGCACAAAGCTTCAAAAAGTGATAAAGTGGAGAGTGATAAACAACCAGCCAATCAGCTCCTAGCTGTCATATTACAGGGTGTTTTAAAAATGTAAGGTACAGATGGAGCTCAGCCCATCTTTGCCATTCCACCAGGGGGGCGCGCGCACACAAGACCCTCGCGTGCCCCCTGGCAACGGAGCCTGCCTCCGGTCCACGCCGCCTCCCCGCCATCGCCGCAGGTACCGCTCTCCACCCCAAACGCCCTCCTAACCCTGCCCGTCTCCCTGAAGCGGAGACGGGCAGGGACAAGCAGCGTCCCCGCCCAGAGACTGGCACGCGCGTGTGAGATGCATGCGCGTCCCAGTTCAGAGTAGCCACTGTCCGCCGGCGCTCGCCAGTGGGGAGGGTCTGGCGAGCCCCGGCCAAGGATGGCAGGGGCTACATCTGTTGGAGCTGATTGGCTGGTTGTTTATCACTCTCCACTTTATCACTTTTTGAATTTTGATGCATTTGGCCAACACCGGACATCAGACTGGGAAAGTGACACAGGGAAGGAAACATTCGCCATCACTGGACAGTCACTGGTTGCTACTTTTACTTTCCCGATCTGACGTCTGCATTAAAACCGCAAGATAGGACGCACTGCCAGAGGGAAATCCTAAAATATACACATTTAAGGCCTATTTTCACCCAGGTATGGGTGAGTGCAATATTATCCACCAGTCTACCTTTTTCTACCTTACTTAAGTTATATGTAGAGATGTGTGGCGGCCACTTTTTCGGGTTTTGGTTTTGGATCTGGATCTCCCTTCGTGTTTTGGTTCTGGATTGGTTTTGGCAAAACCACCCTTGTGGGTTTTGGTTTTGGATCTGGATTTTTATGAAAAAATGCTACAAATGGCTAAAATAACAGAATTTGGGCCTGTTTTTGCCCCTAAAGTATTATTAACCTCAATAACATTAGTTTCCACTCATTTCTAGTCAATTTTGATCACTTCACAGCTCACAAAATTGTTTTCATTTACTGTAGTTGGGCCAAAAGGGTATACCGAGGTAGCTGGATGACTAAGCTAAGCGACAGCAGTGGGCATCACATACATGTGGACCTTACACTTCCAACCTGGCACATCTTGGAAGCAGAGCGGCACTGCAGGGGCAGACAGGGTGGCAGTTTAATAAACTATCCCAAAAAAAGAGAAATGCTCCAAAGAGCAAAAAATACATGACTGGTGGTAGCAGCTTCAGCACTTCTATCAGGTTGCTGATCTCCCACTATTTGGTCCTCCATCATCCTCCAAAAATGTGTTTTTATTTTACACTGGACACAGCCTGTCACACTGGACACAGCCCCTTGGACACTGGACACTGCCCCTGGACACAGCCCCTGGACACTGGACACAGCCCATCACCCTGGACACAGCCCCTGGACAATGGACGCAGCCTCTGGACACAGCTCCTGAACACTGGACACAGCCGTCACACTGGACACTGCCCCTTGACCTTGCCCCAGGACACTGGACACAGCCTGTCACCCTGGACACAGCCCCATGACAATGGACACAGCCCATTACCCTGGACACAGCCCCTGGACACAGCCTCTGGACAATGGACACAGCCTCTGGACACCTCCCCGGGACACAGTTCCTGTACACTAGACACAGCCGTCACACTGGACACAGCCCCTGGACACTGGACACAGCTCCTGTACACTGGACACAACCCCTGTACACCGGACACAGCCCCTGTACACTGGACACAACTCCTGTACATAGCCCCTGTACACTGGAAACAGCCCCTGTACACTGGACACAGCCCCTGTCACACTGGACACAACCCCTGTACACAGCCCCTGTACACTGGACACTGCCCCTGGACACTGGACACAGCTCCTGTACACAGCTCCTGTACACTGGACACAACCCCTGTACACTTGACACAGCCCCTGTACACAGCCCCTGGACACAGCCCCTGTACACTGGACACAACCCCTGTAAACTGGACACAAACCCTATACACTGGACACAGACCCTGTCACACTGTACACAGGCCCTGTCACACTGGACACAAGTCCTGTCACACTGAACACAGCCCCTTGTACACTGGCCACTGCAGCCCCTGTACACTGGATTTGTGTACAGCAGCCCCTGCAGACCCTAATCGAGTGAGCAGCAGAAAAATAATATATTATTATTATAGCACAGCACAGAGCACAACCACCCTCTTCCCTCTCCTATGCTGGAGTAAAGATGGCGGGGCGCGCGTGCATCTTATATAGAATCCAGATCCCACGAGAATCCGACAGCGCGATGATGACGTTTTGCCTCGTTTTCGGTCCGGAATTTAGGCGGGAACTCCCGAGCCGGCTCGGATCCAGACTCGGATTGCGATATTCGGATCTGTCGGATCCCGGAGATCCTGACCCGCTCATCTCTAGTTATATGTGAGTATATTTTTAGCATTCAGGCACCGCAGGTACTTTTTTGTGCAGAATAGTACTCTATAACAAAAACAAATAAGAGAGAGCTATGTGGGAGTTCATCAGACAGATAAATAAATATATAGACAGAGATAGATATAGACAGACAGACAGAAAGATATAGATAGATATTTGACACAGATATAGTTAGATATAGACAGACAGGTAGATAAAGATATTAGACAGACAGGTAGAGATAGATAAATATTAAACAGACAGGTATAGATACAGACATACAGACAGGTATAGATACAGACATACAGGTATAGATAGATATAGACAGGCAGACAGACAGAGATAGATAGACAGATATACATAGATATAGACAGACAAACAGGTAAATAGATATAGATAGACAGAGAGAGAGAGAGACATGTAAAAACACTCACTCAGTCAGCTCCTCTGTAGGGTCCTGGGCCGTCTCCCTCTATTGATAAGTGCAGAGCTCCACAGCACACTGGGATCAGCCGGGGACATCTATTGGCTCCTGGCAGTACTGCAGTCAGCAGTAACTCGGGAGCCATCCTCTGCAGATCCCACTCCTCTACCTCCCCCGACCCTAACCCTGGCGCTGGTGAGTGCTTCATGTTGCCGGCACTGCTGTCTGTCATGCAGTGTGACAGGCAGCACCAGCCGGCAGTAGCAGGGTGCAGAGCAGGGAGAGCGCCTCTACTGGTCGGCGCCTCCCTGCTCTGCAGGGGTACCCATCATTAGGAGGTGCCTGTGCACCCCTGGCACATGCCTATGGCTGCAGCCCATCATCCACAGTCCTGAATTTTCTGCAGGTCCCTACACTGGCATTTATACCCCACTACATTGCATAAGACAGCCCTGTATATATGTTCCCCTCTGTATTGAAAGCTGGTCCCCTCTATATTGAAAGCTAATTTAATGATGAGTTGCATAGTCTTGAAGATGGGTTGCAAATTATGACAACATCCCCTCTGTTTGATTTGCTAAATACTAGAAAGGCGTGGGGGTATGGTTTCCTGAAATCTGACCCTGTCTGAACTTCAGGAATCCAAGGGAATCTGACCATGGCTCAGGTTTTCCTAGCTTGCACAAATTTTAAAATGAGGCAAAAGATCATCTTCTTGATTCCCTTGATTCTTCTTGATCATCTTCCAATCCCTGATTGGCTGAGCTATGCGTCTCCATGGAGACGCATAAGCCAAAGACGCTCTCAGCCTCTGTAGCGCTGGGACAGCGCAACAGAAGCTGTTAGCAGCATCGGAGATAGTCGGTTCTCCCCGCTGTCAGTGCGGGGGGAGCCGGCTGTGAAGAGGACAGCGCTGGACCTGGATCGGTAAGTATGTGGTTGTAAAAGTGAGGTGTGTGAATGTGTGTGTAATAAAGTTTTACTTCTCTGTGTGTGTGTTTTCTTTTAACATTCTTTTTACAGGTGGACTACAAGTCCCAGCGGGCCCATTAATGCCCCGCATGCTGGGACTTGTGGTTCTCCAAGTCCCAGCATGCGAGGGAGGTCTGCTGGCACTTGTAGTTCTCCTGTATCAAGCAATGTTATGTATGTAAGATTTAACCATATCAGGCCGGCGTCCACTGGCCACGGACGCCGGTGACAGCCCCGGGCTTCAGCCCTGGACGGGTGAAGCCTGGGGGGGACCCCTTTATGGGGGGGTCCCCACTCCTCCAGGTACCCCGCCCAAGGCTGACCAGCCACGGTGCTCATGTTTCAGCTGGGGGACCTTATATAAAAAGTGTCCCCCGGCTGTGGCATGACACCGAGGGCTGTTGGAGCCCAGTGCTGGTTTCAAAATACAGGGGAATCCCAGATTTTTTGTCCCCCGTATTTTTGGAACCAGGACCAGTCCAAAAGTCCGGGGCTGGTTTCAGAAATACGTGGGACCCCTATGCTTTTTGTCCCCCGTATTTTTGGAACCAGCCCCGGCTCAATGAGCCCGGGGCTGGTTATGCTCAGGAGGGGGGACCCCACGCTATTTTTTTTTAAAATAACAAAAAATCGCACATTTCCTTAAATTCGCACATTTCCTTAAATTCGCACATTTTCATGCCTAAAATTCGCACATTTTCATGCCTAAAATTCGCACCTAATCGCACCTTTTTCTCAGAAATTCGCATCTCATTAAATATGCAAAAAACAGCCAAAAAATGTGATTTTAAAAAGTGTGATTTGGTGCGAATTTTAGACATGCCTAAAAATCGGAACCCATAGAATGTCACCCAGAGTCTAAGATTCTTTGGGGTAGGGGCACATAGGTATTACTAAAATATTTTATCAATGTAAAACATGTGTGCTCGGTATACCATAACTTAATACATTTCATACAGAGAGAATGGGTTTGAGAATTCAGCATATGCTATGAAAGACAGGAATGTGCAACATTGATAAAAAGGAAAAGGAAGTCCATCCCATATTACATGCTGCTTCCAGGCATTTAGGCATAGTGAAATAGAAACCATGTGAAAAAACTATATGAGTGAATGTATTTTTGTGTGAACCATGTACTGTAACTGTTATTGTTAGACAATTGGGATTGGTTGAGTGGTCATGCAAACAAAGCTTGAAATATATAGATGTTATTGAAGAATGTTGAAAGGTGAGGCAGATGATGTGCCTAATGTTTATTGAAATTCTGTAATATTTTGAATCAAAGTTAAATGTATGGGAAATGTGGAGATTTGGATTTAGTGAGAGAGAGAGAGATAGAAAATCAGTGGTGGAACTTGTGGGTTCCAAACGCGCCCAGACGCGTTTCGTCTATGACTTCGTCAGTGGGCTCACTGATGAAGTCATAGAGGAAACGCGTCTGGGCGGGTCCTATCAGACACACACAGTTCAGGTGATTGAGAGGGGGAGAAAAGTGCGCCAGCAATCCCACGGTGTTGGAAGAGCACTGGATGCGGCAGCGACTGCCCCGGACAACTCGAGAGAACAACTAACTGTGAGATACGGCTATTATATCATGTGGTAGTTTCAGCCCACACTGCTGAAAGCAGGGTATGAGTCATACATTTTTTATTTGGTTTTATGAGCAATTGTCGCCATTTATTAAATACAATATTTGCACTATGAAGCGCTTCCTCCAATCTAATTTTCCAGATCTACATTAATCCCATGGGGTCCCGGGATTACTTCTTTGAGGTGGAAAGCTGCGGTCAAAAGGAGAGAAAGACCTAGTACCTAAAACGCTGATTGGTGTGAAAATACACCTGGGACGCAAAAACTGTTCAGTCCTAATAGACTTTGAAAAAGAGCTTTGGTGGTTCATCAGCTAGCGCACCTCTAATCCTTTTGGTTGATATATATATATATATATATATATATACACCAAGAAATACCAAGAAATAACAGGCGTCACTCCAGACTTAAACACAACAAAGTGCAAAGTGGGGTTTTTTTGCACTTTGTTGTGTTTTGGTCCTGATGAAGGGTGAACGCTCGAAACGGCATAGACCGTGAAACACAAGTAAAACTCATGTTTGGTATTTCTTGGTAGCTAAAACACATAAAAATATGCTTGTTGCGTCTGAGATTTGTGTGAAGCTGCTCTGTTCAATAAAAAGATTTTGAGAAGCACGGATACAAAGCGCTGATGGTAGGGAAGGGGGTGGGTAAGACTAACTATTCAGTCCCGAGGGAGATAGAGTTTTCATTTGATGTATCCATTTTGTTTCAGTCCATACAAGGTTCTCAATATGGTCTCCTCCTCTCCAATGTTTCTCCACTTTTTGAATTGCCATGTATTTTAGTTGTGAGAAATCTTTATTATGGTGAGTTGCAAAATGATTTGACACACTATGTGTCTCAAGTCCATTTTTAATGTTGTACATAAGTTCTTTTATGCGTATTTTCAGTTTTCTTTTTGTTTGCCCGATGTATTGCATACCGCATGGGCATTCAAGGAGATAGATCACGTTGTCTGTCTCGCATGTTAAGTGGTTTTTAATCAGGTATTTTTTTTATTTTTTTATTTGAGAGGAATTCTGTTACTGGCTTGTCAATGTTTTCTTAGTATGTTTGCATGGCATACAGTTCAGACAAAAGAAGTGACCATTGTTGTTCTTTTCTATTTTCTTTTGTTCTATTGGGATGAAACTGCTTGTGAGTTCTTGATTTAAATTTTTTGCCTTTTTGTAGATCATTTTTAGTCTGGGTGGTATTATGCCTTGAAGGTTTTCGTCTAGCTTCAGGATATGCCAGTGCTTATTTAAAATTCCTGACACTTTTCCATAGTTGTTGATGAAGGCCAGTTGGAAGTTTTCTGTGCCTCTGTCTGTAGTGTTGTATTTTATTAGATCTTCTCTTTTCATTTCTGATGTTTCCTTAATTTGTTGGTTCAGTTCATGTTCTGGATATCCTCTTTGTTCGAATTTATTTTTCATTTCTTCACTCACTTTCAAGAATGTTTCTTTTTTTGTACAGTTTCTTCGAAGTCTCCTGAACTGCCCTTTGGGTATATTTTTGAGCCATGTGTTGTGGCGATTGCTGAGTTTGGATAGCGCATTGTTTCCACTCACTGTTTTTGTGTGGTTGCGAGTCTCAATGTTATTTTCTTCTATGTAAATTTACAGCTCAAGATATACCACCCGCTGATTTGCTTGTAACTGATGTGAACTCTAGGCCACAGTCATTGATGTTCATGTAGTTAAGAAAGTCTTGGAGCTCTTGTTCTGAGCCATCCCAGATAAAAAACAAGTCGTCAATGTACCGTTTCCAGCAGATCAAATGTTCATTGTGGGGGTTGTTGTTCCATATTTTTAGCTCCTCCCACCTCAAAACGAGGATGGCGGGCCACCGATCCAGTATACGTGCCGCATTAACCAGCAAAAAAAGTGACCAACCTGTGGCACGTCACTTTGTTGGATTCAATCACACATTATCCGGTCTCAGGTACAGGATCATAGACCAGGTCCCCATTAGAGGTGGTGATAGAAATCGCCTGTTACTCAGACGCGAAGCGCAATGGATCCACTGCCTAGATGTGATCGCACTGAGGGATCTCAATGAATACATGTCCTTTCCTATGTTTTAAATCACATTGTTCCTATGTCAGTCTATCATTATGCATTCATATATACTTCCACTGCAATTGTAACTATATTACTTTTTTGTTGCATTCTCTGACATTGTATACATTTTGTTTATTAATACTGCCTTCTTTTGCATATACATTTGCACTGCATTTTCATTCTTCATTCTTCGGTCCTGTATGGACCATCATCAGGATACAGTACAGCCACAGCAAGATTACATCAGACAACCAACCTGGCATCAATCCTAAACAGGAGATACACCTGTACTGCATCACCGGGCCAGCTTAAGTACCTGTACACAGGAAGTGACCTCATCACTCCCTGTGGTCCCACTCACAAACAGTTCAACCCTGTAATCCCGTTCATGGACCCCTTAACAAAGGTCCAAGCATTAAGCACATAATCAGCCAACAGTGGAAAAACTCATATTTGATTTATAACAACATACCCTGCTTATATAATACAGCAAACCCCTCCGTTCGGGGATACAATGAGCCGGAAGTGCGAACAACCGGATGTGCGTCATGCGTGTCATCCGTGCGTTCCACTGTCACCAGGGAACACACGGGGCTGGCGCACAGGTATGCCACATCAAGCTAGATACGGCTACTTGGGTTACAAAACGGTGCATCCCTGTAAAACGTAGGCCGGAGCTATCACAAAGCTCGGACATACGTCACAGTGGAAGTGCGTTATGCGTGTCACGTATGCGTTCCACTGTAAACATTGAACGCACAAGATTAATGTAGGGGGGTGTGCCATAAACGTCAGGGTATGCAGCGTGTGTATCCAGGATACACAGTGCTAAGGATGTAAGCTGCGTGTCACAGCAGGTGCCATATTCAAATATGCGTTCCACTTGGCATTAATACATATGGAACTATTAGAATGTTACACAGAGTGGGTTGGTACGAAGGCCAGCCCGGGTGGCAGCACTCACAATAGTACAGGTCATAAGCGTATATACAAAATGATACATAAACAGAATAGACTAATAAGCATTTGATCATACTCATAAATCAGAAAACCCAAAAATTAACCTAAGGTGATACATATAGTGTCATATATCACTGTTCAACAACATCATTGGTAAGATCAACCTATCTGTCAAACTAGGTCAACATATACAAAAACATCAAAATTATTATTTTTGTTTTTTATCTTTTATAATTTTTATATCGTATATAGGTGATTATTTTTTAGTTTTTATATTTTTTTGTTTGTGTTTTTGACATTTACGCATTTTCATAAAAATCTATACCTCCCAGTGAACAACCATCTGTGTCTATGTTCCCTCAATGGGGACATACGTGAAGCGATCATAATAGGGAATCGAGGCCCTTACAGTGAAAACCAACACAGATTAGAACTTGTCCACTAGGATGTACACTAATCCAATAATGCTAATGAAAGATTCAATGAATCAGTATATCTCAAATCAAACATTTTTAAAGACATTAGAAATCAAAACAACTAACAACAAACAACAATTATGTGCTTAATGCTTGGACCACTGTTAAGGGGTCCATGAACGGGATTACAGGGTTGAACTGTGTGTGAGTGGGACCACAGGGAGTGATGAGGTCACTTCCTGTGTACCGGTACTTAAGCTGGCCCGGTGAGGCAGTACAGGTGTATCTCCTGTTTAGGATTGATGCCAGGTTGGTTGTCTGATGTAATCTTGCTGTGGCTGTACTGTATCCTGATGATGGTCCATACAGGACCGAAACGTCACGTTACGTCAGCTTGTTTTCCACTGTATGGAATAAAATCCTGTTGAAAATATTATCTCAATGGTGAGTGCCCTTTTCCACCACTATATATATATATATATATATATATATATATATATATATATATATATATATACATATATATATATATACATATATATATATATATATATATATATATATATATATATATATATATATATATATGGAAAACAGAGCTGATATGGAAACATTGTAGTATTTCTTTCCTTCCTTCCATGCTCTCTAAACAAATAATACATAATCATTTGTAATGCATAATAACAACTGCAGTGTCTTTTACTACACTACATTATTTTTGGTTGTTTAAACAATTTTCAAATGGCAGAATGAGAAATACAGCACATAAAAGGGATTGGTGAACATATTACTGTAAACTGGAGAAGTCTGCATATATTTCACTGCAGGTAGGAGTGCGTGGTGGTATTTCAGTCTGAAAAAGTAATAGATGCATATGGTATAACTAGCACATTCTGCTGAGTTTTAATGGGTGTGGAAACACATCATTACACACTTTAGGCAGTGAACCACTTTCACCACGCTGCTCACATTCATGCCGTAATTGCGCTATTTAATTCCTATCATGCCTTTTAATTGTGAATTTATGAGTGTAATTAAAATATGAACATATTGTCCCTGCCAGTTACGGGAATAAGAGGCACTGATCAATCTGTATTTGTCAGCACTGCAAAGCACTGTAAACCAGGCCAATTTCCTTATGTTATTATCAGTTCATTAACTGGATGAGTTAAACCCACATCTATTCATGTTAAATTCATACTGCAGGTATGTGAACGTATTAAGACTAGCAAGTAAAAACTTGATTTTCAATCTCTGTTATTTGAGTTATTTGTACATATTGTAACAAATATCAATAATTGCTTATATAATCTTAAACCATTTTATAATAATAAAAAAATAATCTTTGTGATTAATGGGAAATAGCTTTTTGACTTTTTCATTTTGGGGGATATCACATAGTAGTGTTGGGGCAGCCTAGTGTGGAAGGATTAACAACTGTATTGCTGCTGGGTATGATATGGGTTGAACAATCTAGACACGAGAGCCCTGGTGCCAGGGGTGACATCATTGTTATAAACCTTGGAGATGACAATATCATGCTAGGATGATGGAGAATCTAGGTACTGGTCTAGTGGTACATCTACATGTGTAAGCACAATGTGCAATAACTGTACTGTATTTATAGCTCTGTAGACCAATTGTGGTGCCCTGTAAAAAAATATATATAATTATTATTATTATTATTATTATTATTATTATTTTATCAAAGCCAACATATTCTTCATAAGATCCTTCTCACCCTTGTTTATTTGTAAAACAGCACAGAAATCTGCGTCACTGAAGTGTCAGAATTACAAATCACACAAAGCATAAATGAGTCTGATGGTGCCCACACCCGGTTCGATGCTCAAGTGCGATTTGAACTTTTTGCACCTAGTTTCTTTTGGCTTGCGATACGATGCACGCTCCCACATAGATCAAAGCCAAAAAAGTATGTACAGGCAGTACTTTTTTGTACTAGATCACATGTAGTTCAAATCGCATACGGCTGTAGCGTGTCACATTTGATCCAAACTAGATGTGATCTAGTACAAAACGCATCAAGCACAAATAACACTGTGTGTGGGCACCTAATGCTGTGTGATTTAGCTGACCAGCTGGGCGACCTGTTAGGTCTAGCCAGGGTATCTGGGATCGTGGGGATACCCCCAATAATGGGCTTTCTCCTAGGCCACTCAAGGCCAGGGTTGAAGCTTGGGACTATCCAGTGGATTGATAGTTTTGATAGTTTTGTGCAAAAATGTTGGTTCTGCTGGACTGCAGAACCAATACTAAAATAAATACACACACCATAAAAGTATAATTTTATTAACATACATGTACACTCACAACATACATACATACTCACCTATGCTGCCATGTAGATCTGTGCTCTGTCCCACAAATATAAAATTAAAACTCACCTAAGTCTGTTGTAGATAATGTCCTCTTCTGTCCAAAAATAGCAAACCAAATACCCAAACCAGCGGAACTGAGGAGCACCATGTGTGTTTACACATGCTGCTTCTCACCATAACTGAAGGGGAATCCCACTGATGTCAGCCAAACAGGTGTGAACTCCAGAGGAGCTGTGCGCCTATATCACTGTTCGTATCCCATAGAAGCCTAGGTTATGAAAATAATATGGGCTCCTATGGCGGTTCCCACAATGGGAAGCAATATTATGTAAATAGCAAGGGCTTCTATAATGGGAACTGGCAGATTCCTGACATATCGTGAGGCCAAAGTTTCTACAAATTCTGAAACAGATACCTGTGGACAATATTGAAGACGTTTTATTACTGCCAGACCTTGGAAATAATTTAATTGCCACCAGTGTCCTTGAGAAGAAAAACTAAAAACCTTACTTTGCAGAAAGCAAGTGTACTATGCGCAACAAGATGGGGGCAATGTAATAGCTACTGCTGCCTGGCTGATACCAGAACTTTAATGACTACTAAATAGTGTTATGCAATGGCTGCTACTGACTGTATTAATTTAGCAGATTCAAGTGCAAAGAATATGTGGACATGAATGAGGCAGATCAAAACATAAATCAAAATATGGTAGGATCAACAAGGTAGAAAACACAACATACTGTAAGCATATGATTCCTTTATCTAAACAGATAGGGGTGCATTCAATGTGGCCGGCGAGGCGGTTAAATGGCGGGGATCGCCGAAAACAAGCAACCTTTGCCGTTTGACTCCCGTGCCGGACGCTCACCATATTCAGCATTTTGGGGGGAAACCTCGCTGTCAGAGGACAGCGAGATTCCCCCAAACAGGGAGTCTCGCTGTTTTAGCGGCCGCACACTCCGTTTACCCTTTGCTCCAAATAGCTAGCGAGGGGGAAACAGCGTGTGCAGGGGTTCAGTTGAATACTGACCCTGCGAGCTGTGACAGCGAGCAGGCAGCACTGCTTGCTGTCACAGCCCGCAGAAAGCATTGAATAGACCCCACTGACTGTATTTAATCTCTAAAATGTAGTTACAAAAATAAACAAAAGTTGTTGCTGCTAAAATTTGCTATGTTTTATAAGTAAATGTGAATGTTGATAAATTATTTTATACAGTAGCCAATTAGCCATGCACATATGAAGCTAACAGTTGGATAAGTGCCTCCCTGCACACATCCCCAAAGAGTTCTCTCACACAGCAGCAGACAATCTGTCAGAATACCCTACTTTAATAAACACCAGCGTCTTCCATTTGTGGATTTCTCTCCAGCTGACTTTTACTTCACTGCCTCAGTTTCCTTTTTGTTTTCCTAATAACATGTTCATTTCCTGCTGCAGGCATCTAACTGAACATTACATACACAGCTTGGGTCAGCCAGGCCATGACAGAAGCAAGCTACAAAAAAACAGCAAGCAGCTACACTACAGCTGATAGCAAATTTAAAGATTGTTCTATTTTAGGAACTATCCCTGCAAGGTATCCCTCTATATCAAATGCTGAGGAAAGCGCCAGTAAAAAAGTACTGGAACGCCAATAATTTATTTCTGAGGGCATTTTGTGTTCCATATGAGCATGTTACCTTATTGTGTATGCAGATTTATTTAAAATGACATATCCTCCTAGGACCAATTTCACTTAAGGGGTGAAATTGAATACGATAAGAGATTCAGAAAGTGAGAGATTTGGTAAGAAGTCTCCAGTTTTTTAAGGCGGCAATCATTTACACTGCAAAACCAGTTTGATTTTGCTGTGTATATGATTGCCGCTTTAAAAACCTGGAGATTTCACCCAATGTATTTTTTTATAAAAGTAGTAAAGAAATAACAAATTTGATCAAAGTTAAAACAATTCTGTAGAAAACAAATGGTATATTATTTTTACAACATGTCCAGAGTTTACATTTGGGATTTATATTGTATTGTGACAGACCATGTATGACCTTTCCATAATGCTAATTCATGTTTTATTTATATTCTCCCCACCATAGGTGAATCTAGAGGGTGGTCCAGGTAGCTGAGGGATGGGGCTTTCCAACGAGCCCAGCCCCGTGTCTCTAGCCCCCTGGGTACCGTTTACCCTATAGGATAACATGCGACCCGCTAATTCTGACCCCCACCCAGTTCAATGGCTGCCAGTTCCCCCTTTGGCATCACTGAAGCTCGAGGTTGATCTCAGTCTAACCCAAATCGCTGGGCCTTCAATCTGATACCAGGCTGGATCCATATGGGTTAATTGGTTCCAGGGATATTGAGGTAAAACTGTTTTTTTCATTTCTTAAATGTAATTTCATGACTGTTTGTGTTCTTTGAGGGCAGATTTCTTTGGAACCAAACAGCCCAGTTTCACGGGACCAAAATCATTCGAAGCCAACTCAAAAATTCTTCAATATGATACCGGTCTCATGTAAATGGTCAGTTGGTTCCAAAGCTATAGCTGGTTGGTTAAAGGGGGGTAGGGAGAGGGGAGTGGTTGTCTCTCCCCCTCACACCAGAAAATGCAGGGACTAGGCTGGTGTTTAAGGGGTCAGCCTGGGAATGTCCCTGCATGATCCTGGGACCATATTTCCGGGTAAATCCCTGCATTTTCTGTTGTGAAAGGGGTATTATTTCAAACAGCCGTGACCTGCAGTGTCCTGCAGCCCCCTGCTCTCTGCCCAGCTGTCAATGACTGTCACCCCTGCAGCTTCCGCTCTAATTCTTGTCCCTGCTTTCACCTCAGCCCGCCCCCCCCTTTATTCATGTGGTGCCGGCGCCCGGCGTGCTCCCCCGATGTCACGCACAACAACAGCGCGCACAATATTTCAAATGTCCACTCGACTAGAGGGGATACCAGGAGGGGATTGGGAGCGTGCTCTGCGCTGCGCTCTGCTCCTCTCCCCATAGAAGCAGCTGCACCGCTCTCCATCTCTCCCTGCAGCAGCAGCGAAGGCTCATATAAAAATTTACAGTAAGTGGCACTTTTGGGGGCATTGCTTAAGGGATGCTATAAGTGGCAGTATGTGGGGGCATTACGCATAATGTGTGGCTTAATGTGTAAGGGGCATTACGGTGTGCAGCATCATGTGTAAAGGGCATTATGTGTGCAGCATCATGTGTAAGGGACATTATGTGTGTAGCTTCATGTGTAATGGGTACTATGGTGCGTGGCATCATGTGTAATGGATACTATGGTGTGCGGCATTATGTGTAATGGGTACTATGGTGCCATCAAGCAAGAACCCCCTAGCAATGAGCACGTAGATAAGCAGCACTTATGTGGCAAATATGTAATGGGCATTACGGTTTGTTATATAGTATGAAATGGGCATCAAGATGTGTGGCACATTGTGTAATGGGCATTATGGTGTGTGGCCTTATGTGTAATTGGCATTACGGCGTTACTGTGTATGGTCTAAAGTGTAATACCACACCCCTTTTTGTGATGCCACGCCTCCTTCCCATGAGGCCACGCCCCCTTTACGCCGCGCAAAGGTCCCTCTATTGTTAATTCTAGATCTGGGAACACCCATTACCATAATTCTAGATTCGCCTATGCTCCCCACTAGTGTTTCCGGCACTGATAAAGTTTGCAGACAATACACTAAGGCACAGGCTCTCAAACTCGGTCCTCAGGAGCCCACACTACATGTTTTGCAGGTCTCCTCACAGTCAAGTGAAATAATTAGCTCCACCTGTGGATCTTTTAAAATGTGTCAGTCAGTAATGAGTGCACCTGTGCACCTGCCGGGTGACTTGGATAACATGAACTGTGTGGGGTCCTAAAGACCAAGTTCGAGAACCACTGAACTAAGGGGGTGATTCAGACCCAGTCGTAGCAAGCCAAATTCTGTCCCCCAGCCAATGGTGGGGGTGTGCACATAAGTGAATATGCGCATGTGCGAACCCCCTGAGCAAGTGCCTTTGGCAAGTTTCATATGCCAGGGCGTTCGCTCCAGTATGGGAGGGCATGGGGCAGAAGCAGGGGAATGTTTTATGGCATGTCGATGACATCTTGGGACGGGAGGCTGACGTCACATGACCACAATGCCCACCTTAAATTCGGCCATCTCCAGCCAGGGTAAAAGTCAGTTTAGACTATTATATGCAAAGGTGAAAAAACTATTTGATGGTGAACAACCATCAAATGATATTTCTCCCGTGCTACTGCATGCGAGGGGATGTGTAAGCGTACACATCCAATCACATGCTAATGCAGGGATCCACGTGGCGGGGGGGGAATCGGGTGTTCGGCGGGTTTACATGTTCGTTAGGCTGCAAATATAGCCCCCTCCCTGTCCACTTGCACTTGGTGATGTTAGTTTAGGCGTTTAACACGCATAATATTCAGTGGATGAAATGAGTGTTAGTCAATCATACTGGAGAAATGAAACTGTCTCACCCAGTGGAGATGGTTAAGGGTATTCACCCTCTCACTTGTAGTATTGGAAACACTGCTCCGTTGGTGGTTTAGGCAATATACCGGTGAATGTCATGCACGTCCTGCTGTAAAGGACGTGCCCGGTGCCGCTGTTAGATGGTGGATTCAGAAGCTCCAGATGAGTTAGGCGCCACTGTTGGTGAGGCGCTGACCGGCAAGATCCAACAGGTGGAGGAGGAAGCGTGCATCCGTACCCGTACGATCAGCGGGACACGGCACCAATGTGGGCGGAAGTGAGGTAGCGGTCGGCTTCAGTGCACACAAGCTTCTGAATCCACCATCTAACAGCGGCACCGGGCACGTTCTATACAGCGGATGTGCATGACATTCACCGGTATATTGCCCTAAACCACCAACGGAGCAGTGTTTCCATTACTACAAGTGAGAGGGTGAATACCCTTAACCATCTCCACTGGGTGAGACAGTTTCATTTCTCCAGAATGATTGACTAACACTCATTTCATCCACTGAATATTATGCGTGTTAACTGCTTAAACTAACATCACCTGCTATTTCCAACTTGGGCTATACAGCTACTAACATCACTGCTACTATTTACCCACAATACTTACCTTTATCACCGGCTTTCGCTAATAAAGTGCATAACCTACTATAAAGACTTTACAACTGGGACGCCAGTTTTCTATTTTTCGGTCAGGCTTCAGTAAGGCTTATTTTAAAAGCTTTCATTGTTCATATAGCTATTTTGCTTTTTGTACAACAATTTATTGTCTTACATTTTAGTCTTGTGTTTTATATAAAGTGTTTTTCATTTTAACACATGTCCTGTGTTCATTGTCTTCAGCGTGAGCATATTCCTATCATAACAGTAACGTTATATATTTTTTGATGACAACTTTTCAGCACAGTGCACCATCCCCAAATTTTTCTGTATCTTTTTTAGAGCTTGGTAGGCTCTTAGCACTTGCAGCAGTTAAAAGGGCCCTCCCCTTTCCCATCCAGAATTTTGCAGTTACTATTTCATATCAATTTCTTGATAAGCGCCAGGTTTTTCCGGAGTGTGGGCAACCACATATCCAGATACCCATCCCTTCAAAGAGCATGTAACGCCTGGCATCAAGCAAGAAACCCCTAGCCATGACAATTTAGGTAAGTGCCCCTTATGTGGCATAATATGTAATAAGCATTACAGTATATAGTATAATATGTAACGGGCATCACAGTGTGGGGCATAATGTGTAATCGGCATCACGCTGTGCAGTATAATATGTAATAGGCATCACAGTGTGGGGCATAATATGAAATGGACATCACAGTGTGAGGCATAATGTGTAATGAGCATCATTGTGTGTGGCATTATGTGTAATGGGCATCATGATGTGAGGCATAATATGTAATGGGCATCACGGTGTGAGTCATAATGTATAATAGGCATTATGGTGTGGGGCATAATGTGTAATGGACATCACAGTGTGGGGCATAATGTGTAACAGGCATTACGGATAAACAGTGTATATAGATTTAAGTAGCTTGTCAATGTTTGGGCTTGATTTGTGAGGTCTACTGGGTCACTGTGTGAGCCTTTATGCTTATATGTGGCCTTCACCAGGCCAACTTAAGCATGGGCGGACAACGACCATTCCTTTGGTAGCCGATGTCTGGTCATGCAGGTTGTAAAAGTGGGGGGGAAGTAATTGATTTCCTGATAGACACCCCTTATAATTAGACCATGCCCCTTATATTAAGCCACACCCTTCACGCACAATTTCTTCACTATCAAATTGTGTATAGGGGCGCATTTCTATTTGTTTGCACTTCGAGACAAATTGTCTAGAAACAGCCCTGATTACAATGTCCATAATTGTCAGCACTCTGGACTAATAACATAGCGTCATTAATTCAATGTTTCAGCATTTTATTGTGCTTTATTGTGGGGGGAGCCAGAAGTTTTGCCTAGGGTGCCAAAAAACCTAGCACCGGTCCTGTAGGCATATATATGTTAAAGCCGTCTTCAGATTCAGTTCATAGCAACCCCCATAGAGACCTATGCTGCTGATTTGTGGACTGTAATGAAGATACAGCATCAGTCGATGAAGGTGTCCAGTGCCAGTGAAACAAAGGGGTGACAGAGAGAACAGCTGGTGCCTGAGAGACCCCTTCATCTCCTGCAAACAGATACTCTCTGTGCAGGACCAAAAAGGAAATTCAGCCTCCAAAGGGAATGTGAACTGCTTTTTTGGGAGAGCAATATCACCCCTTATGCCTGTTATAGTGCCTTAAAAGGTCTATGAGGTATGCAGCCATCTATTACCTGTGGTTTTTTTTTATAATTAGATTTTTTATTGATGCCCAAATAAATGTTTATATCACTATATTATGAGATGTCCCCTCTATGATTTTTTGGGTTGGTGCTGAGGATATTGTAAGATACATCCGTATTGAATGATGGGGATGTGGAAGTGCACAGGATCATACTATTTCACAAGAGGAAGACATCCATTCATTTAAGTGACTATTGTTGGTCTATTGTTGGTCTATTAATCCATTTATTGACTATTGACTATTGTATTTCTGCTGTGCATGCATGAAAAGTCACAAAAACCTCTACAGCACGTGTTCCCTGACTGTATGCAGATGCTGCTGTTGCATGTAGAGTTACTTGCAATGGAGCTTACCATGGACATCCATAGGGTTTCCTGAGCTGTGACTAGAAGGTGGCAATCTCATGGGTGTGTTATGGGAGTATCACAGATGTGTCAGCAAATGCAGCTGTGTAACTGGAACCACTGAGCAGCCAATAGGGAGTTACAAGTATGGATTGTATGAGTGATGGTGGTAGAGTGCTGAGAACCACAGAGGCAGTTGCACTGACCCCAGATATTAAGATGGGATCTTAATGCTTGTACTGTCCATCACATGCTGGTACACAAGAGGAAGGCTGACATTAACATCTGCATATTATCCCTCCTGCCTCTGTATCAATGGGGGACACTATAACAAATGCAGTTACTGTAAGCTCTAGAAAATAGTGCTGACACACACATATATACAGTATGCATATATATATATATATATATATATATATATATAAATGTATCCAATAGTTCCGCACCTATGGGGTGTTCATGGTGGAAGGACCTCTTCTGTGAAGTATTTGGCTTTGACAAAGGTCTGTGCTAAGACCGAAACGTTAGCCAAGTCATGTAAGCAATAAATCTTTTTTTTTCACATTTTCTCAACAAATTGGTGAGTGCCCTCTTTTTCGTTTCTCTCTCTCTCTCTCTCTCTCTCTCTCTCTCTCTCTCTCTCTCTCTCTCTCTCTATATATATATATATATATATATATATATATAAGGAGCGCACTGTACATGGCTTCGGCATCTAGCTGCCAAGCCAAGTGTGAGCTCTGACGTGCACACGGAGGTGTGTTGCGGTGGTGACTCTGGGATTGGAGTTCTTTCTGGAAACTCCTTATATGGAGATCCTGTGGATATCCTTAAGGATAAGCATTAACCCTATGATTGATCAGTCCGCTTATTCACACAGATGTTTATTGTTTTGTTCAATTTGGTGACAGCTATATATACCAGGCTGGTGCACTCATTTATTTTGGATCAATCCATGATGAAAGCTGGATAAGCTGAAACGGGCTTGTAGACTGGCGTTTATACTCTGTCCTTTGTGACTATGACAATAACCCATGCTTTCTAAATGCTTATTACTGCCATCAGTTGATCCCAGTCCTAATATGTTAATTTTGGTCAACATATGAAATAAACTGACTCTGTATCTTAACTAGGAGTGCTGCCTATTATATCCTTTGGATATCATGTTACTCTAATAATCTCAGTAAGGATGTCCATAAAGAGTAGTAGATAGTAAGGGTGAGATTTAATAGGATGAGAGATTCAGAAACTGAGAGATTTGGTGAGAAATCTCCAGGTTTTTTAAAGCGGTAATCATTTACATTTCAAAATCAAACTGGTTTTGCAGTGTAAATGATTGCCGCTTTTAAAAAAAACTGGAGATTTCTCACCAAATCTCTCACTTTCTGAATCTCTCATCCTATTAAATCTCACCCTATGTGTCCATAAAGAGTAGTAGATAAGTGGAATAGCCTACCATCAGAGGTGGTAGAGGCAAATACAGTAGTACAATTTAAACATGCTTGGGATAAGCATATTGATATCCTTACAAAAAAATAAGGATCAAATATGTTTTGAGGTAACATGTTTAAAAAAGGGGCAGACTAGATGGGTCAAGTGGTTCTTATCTGCCGTCAAATTCTATGTTTCTAAGGACCCTGAACCCACTGATTTCGGAAATACTTAATGAGTGCTCATCCTCCAAGTTTATATATATAAATATATATATAGTGTATCCGGGGTGCGGCACTCAGCTGTGAAACATACGCTCCAGGAGGCAGTTGTAGACAACGTTTCAGTTTTTTAATAAACTGTTTTCAAGTCAAGTTTATAAAAAAACTGAAACGTTGTCTACAACTGCCTCCTGGAGCGTATGTTTCACAGCTGAGTGCCGCACCCCGGATACACTGTACAAGTAGCGGACACCCCGCTTCAGTGAGGGCACCAGCGACAGCTATTCTTTTTACTTTGGAGTGCCGGACCACGCAATCTATATATATATTCATATATATATATATATATATACATCCAATAGCTTTAACAAGAAAGCGAGGGCACTCACCAAATATTTGCTTGTCAGCTTCAGTTTATTGTATGTCCATATACAATTTGTGGTCGACGTTTCGACCCTCTAGGGGCCTTTGTCAAGACAGCAAAAGATCATATTCACAGGCACAGCAAGCAGAGAGAGTCATACTGACACATGCTAACCTCAGACAATATATACCACATTGATTAACAAGATCAATCACACCTGGGTAGCCACCATTCACATTGGTGGACAGCGTGAAACGCACATGAATGCATAGATAAACAAGGTAACATGAATGCATAGTCATATCAATCGATGGGGCATCATATAAACAACCTCACTAGGCTTATTCAAAGAAGAAAAACACATAAGAACTTACTGTAAAACTTGTTAGAATCAGCGTATAGAGACGCTGGCTCCGTGACCGGAAGTCCGGTCGGTGGAACGCATATTCCCCCGAAAGGGCATCATGCGTTCCAGATGCTTAAGCCGGCTGGAACGCAAATACATGTTATAAAAACGGCTTATCAAAACCCACTAGAACACCAACGTCTAGCGCAGTATATATTATTCAAACTGTACATAATTCCGGCGCATATTGGTAACATTAAGCCATATCTTTATTGCATAATAGTTGTTACCAAAAAATTTGAAGTAAGTCCATGCGTACAGGTGGACACCTTAAAGTGACAGTGTCATTTTAGTTTGGTCACACAGATGTCCCATCGATTGAGCGACAGATGCATAATTTATCCCTGTGGTATAAATATCATTTATCATAAAAACACAGAAACACATGTCTATATATATATATATATATATATATATATATATATATATATATATATATATACTAGTAAGCCCTCTTGAAGCAATGCTTTGAAAGCTAGTCTGCTACCTTGTGATTGCCTCTGTGTTTGTGCATGTGTGTGAGAGATGTAGTTTCACTCGCTGCCGGCAGATGGCAGTGTTTCGGAGACACCCAAGCAGACACTACTGTATAGATGATATATATGCATTAGCATTAGTTAAAGATAAATGCCAGAAGTAACAGCCATTATTAGGAACAACACAAGGAAAACTGATTCAGTATCTGAGCAATAGCATAGCAAATAAGAAGCATATTCCTTTTAAGGAAGCAGATAATCTAAAGGAAAGCTTGCTGAATGGATATATAGTTTAACATATATAATTAAACAGGGAAATATGAATATGCTCTTCAAATTGTATACTATCGTGTTTGTTTGCAACTACACCATATACCCTGATTTGTTTCTGTTTTATGGTATATAAAAATGTAAAAAATCCCTGAAGAAAAAAACCTACTGTGAAACTTATTCTGTGAAAATATTCATAGTGGCCCAAAGCTGTTATTACACAGACTCTTGAGATTAGGGTGAAAAAATGCTAATTACCTCCTTTACATATAGTGTGACATTTCACAGACTTGATGAATATATCTTGAAACATTTTCAACTCTAGAGATTTCAGCCCTGCAATATTTTTAGACTTATAAATTATGTAAATATTTTCTATTGTCTTAATTATATTTTGTTTACAGCATAGGCTTGTTGCACTTAGATTACTTACATTTACTTTCTGATATACTTGTATCTTGTGTATCAAAATCATGATGGATAATAATCTATTTGTATTAATTGCTACTATTAGGTCATTAGTTCATCTTGACCAAATCCTACAAAAAGTTAAGCAAAGCCTTATTGGCTAATTTTTTGCACAATAGTTTTGCCTGTAAAGGTGCATACACACTGTACAGTTTTTTAACCAATTTCGTTCAATTTGACCTTTCTGAACAATATTGGTCAAAATATCTTTCAGTGTGTACACTGAAAGAGGGAAAAATAATTAATTAGAACTGGCCCTGAGGGACAGAGCTGGGGGGCGCTCACCTGCAACTGCTTGTTAATCGGGATAGTTAGTCCCGTAGGGAAAAATGCAAAGAGAACAAGTGTAGCAGCGTACAGCTTTGAGAGTAAATGAAAAATAGTTTCAGATTGGATGATCTTCAATAGGATAAATTTATTAACACCCACCTTTGATAAAGCCACCTGGAGTGTCGAAACGCGCCAGTGAGCTGTTTGGACAACCCCATATGCACACCCATATCAGATAGAAGTCTGAACCAACCTCTGGGACCCTTCAAAACAACTCTGAAGGAACTTTTCTATTGCATTACATCTACTTCTGATGATATCTGCCTAAAAGTAGCTGCATCCACGGGCCCGTGGACTGGACTCACCTACCCCCTCACAGCCATCGGTAATTTGTGCCATCTTGGAGCGAGCAAGGACTGTTGGAGGACTTCTGTACCCGCTAAAAGGGTGGTAACTATCTTTACCCAATTATCTTTTCCCAGAGGTATACTAGGAACGGACTCTCCGGTGCTCACTATTGCAGTTTGGGGTGCTCATGTATGTTTTACTATTATTTTATTTTATGATATATGCATTTTTAAACGACATAGTGGGTGACATTCTATGCTCTGCGCTAAATGCGCATGTTTTATTCGCGCAACACATCGCAGCAAATCGCCTTTTTCAAAATCGCACTTTTCAGTCAAAATTCGATTATTTTATGTGATGCGCATTTGAGGCTGAAAAGTGTGAAGAGGGGCGATTTGCGGTGAAGAGGTGCGATTTTTAGTAACAAAAAAGTGCGATTTCTTCCGCCGGTCATGTGCGAGTTTTGGACCAACCGGAGTGCGATGTACAAAACTGTCTCCGCATCACTAAGAACCCCACAACCTATTGGCCCACCTGTGTCCCCTCCATTATGCATCACACCCCCTATATAAAGGGGCATTGGCGCCATTTCACTCTTTGATAGGAAGTAAGGAGCATGGAGAGGAGCAGTGGCAGTGTGAGTACAGGAAGAGGTGTTGGTGGCAGAGGGAGCAGTGGCAGAGGGAGCAGTGGCAGAGTGATGAGTGGCAGAGGGAGCAGTGGCAGAGGAAGCAGTGGCAGAGGGAGCAGTGGCAGAGGGAGCAGTGGCAGCAGCCAGTCAAGTGTGAGAGGCAGCAGTGTGGCAGGCAGCATGGCCACAGCAAGGCCAGCCTCAGCCCAGACCCTGGCCGTCCAGCCCCAGCAGGAGGAGGTGGAGGATCCGCTGGCATCCCCATCCTACAGCCAAGCCCTAGACCATACCCCACACCAGCTGCAGGAGGGCCACATGTCAGAGGTGGAGGAAGATGCTGGTGAGGAGGAGGAAGACACTGGCATGGAGGAGGAGGGCGACATGGCTGGTGGTGAAAATGAGGAGGAGGAGGAGGAGGTGGTAGCTGGTCGCACCAAAAGTGGCCGGATGGGGAGATTTTCTTATGAAGAAAATGTGGCACTTGTCCGGGCTATCATGCCAGTGTTCGAGCGTCTGCTCGGAAAAAGCAACTACAAGACCACTGCCCAGCGCAAACGGGCTATATGGAAGGACATCACCCAGGCGGTGAACGCTGTCAGTAATCACAAGCGCCTGGTCCGCAATGTGAAAAAGCGGTTTAACGATATAAAACGCCAGTTAAAACATAAAATGGCCCTGGAGATGGAGGAGGCCACCAGGACTGGAGGAGGAAGCCCCACCACTGTCAGCTACAATGCGTATGAGGTGAAGCTGAAGCGCATCATCCCACCTGAGGTCCTGCCTGGCATGCATGTGGCGGATTCCGACAGGCCACAAACGCCACCGCGAGCTGGTAAGTGTGACCCCATGCAAACTTTAACATACTTGCCAATGTATTATACCTGTAATGTATCTTGTATTGTTATGCTTTGTAAAGTGCTGCTGTGGAACTACAAAGCCCAGCAAGGTCATGCACAAGAAAATGTCTGCTCCTACTTTGAAATTGCTGATAATGCTGGGCCCTGTAGTTCCACAACTACTCATATTGATTAACAGTGTACCATTCTTTCTAGCAGACTAACATGTATGTGTACAAAAACCCTGTGGTGTACTGGTGGTTTAACTGCCATGCCTACATACCACCGATTAACCAATAGTTGTCATGTGTACACTAGTTTACTACTAAGCTTTAAATAAAATATTTGACTATAAACCAAAAAAAAGGTGGTCAAGATATAATGCAGTCCTTATCCATTGGGTGTTGTCCATTATTGTAAATTCAATGCATGTTTTCAGAAAATGCTTAGCCTTAGCAATGTCCATAATGCCTGTCCATCTTTCCTTGTACAGATTGTCCGTCCCGAAGTGCTGCGGCATCCAAGAGAAGAAGGCCCGTTGCTGCTGAATCTGCGGAAGCAGGTAAAAGAACAAACCACACCCCATTACACATACAGTACTCACACCTATGTTACATCAACAAGATCTCACACTACATTCAGCTCCTGCTGCTACATTGCTACAGAAATGAATGTAATCTGAGCTAGGCATGTGATATATTATTAATGTCAATGTTGCATGCTGTATCGGGGTACATGTGTAAGTGCATAACACCCCTAGGTATGTGCGTCAGCCATCTATAGCCCTATGTAAAACAGTGTAGACGACAGTGTGGCCTATATATGCATCAATACTTACCTCTTCATCTGTATCCACAGGTGCTATACAACTAGGGAGCAACACAACAGATTCTTCAATAGTGGTGCTAGACGAAATGGACATCATTCTTGATCCGGTCGACACCTTTGCGGCAGAGGAAGAAATGCAGACCTAGTCACAGAGTGATCTTCCCCCAAGTGGGGTGTCTCCCAACACACCCCCAACCACCCACCCACCCCATACAGCAGCTACTGCTTCCCAAGTAGCTAACTCCTTGGTTAATTTCAAGGACAAACAGTTAGAATTCATGGCCTCCCAAAGCCTCCAAATAGGTAATATACAGGGGTACATGCGTGACACCTTCCTTCAGTTACGCAAAATTGCACGTAGTGTACGGGTAGGTGTAGGCACTCAAGTGCGCATTGCCAACAGTATTGACACCCGTTTTGCAGAACTAACTGCTGCAATAAGGGAGCAGAATAGGCATATTGGAAGCCTGGCGCAAAGTCTAACAGCACTAACCCAAACATGCACAGCGCAGACCAATGCCCTACTAGCTATGCAGGTCCAAATACAGCAGCAGGAAGGCAATGTGGGAGGTGGCACTGCATCAACCCTCAGCAGTGTATCCAGCACCCCAATAAGTGGCTCCCACACTTCCCCAACCCGTCGTAGTGTGAGGACCCGTGGTGGGCTTAGTGCAGGGTCTAGAAGTGGTGTAGGGCTGCCTGATGCTGGGAGTAGGTAGCTGCTATATCAGTGTGTTTAGTCATTGAAATGCCAAAGATCTTTGTACATGGCCCCACAGTTGTTATTTACCACATGTCAAAATGCAGAATGCTTCACAAAAAAAAAAAATTAAAAATTGCTAACCGCATACCATTGTGTTTGTGTCTTTTTCTCAATATAAATTAATGTGTGAATTATAACATATTGTAATGGTATATGACTATGGGATTGCACTAAAGTAGTGTGATATAACTCCTTTTCTGTCAAAGGTTGTGGATCTACATATTCCAGCAGGCTCTGACACTCATGGTTTGGACTGTAATGGTTGTAGTGTGTCTGGGCATGCTGGCACATGTAGTTCCACAACCCAGTGAGCCATGTTTGACTGCAAACTTCATTCATACATGTATCAACAGTACTTAGAAGGTAGATAGCAGCAAGGGATAGGTCAGCACCACCATGTGCATCCGTTGGGGACTGGTGTTAGGTTAAATGTGGGTGGAAACAGATGGTATTGGTCAATAATTTGTTAATGAGTACACTTACAACACTGCTACATTTTGGAGTACAGGGCACATGTGCTTAGCAGAAAAGTAACGGCTGCTGAAGTATGTCCGCAACAACTTCTTTATAGCAAGTAACAGTTGAGTAAAATGCTTAGACAAAGTGGCCTGTGATACCACCAAGGCCCATGAGGTCATACACTGAGTGGAGGCTGTGGACAAATAGTAGAGGGCACACATTAATTTCTGCTGGGCAGACACTGCATAGTTGGCACCTACAAAATGGTACAATTCATCTCTCACCTGCTCATATAACTCCTACAGGGTAATGGGGTTCAGCGTAACCATCCCCACAACTTGTTGATCCGACAGGTAGTCCAGGTACAGGCGAGCACCATACATACGTGGGGTACCCAGTAGTGGGGGGGCTACCAGGATCTGTTGGCCAGCTTCCTCCCTCCTGCGTTGCTCCTCCAAATGGGACACATCACAGATAAGCAACTTGAAAATAGTCATCAAAATCTACATGATTTAAACCCTCACAGGTGTCCTTACTGATGTTGGGGTTAATGTAGGTATGTTTGTGAGTGATAATGAGGGCACCTATGTTGAAATTAACCATGTGTGCACTTGGCCAAAATGAGTTCTGTGCAAATTCGCCAAATAGAACCAGGTCTGAAATAAGTGCGATAATTAGACACCTAAAAAGTGCGAATTGCGAATGCGCATAGCATTAAATAAGCGGTTTGTATACTTTTGTATTGGAAAACATCTGGATGCGATAAAAGTGCAAATTAATCTCGCGCTTTTGGTCCGCATACCTTTACGCACATAATATGCGATTTCTGTCCCTTAACGCATCACATTAAATTGGCGATTTCAATGAAAAATGCGATATCGCCATTTTGTGGTCTAATTAACGCCAAAAAACGGAAATCGCAGAGCATAGAATGTCACCCCGTGTGTTAATAAATTTATCCTATTGAAGATCATCCAATCTGAAACAATTTTTCATTTACTCTCAAAGCTGTGTGCTGCTACACTTGTTTTCTGTACACTGAAAGACACTGATGACCAATTTCTCTTGAACCCAATGTCCTGGAATAAGAGATGAACGATCTAGCTACAGTCTATAGGCTTTTTTATAAAAGATATCCAAAGTGAGCTGCATGCACAGTTGACGAACAACCTTGATGAACAACTGGCGGGTATGCGCATCATCATTCGTCGCATACACACTGAAAGATATTGTGACCAATAACATTCAGAAGGGCCAAAATGAACAAATTGGACAAAAAAATTGTACAGTGTGTATGCACCATTAGATTTGTTAATGGTGTTTGGTTAGATATTTCGGGAAGTAGTGGTGGCATGGTAAAGATTGTCCAATAGGAAGGACAAAAGAGGGGTGAATTTCAATATAGAATCAGGGAGTTTTGATCACTTCCTTTTTTTTCAACCAAAGTTGGAGTTTTCTTGTCTGCCCGCCCTGCCAAAGTTTTTGTTTGTGTTTAAGGGCATACAGTAGCACTGGGACAGGGACTGATATGAATGTTCAAATATTCTCTGTAAAGCACTGTGGAATATAGATGCTATGAGGCCCAGAGCGGAAAGAAGAGAGTTTGCATTGGGGCCTCATATATGTAGTTCACTGGCAAATCTAGAAATATGGTAATAGTGGTCCAAGATTCAATGTCTCTTGGAGTGGGGACCCTCGCTCGTCTAAAAGGTGGCATGGCTTCTAGAAAAAGGCATGGCTTAGAGGGGGTGACTCTCCCACAAGCCACTCCCTTGTTTTACCACATTTTTGTGACTGTGGGGGCATGCCCAGAACTCTGTGAGATGACAGTGTCACTTTCTCGGTCAGACACAGCCGGCATGGGCAGGAATGCATATTACTGTGCCTCATGGGCAGAGCGTGGGTGGGTGCGGGACCTGTGTGATGACAACTCGTCATTACACCACCCATGTTGCACACAGCAGCAGGGCACACATAGCCGCTGCACTACCCGCTCTGAGAAAGCCTGGCGGGCGCTGGAGCAGGTAGACGCATTGTGTGACATCATCACATGATGATTTTCATTGCAGAAAAGGCAAGGGAGGCAGAACTATTCATCCCAGACAGGCTTAGCTAATATGTCCCTGATCCGGTTGACATTAATTCACAGTTAGAAAACGCCAAAATAGCACCTTTGTGATGTCAGTAAATATTGATATTTAGTCCAACAATAATGCATTGTGATATCCGTAGTTACTGCTTGGTAGTCCTAATGTCAGCAGTTACTGCTGTGTAATTAAGCAATAGTGCATTTGTTGGGTGACATTCTATGCTATGCGCTAAATGCGCATGTTTAATTCGCACACTATATCGCCGCAAATCGTATTTTTCTAACTCGCACTTTTCAGTCCAAATTCGATTATTTAATGTGATGCGCATTTGAGGCTGAAAAGTGCGAAGAGTTGCGATTTGCGGCGAATTTTAGTCATAAAAAAGTGTGATTTTTAGTATGAAAAAAGTGTGATTTTTAGTCCGAAAAACGCGCCATTTCTTCCGCTGGTCATGTGCGAGTTTTGGACCAACCGGAGTGCGATTTACAAACCTGTCTCCGCATGACTAAGAACCCCCAAACCTATTGGCCCACCTATGTCCCCTCCATTATGCATCACACCCCCTATATAAAGGGGCATTGGCGCCATTTCACTTTTTGATAGGAAGTAAGGAGCATGGAGAGGAGCAGTGGAAGCGTTTGTGCAGGAAGAGGAGTTGGTGGCAGAGGAACCAGTGGCAGAGGGAGCACTGGCAGAGGAACCAGTGGCAGAGGGAGCACTGGCAGAGGGAGCACTGGCAGAGGGAGCACTGGCAGCAGCCAGACAAGTGGGAGAGGCAGCAGTGTGGCAGGCAGCATGGCCACAGCAAGGCCAGCCTCAGCTCAGACCCTGGCCGTCCAGCCCCAGCAGGAGGAGGTGGAGGATCCGCTGGCATCCCCATCCTACAGCCAAGCCCTAGACCATACCCCACACCAGCTGCAGGAGGGCCACATGTCAGAGGTGGAGGAAGATGCTGGTGAGGAGGAGGAAGACACTGCCATGGAGGAGGAGGAGGGTGACATGGCTGGTGCAGAAAATGAGGAGGAGGAGGTGGTAGCTGGTCGCACCAAAAGTGGCCGCATGGTCAGGTTTTCCTATGAGGAAAATGTGGCACTTGTGAGGGCTATCATGCCAGTGTACGAGAGGCTGCTTGGCAAAAGCAACTACAAAACCACTGCCCAGCGCAAGCGCGCTATATGGAAGGACATCACCCAGGCGGTGAACGCTGTGAGTAATCACAAGCGCCTGGTGCGCAATGTGAAGAAGCGCTTCAACGATATAAAACGCCAGTTGAAGCATAAAATGGCCCTGGAGATGGAGGAGGCCACCAGGACTGGAGGAGGAAGCCCCACCACTGTCAGCTACAATGCGTATGAGGTGAATCTGAAGCGCATCATCCCCCCTGAGGTCCTGCCTGGGATGCATGTGGCGGATACCGACAGGGCCCAAACGCCACCGCGAGCTGGTAAGTGTGACCCCATGCAAACTGTAACATACATGCCAATGTATTATACCTGTAATGTGCACTTGTATTGTTATGCTTTGTAAAGTGCTGCTGTGGAACTACATAGCCCAGCAAGGTCATGCACAAGAAAATGGCTGCTCCTGCTTTGAAATTGCTGATAATGCTGGCCCTTGTAGTTCCACAACTAATCTGATTGATTAACAGTGTACCATTCTTTGCAGCAGACTAACATGTATGTGTACAAAAACCCTGTGGTGTAATGGAGGTTTAGCTGGCATGCCTACATACCACCGAATATCCTATAGTTGTCATGTGTACACTAGTTTACTACTAAGTCTGAAATGAAAGATTGGCCTGAAAACTAAACAAAGGGTTGTCCAGATATAATGCTGCCCTTCTCTATTGGGTATTGTCCATTATTGTGAATTCACTGCATGTTTTCTGAAAATGCATCTCCATTGCAAGGTCCATAATGCCTGGCCATCTTTCCTTGTACAGATTGTCCGTCCCGAAGTGCTGCAGCATCTAAGAGAAGAAGGCCCGTTGCTGCAGAATCTGTGGAAGCAGGTAAATGACTAAACAACACCCCATTACACATACAGTACACACACCCATGTCACATCAACAAGATCTCACACTACATTCTGCTCCTGCTGCTACATTGCAACGGAAATGAGTGTAATCTGAGCTAGGCATGTGACATATTAATAGTGTCATTGTTGCATGCAGTATCGGGGTACATGTGAAAGTGCATAACACCCCTAGGTATGGGCGTCAGCCATCTATAGGCCTATGTAAAACAGTATAGAGGACAGTGTGGCCTATATATGCATGAGTACTTACCTCTTCTCTGTATCCACAGGTGCTATACAACTAGGGTCAAACCAAACAGATTCTTCAATACTGGTGCTAGACGAAATGGACATCATTCTTGATCCGGTCGACACCTTTGCGGCAGAGGAAGAAATGCCGGGCTCGTCCCAGAGTGATCTTCCCCCAAGTGGGGTGCCACCCAACCCACCCCCAACCACCCAGCAACCCCATACACCAGCTACTGCTTCCCAAGTAGCTAACTCCTTGGTGAATTTCAAGGACAAGCAGCTTGAATTCATGGCCTCCCAAAGCCTCCAAATGGGAAATATACAGGGGTACATGCGTGACACCTTCCTGCAGTTGCGCAAAATGGCCCGTAGTGTAAGGGTAGCTGTAGGCACTCAAGTGCGCATTGCCAACCGTCTTGACAGCCGTTACGTGAGCAGAATAGCCATATTGGGAGCCTGGCACAAAGTCTTACAGCCCTAACCCACACATGCACAGCGCAGACCAATGCCCTCCTAGCTATGCAGGCACAAATACAGCAGCAGCAGGAAGGCAATGTGGGAGGTGGCACTACCTCAACCCTCAGCAGTGTCTCCAGCACCCCAATAAGTGTCTCCCCCACTTCCCCACCCCGTCGTAATGTGAGGACCCGTGGTGGGCTTAGTTCCGCCTCGAAAAGTGGTGTAGGGCTGCCTGATGCTGGCCGAAGGTAGCTGCTACATCAGTGTTTCTACATTAAAAAAGGCCAACTATCTGTCTACATGGCCCCACAGTTTGTATTTTGCACATGTTACATTGCAGAATGGTTTACTTCATAACAAGTAAAATTTGCAAACCGCATTCCATTGTGTTTGTGTCTTTTTCTCTATATAAATTAATGTGTGATTTATAACATATTGTAATGGTATATGACTATGGGATTGCAGTAAAGTAGTGTGGTATAACTCCTTGGCTGCCAAAGGTTATGGATGTACATTTTCCAGCAGGCTCTGACACTCATGGTTTGGACTGTAATGGTTGTAGTGTGTCAGGGCATGCTGGAACATGTAGTTCCACAACACCAGTGAGCCATGTTTCACAGAAAACTTAATTGTTACATGGACCAAGAGTACTTAGAAGGTAGATATCAGCAAGGGATAGGTCAGCACCACCATGTGCATCTGTTGTGGACTGGTGTTAGGTTAAATATGGGTGGAAAGCGGTGGTACTGGTCAATTATTTGTTAATGAGTACACTTCCAACACTGGTACATTTTGGAGTACAGGCCACATGTGCTTACCAGAAAAGCTACGCCTGGTGATGTATGTCTGCAACAACTTCTTTATAGCAAGTAACAGTACAGTACAATTCTTAGACAAAGTGGCCTGTGATAGCACCAAGGCCCATGAGGTCACAGACTGAGTGGAGGCTGGGGACAAATAGTAGAGGGCACACATTCATTATTGCTGGACAGACACTACATAGTTGGCACCCACAAAATGGGCACAAGCATCTCTCACCTGCTCATATAACTCCGACAGGGTAATGGGGTTCAGCGTAACCATCCCCACAACCTGTTGGTCCGACAGGTAGTCCAGGTACAGGTGAGCACCATACATACGTGGGGTACCCAGTAGTGGGGGGGCAACCAGCATCTTTTGCCCACCTTCCTCCCTCCTGCGTTTGCCCTCCAATTAGGACACATGACAGATAACCAATTTTAAAATAGTCATACAAATCTACATGAATTAAACCCTCACAGGTGTCCTTATTAATGTTGGGGTTAAGGTAGGGGGGTTTGGGATTGATAATGAAGGCACCTGTGTTGAAATTAACCATGTGCGCACTTGACCAAAATGAGGTGTGTGCAAATGCGCCAAACAGAACCAGGTCTGAAAAAAGTGCGATAAATAGACACCGCAAAAGTGCGATTTGCAAATGCGCATAGCATTAAATAAGCGGTTTGTATAGTTTTGCATTGGAAAACATCTGGATGCGATAAAAGTGCGAATTAATCTCGCACTTTTGTTCCGCATACCTTTACGCACAAAATATGCGATTTCTGTCCCTTAACGCATCACGTTAAATTGGCGATTTCTCAGAAAAATGCGATATCGCCATTTTGTGGTCTAAATAACGCCAAAAACAGAAAATCGCATAGCATAGAATGTCACCCGTTATGTCATAATTTACTTCTGTGTAGTCCAGCAATAGTGAATTGTCAGTAGTTATTGCTATATAGCTATGATATATTCTAACAAAAATGTATATGTGTTTTCAGTAGGTACTCTTGTGTTGCAGCAATAGTGCCTGTGTGTGTGATCAGCAATAACTGCTGAGTAGTACAGAATTTTTTCATTGGCAATGTCAGCAGTTACTCCAGCAATAGTAATAGCAATAATAATAATTTCAGCAGTTTCTGATGTTTAGTGCAGCAAAAGAACATTGTAATGTCTGTCATCAGTTACTGCTGTGTAGTCCAGCAATAGTACTTTTGGGATGTCACTTCTCTATTGTCTAGCACCAGGGCCATTGTAATGTCAGTAGTTACTGCTGTATTTTCCAGCAATAATGTCTTTGCAGTATCAGTAGCTACTAATGGGTAAATCTGATGACAAAAGTTACAGCTTTTTAGTCAAACATAGAATTTTCGTGATGTCATTAGTTACTGCTAGGTAACCCAATAATTAGGCCATTATGATCCAGCAATAATACATGTGATGTCAGTACTTACTTCTGGGTAGTATAACAATATTGCCTTTGTGATATCAGCAGTTACTGTTGTGTAGTACACCAATATTGTCTTTGCTGTACTAAACAGCAGTTTGTGCTGTTTAGTGCAGCAATAGTATCTTGTGAGGTTAGTAGTTACTGCTGTGTTGACCAGCAATACCTTTGTGATGTCAATAGTTACAGCTAAGTAACTGCAAATCAGGTCCTTTGTTATGTCAACAATTACTGCTGAGTAGTCCATCAACATGGCAGTTGTGATATCAATAGTAACTGCTGGGTGCTCAGCAATACAGTAAATTATGTACTACAGTAGAGTAGTAGTTATGATGTTAGCCCGTAGTGCACAATTATTCAACAATATGGTGTTTGTGATGTCATCAGTCACTGCTGAGTAGCCTTGCAATAGGGCCTCTGTGATCTTAGTAGTTGTTGTGTTGACCAGCAACAATGCCTTTTTTATGTCAGTAGTTACTGCAGGGTACCCCAGTAAGAAGCCTTTTGTGAAGTCAGCAGGGTAGACAAACTGGGTAGATAAACAATAGTTAATTTAAGATGCCAGCAGTTAGTTCTGGGTAGCCCAGGAGTACTGCCTTTGTAATATCAGTACTTACTCTTGGGTAATTCCGTAATAGTGCTTTTGTGTTGTCAGTCATTACTTCTGGGTAGTCAAGCAGTGTTGTCTTTTCTGATATCAGCAGTAACTGCTATGTACAGTATGTGCCTCAATAATGTATTTGTGATTTCAGCAGTTTCACTGTTTAGTGCAGAACTAGGGATGAGCCTGTTCGGATCTTGGAGATCTGAAAGCTACAGGACTTCACAATCTAAGGCAGAATCGGAGTGAGGGTCGGCTGTTCCCACCAAACTAGGATCCCAGAACGAGGCAAAACATCATCATCCTGTGTCGGATTTTTGCGAGATCCAAACCCTATATAAGTCCTGCAGCTTGGCACCTACTTCACTCTGGTCCTGGAGAGGGGTAGTGAGAAGACGTGTTATATTACTAGCTAGTGTCTGTGCTGTGGGAGTGGTGTGGCATGGGGTAGTGAGGCAACCTGCATTGCTCTATTAGTCTGGGTGGCTCTGCTGTGTCAGTCCAGTCCAGTGGTGCTGTCCTGTGCTGTAGTGAATTTATATATCAGTCCAAAATAAACCATTTTATACAGGGGCAGCCTGGTATGTATTGGGTGCTCTCTCTGTGTGCTTTTGGGGTATGCTCTCCTGAATATAATAACTCCAAATAAAAATGGGTTATTATTAATTCAAAT